>NC_056683.1:146256210-146590139 GCF_018350215.1 Panthera leo
AAGTGCCACTCGATCCTCAGATTTGCCCTGGGTGGCATGGCAAATGGAACGACAGACTTGACTGTCTCCGGCCATACATTCCTATTTCTGCTCTACCATTGACCAGAAGGAGGAAGTTGGACGCCTTCCCCCATCTTACTTTCCTGTTTGTGAAACGTGGACACAAATGTGCATCTCAGAAGATCATTGTATACATTAAAGAAGATATGCTTGTCCATTATCTGGCACATAACGGGTACCCAGGTAATAATATGCTTCTTATATTCTCTTCGTTTAATCTCCAAAGCATGTCGTTTGTTGTTAGGGCATGCGGTGGGGACAAAAGAAAGCTAGTGTAGCAGGATTCTCGCAGAGAGTCATGACCCTGAGGTTTTTCTTTCCAGGAAGCAACTTTATTCCTGCTGTCACCGCTCAGGTGGGTTTGTACCCAAAGAAGAGCCCTGAACGCCAGGTGGCATAGTTTTTTTTTTTTTTTTATATACTTTTTACTTTTTTTTTTAATCTCCCCTATATATGGTAACACACAAACACGCAGTCTGATTAAGGAGTCTCATGTTACAAGGTCGTGAGGGATGTTGTCATAGATATGTATGGCCAGGTTGCCTTGAGGGTTTTTTTTTCTTTCCTTAGGTGGGGACCCTACTACACTAGGGGCTGGTAACAGCAAGTCTGCAGTTTAGTTGAAAAGGGAAAAGGACAAAATCTCACATACTGACACACTCCGTTTGTCTAATGCTTCCAGGCTCCAAGGAGATACTGAGTGTATTGGTGGAGAAGGGACATTTCTCAGAGAGACTCTGTTTGGATTTGTGCTTTGGAGGATGAATATGACTGTGAATTAGCAGGAAGGGGGTCACAGGGTATTTCCCACCAGGGAGGGGCATGAGGGGTGCATGGGGACTGGCATGGGCGAGGTCAGCTTTGAGACGATAAAAGGACTCATGGAAGGGAGTCGTTTTTCAGGGAAGAGGGTGAACGATGCTAGTGAGAAGTTGTCTGATGATACCTCACAGGATGAGGCTTGACAGGACGTGCTCGGAAGTCTTTGTGGCAATTCCTGACGGAGGGTATGAGAATGTGGCAAGTTCAGACCCCAAAGGCGGTGCCAAAGCTGACCCAGAGTCAGAGGTTCATGGCTGGTCTCAAGGGTGTTGGGGGGGAGGGGATGTAGAGGGACCAGATCCGCCCAAGGTTGTGACTGAACGCAACCAGGAGGGTGACAGGAAGGTTGGCGATCCTTGGCCATTGCGAGGGAGAAGTCTGGACTGCTCTTGTTATTCAACTCTGGAAGTCTTTTCATGGTGTTTCACGCATCACTCAAAAGGCTCGCCTTTTCCATCTTCCAGTTGCTTCCCGAGGGTCCCGAGAACATACCTGATAAAGTGTCAGGAAGTGTGAACCAATCTTTGTCTAAAGTACCCAAGGTTTCTAAGTACCCTGAAGCATCAGAATGTTCTGTTCTTTGTTAGCCTTCCGGGAATAACAGGAAACGTTCTGCTTAAATGTATATATGTTTATTCTCTATTGCTACTAACAAATCACTCCACATTTTAGTCCCCGGTCCACCTTATTTATTATCTCACAGTTTCTGTGGCTCAGGAATCCCGGAGTCTCGCCATGTTTCCATCAATGTGACAACTAGGGCTACCGTCATCTCAGGGTTGTGTCCAGGGAGGACCTGCTTCCAACCTTACCCAGGTGGACCTCCCCACAGGGCTGCCTCCCAATACGGCAGTGGCTTCCCCATGAGCAAGCCAGTCACCTAACAGAAGGCAAGAGGAAGCAGCTAGAAATGGAAGCCACGGTCTCCAATCTCAGAAGGGATACCCTATTGCTTCTGCCCTGTCCTGTGTGCTAGAAGCGAGACATCAGGTTCAGTCCACACCCAAGGGGAAGGTGTGACACAAGGGCATCCCCACCGGGTGGAGACCCCCAGGGCCATCTGCTTCCAGGATGAGGGCTTCCGTTTTCTGCTTCCAGGTGGAGCTTGAAGCTCATCTACTATTTCATGATCAACAGTCAAGTCTCCCTAAGAACCATGTATTAAGTAAGGCTCTCCTGCCTGCAAAGCCAGAGTGAATCAGAGTCCTTCCCCCACCCACATCACTGCCTTAGTAATGTGCATTACCATTTGAGAGTCCGATCAAATGCAAAGCATTATCTTACACGCTTTCTCATGTACGGGGAGAAAACAATTCTTAAGATTTTGCGTGAAAAAAGGATGACTTCCTTGTTGATGGTTTCTGAAGACGTTATTATCAAGAGGATGCTGTTTACTTTTCTTCCAGCAACGTGAACAAAAGATGTGGAATCACAAAGGTGTGTGCAGTTTGCAAAAGTTATACTTGCTCTTTCAAAAATGATTAGTAGTTTGTTTACGGGCTAGGCTCCTAACTTGGTTCCCAAGGTCCTAAGCTAACTAGATGTCAGCAAGAATACTTTTCATCAAATTATGTACTCCTGTGAGCTTTAGCAATACTTTTAAGAACCTTCCGAATATTTTGTCTTTCGGTTGCGCACGTTTACGTTTGTTTACAAGCACATTCACGTATTTTTGTGGCTCTTTCCAATGCCTTGGGATTTATTTTTTTCTTTAGCTGAAAAAAGGCGTATAGGGAGTCTCCTTTACACTGGTTTAACTTTAAAGAGGCTTCGAGATTGATTACCATTCTAAAAATAATCGTTCGTGAGAGTCTGGAAAAAACCACGTGCATCAAAGAAAAACATGCTTATTACTCTATGGGTCTCATCAAATTACACTCGAGTCAAAATAGCGTTGCCAATACATTTCCCTCTGCGAAGGTCGCCCTTAATTACCAGGGCTTGCCTAATCAAGAACCTCTCTCGCCCTTCGTGTTGAAAGAGCCAACTGTCCAAAAACACTCGCGTGGTACCCTTTGCATTGTTCTTTTTCCACCTGAGCTAACTGAAATGGGAATGTTTGTGATTTCCAGCGATTCAGCCACTATAGGAATACTGATAGAAGACTGTTTGAGAATGTTTGAGAATGTTTACCCAGCTCTTCCAGAGCCTTAAATAAACAAATATTTGGTAAAAAAAAACCATGGTATTTTGTTGTCTAATTTTAACCTTTTTACCTTAATGAGAAATCAATTTCACATCATCTGTTCGGACCTGTGTGTATTTCCCTGCTCTCAGAATCGTACACAAGAAAGCAGATAGCCTCGAGTGTGTTCCCACTGTGTGGAACAAGCTTTGTTTTCAACACAGAGGAGAATTCTGCCCGGGGGCCTGCTGGGCCCTGGTGAGGACAGCTGCAAGGAAGTGGATACATGCGGGATGGGCCTCAGATCCACGGCTGGCCCTGGGCTGGCAGCTGGCCTGTGCGTCAGTACGTAACCATGGACCGACTCCAGCAATACTGGTCCCGACTCTGGAAAATCCTGGGCAGACAGGACAAATGCTTTAGGGAACAACTGGTTTGAAAGAAGAGACTGTTTTCAACTCCCAGCTGTGAGGACCATTTGTGAGAAAGACTCCACGCTAAGGGGAGGGTCAGAAACAGCTGTTGCCTGGGGTTTAGATTTCAAACCAAAGTAAATTGCTGGCTCGAAGACAGGATTTTGATCATATATGGATTTGCTGAAGTTCAGCTGTTGGCTTCGATGGGGTATGGCTTTAGCCACCAGTCCAAAGATCTCTTGTCATTTCAGGCTTTACCAGCTAAAAGCACACCCACCCAGTAATCCCTGACTCCCATCAGAGGCACTGAGAGACTAGCTTTTATATCTCGGCGGGTCATGTCCCTAGCACCTGCACAACACCTAATATTCAGTATGTTCTAACTATGTGTTTGTTCAGTGAAAGAGTCATTCTCTAAGTTAGGAAACTGGTTTGTAGAAGATCTATGTCAGGTGGGAAGGGGACTTCCCCACATCAGACTGTGGAGTAGAGAAGGCATTGCTTCCTTTCCTTTAAGAAATCACACAAGGGCAGAAAAGGAGAAAAAGGAAAACACACAGACACCCCAACTTTGGTGAAACCTGAGATACACTAACCTAAACCACAGTGTATAAAAGAGAGGTCAGGGACACATTCAGAAATACGTGAAGCAAGGACACGGTAAGTACAGATTGCTAGCACAGCGTGCTTTTCCAAGGCATAAGGAACACTTGGAGAGGTGAATCCAACAGTCTTGTCTCCTGGGAAAAGGAGCTTCTCTAAATTATCTGCATAAAAGAAAATCAAGGAAGATGACAATGAATGAAAACAATGGCAAAGACTTGCCATATTTTCAGGAAACGGTTTGTTATAGATCTCTATCGTAGGGGGAGAATCAAAAGCCGGAAGAACTCATGATGTGTTCTAAAGAGAATTGCAACAAGCCTGTAAGAGAGTCCTGCCTCGTCCCTCCTATAATGAACTGGTCTGGGGTTGCAGGCATCAACAAATTAGAATACAACATATTCCTCATAAACACGTTATAAGAAAAAAAGGATACATGCCAAAGGGAAAAACAAATGGCAGAGAAAAAAATAAAGCAGACTAAAATTGGGACCAAAAAGTCCATGGATTTAAAAATAACAGCAAAAACAAGAATGAAATAACCTAAGCAATAACCTGTATAAAACTGGAGCAGACAGAAGAGATACAAGAGCTGAGGGCAGAAGTGGCGACGTGAAAGACAAAGATGCACTGTGAGAGCTTTAGGAAAGAAATAAAAAGAAAAATAAAACCATCATCATGAATATTTTATTGGAAGTAACACAAAGGATAATAATATACAATGCTAAAAACCATAATAATGGATAAGAAACATAGGGCTGAAAGACACATGATATCCAACATATGAATAATTGGGGTCCCTAAAGGATTAAACCAAAATAATAGAAAAATACTTAAAGATATAAGACAAGAAGATATTCCATAAATAAAAGAAAACTAAAATCGACAAATTGAAAGGAGAAGAGGAATTTCAAGAGAAAATGACACAAGTTGACAGACTCGAAATAGCCTAGTAAGTTTATTGGATCAAAAAAAACCAAAAGAATTCTTTGGCAAAAATTCTTAAGCAAAAATCCTCCCAAGAATAAAACATTCCTACTGGTCTTGGGCTTAACAGCAACATTCAGATCCATGTGGGAAAGAATGCATTCAAGAGATATAAGTAAAAGAAAGAAAAATTTTTTTAAAATGCTTCAAATAAAAGAAGTAAATTCTTAGTAAATGCAGACAGAAATAAATCCGGAAGTCATGATTTCATATCAGACTTAGGGCAAAGAGCATTAAACCAAGTAAATGTATGCACTTGAAATAGTAAAGAGTACAATTGACAAGGAAGGCAGCCCAGAACACCTGTGCCTAACAAAATAGCAACGACTTTGTTCAAAGATAAACAAATGAATACACATGTAAACATAAATGCTGGGAGAAACAGACAAATTTATGGGTAAAAGCATACTTTGATTCATTCTCTCAGTTCTTCGCAGATCAAACACACACAAAGTAACATTTAGTAAGGGATAGCTAAGAGAAATCAATCAAAACTATACCCATAAAAGAAAATATATCTTCTTTTTCCGTGTCACTAAAATTTTCACAAAATTTCACACAAAAAAATCATGATAATTTCCAAGAGCAGAAATTGTATATAATATTCTCGAATCATAATGAAACAAATCAGACATTAAAAAAAGGAGAAATCGGGCGCCTGGGAGGGTCAGTCGATTAAGCATCCGACTTCAGCTCAGGTCATGATCTCGCGTCTCAGGAGTTTGAGACCTGCGTGGGGCTCTGTGCTGACAGCTCAGAGCCTGGAACCTCCTTCGGATTCTGTGTCTCCCTCTCTCTCTGCCCCTGCCCCGCTTGTACTCTCTCTCTCTCAATCTCTCTCAAAAATAAATAAAACATTAAAAATTTTTTTTTCAAAGAGAACTCATTATCCTCTGTAAATGAAGAATAAAACAGTAATAAACCCATGACGATAATGACAAAATGTATCCTTTATAAGCAGCTGTTGAGGAAAAGAAAAAATAAATACTGAAACCAAAGGATATCTGAACATTAAGGAAAATAAATTCCACAAGGAAATTACGGAACAAGAAATTGCAGACTTGAGCAATATCCATGGTGTTAAATACGTGCAGTAACATCAAAGGAAGATGAAAATAATGAATGGCGACTGCACCTGAAGAAGAAGAAAAATAATAATAAAGTGAGCTGAAGAAAGGAGTTAATAAAGAACAGAAAGCAAAAGCTGATAGAAGTGATAAATAGATTTAAAGTCTAGATCTTTGAAATAAAAAAGGAGCAAAAGTATAGATGCACTGTTGGCCTATCAGTTAAGATAAACAGCAAGAAAGACAAATGCATAAAATAATAGTTGATAATGATGGGCAAGAAGAAATTAAAGAATCATGACAAGTTACTTTCCTTATTTCTGCCTAAATAATTTCAGACCCTAAAACATGTTTTACCGAAACTGACCCTCCAAAAGGGAAACATTTAAAGAGATCAGTTATTGTAGGTGAAATACGGAAAGCTATCAAGAGCTACTTTTCGAAAACAAAACACAACAAAACAAACAAACAAAAAACAAAAAAAAGAAAACAGGAAAGTATTAGGCCCAGATTATTTCAAAAGGAAATTCCACCAAACACTTAAGAAGTCTATAATTCCAACTTTACTGAGGTATTGTAAAATAACTGAAAAGGAAAAAAAATGGGCAGCTTCTGAATTCTTTTTTATGTAGTTAGCCTTATCTTGTCAACCTTAGTGCAAACAGGAGATTGAAGAAAGCTACAGATGTAATAATCTTTATAGATGAACAAGATTATAAGCATAATCCAGGGGCGCCTGGCTGGCTCAGTCAGTGGAGCGTGTAACATCTGATCTCAGGGTTGTGGGTTTGAGCCCTGAGTTGGGTGTAGAGGTTATTTAAAAATAAAGTCTTAAAAAAAAAAAAAGGAAATACAATTCAGCAGCACCATAAAAAAATAAATAAAATGGAGTTATTTCACAAATTCAAATCTAAATTCAGATTTAAGGAGAAGAATGGTGAGATCATTTCCAAATACGCAGAGAAGGCTTTTGCTGACATTCAAGGTACATTCTTTTTTTAAATTTTTTTTTAATGTTTATTTATTTTTGAGAGAGAGAGAGAGAGAGTGTATGAACGGACAGAGAAAGAAGGGGACATAGAATCCGAAGCAGGCTCTGGGCTCTGAGCTGTCGGCACAGAGCCCAACTCGGGGCTCGAACTCATGAACCGTGAGACCACGACCTGAGCCGAAGTCGGATGCTCAACTGACTGAGCCACCCAGGCGCCCCTGCCCCTCGATGTACATTCTTGATTAAAAGAGGAATAAGGAATGAATATTTATATCAGTTCATACGTATCAACCCAAAAGGCTGCAACGTGCTTGCCAGGTATATATTCCATTAAAGTGAAGAATAATCAAAAAGTGTATCTGCCTATCCTGACTGTTACTTAGCATTGTTTCAAAAATGCTAGCCAAAGATACATGACAAAAGAGAGTGAGAGAGTAAGCTAAGGGGTGTAACCATTGCAAAGACGAGATAAAATTATCTGTATTTGTGCATGATATGATTGTTAACTGAAACACCCAGGAAAGCCAACGAAAAACCACAGGTAAGGTGCTGGGTACAAGACTGATACGCAAACATCAGCTGTCTCTGTGCATACAAACAAAAACCAACAGAGATACAGCGGATGAAGAGGCCTCACTTAAAACAGTGGGCAGAAAGGTGAAATGCATGGATATAATTTTAACAACCGTTGGACATGATCTACAGGAAAAATATTTTAAAGCTGCCCTGAAAGACTCAAAACCAGTTTTGTACAAATAGAAGTTTAGTTCGTTTCAAATCAAAAGACTGAATATCATACAGCCTTAGTTCTCTCTAGGTTCATCTATAAATTTAATGAGATTGAAATAGAATTCATCATGGGTGTTTTCTTGGGAGCCAGATAAGCTGATTTTAAAGTTTCTGTGGAAAAATAAACACACAAATGTAGCTAGGAAATTTTGAAATAAAAGAATAAGGATGGGGCATACTTCCTTTATTCAAAATAATACCGTCTACTGTATAAATGGATAGGTCAATGAAACCAAAATAAGTAACTCTAGTTACTTCACATATTAGACAGGTAGGCTTTTAAATCAGCTGGGAAAATAAATATGGGCTTGGAGTAATCATATCCAACATCTGGAAAAAAAACTAAAATTGGATTTCCTATCTTACATCCAAGTAAGTTCCTGATGAAAACAACTTTCACATCCAAGAACAAAATTATAGAAGTTGTTAGAAGACAACATGAAATAATCTTTTTAAAAATAATCTTGGCACAGATAACACTAGAAATGTAATCCCAAATCCCCATAAGCTATTCATTAAAAAAGTTTGATAACAAAACTATTCATTAAAAAAAAAGTTTGATAACAAAGTTTGATAAAAGAAAAAGTCTGATAAGTTTGGCTACATAAAACTAAAGAAAATTATACATGGCAAAGGTATCACAAATAGAAGAAAAATAAAAATGAAAAAATACTGCAACTCATTTCACAAAGAGCTTCATTTCTTTCATACATAAAGAGCTCTTACAAATCTGTAAGAAAGTTATCAACAGCCTGTTGGAAAAAGGGGCCAGAGATACGATCTGTCACAGTGAAAAAACTCAAGTGGCTTTTAAACAGAGGAAAACATGTTCAACCTCCCTTGTAAGAAATAGTCAAATTAAATCTAAGACAAAGTAACATTTTTTCCCTTATGAAACGGACAATGCTCAAGAAGTTTGGTATCACAAGGTCTCTGCAATGATGTAGACAGACAAGCACTAAATTGCTTTGGGGAGTGTGTAGTTTTACCTTCCTCATAAAGGACAAATAAGCAATATGCACGAACATTACAAATATGCATACCGTTGTAGGAACCAAGAGTTCAATAGTTCCGATTTCTAGGAATTTATTCTACACGCATCCTCGTGCTTACGCAAAATGACCCATGTGTGATGATATTTACTGCAGCACTTTTTTAGGGTAGCAGAAGAGTGTCATCAGACTAGGAGTCCATCAGTAGGAAAATGGGAAGCTGATTAAATAACTTATGATACATCTACATGCGAGGAAATGAAGCACCTGTTGAAAAGAAAGAAGTTGCTCGTATGTACCGGTAGGGAAAGATCTCCAAGGAATGCTATATGGGAGAGGCAATGGAGCAGCGTATTTGGTGTGTTACCATCTGTGTAAGAAATGTGTGTGAGAGAGGGAGAGAGAGAGAGAGAGAGAGAAAGAGAGAGAGGAAACAGGGAGAGAGACTGAGAAAGAGGGAGAGGAAGAGAGGAATAGAGGGAGGGAGAGAAGGAAGGAAGTTGACAGAGAAGGAGGGAAAGGCTGACTATTCTTTGGGAGGATTCATAAGAAACCGGAAGCAATGATGGGCTCTGGGCATCGAAGGAAGACTCACTTTTCATCGACTTCGATCTCATACTTTCAGAATTTTGAAGCACCTGCACCTGTTACCCACTGACTATGACGACAACACGAAGTTCTAGGAAAAGCTATTTCATACTACTGTATCTCCTCACCATAAACTCCCAGAACTAAGAAGTTCTTTGCCATATTTTTAAAACATGCTATGATTTTAACCTGTACCTTTGTGTTTGACTGTCTGTAGAAAGAGAAAAAGTGTCAGCAGCCTCTGAGAGGTGCACATCGGAACATATGATTGCATTGCTTCAAAACTCCTTCCGTTTGTCCTTTACGTAGGATAAGGTTCTAGCAACCTGCTGTGAAACCAGGACCTCTATGCCCTACCCTTTGCTTAGCACCCCGATCTCGTCTGCCCACACCTCCAGCTCCTTCATGCGCCAACTTCCAGAGGGCTGACCTGTGCTTCGTGTCTCCCTTCTTGCCTCCGGTTCTCTCCTTGAGGCTCTGCACAGTGTGCATCTCCTCTCAGGGACTCTTTCTCCCCAACCGACCATTCATTCCCCAAACTCAGTTTCCACCTCTCAGGTCCCTCTCCGGTCTTCCCCCTTCTCTCCAGCACCACTGCTGAAATCACTTTTGCTGCTCTGGCTGGAATGACCTTTTCATCTGCCTCCCCGTCCCCTGCGTTTCTCTCCTCCAGTCTCTTCTGGACTTAGCCACCAGGTCTGTCCCCCCGAAAGGCAGCTTCACCACGTCCCTCGCCTGCTCAGAAGCCTCCCAGAGCTGGTACAGGACAAACGTCGAGATCGTTGGTGTGACGGGTACCCCACACCGTCAGGCCCCCGCCCCACCTGTCGCTTGCCCACTTCTCCGGGCGTGTCACTAGTCTCTCCTTTTTCAACTCCGGTTCTTGAGCATTCCAGTCTTTCTTCCTTCCACCTTTTGCAGGCCTCCCATCCCGACATATCCCTTCACCCAGCCTCAGTGACATTTCTATCGGAAACCCTTCCTTAAGCTCACAGATACGGGTTCAGCACCTTCTCTAATGTCTCCATCTGCCTCCTCTTTGGCTCCTCTCTCCGCACTTACCGTGCTCCAAATATAATAAGTTCAGTGAGGGTAGGGATGACGGCATTTTGCTCCCGCGCATCCCCAGCCCGGTATACAGGAAGCGGTCAACTAATCTTTCTTGAATCAGTCAAGGACTGAAAACGCACGATGTCCCCAGCTAACCCAAGGGAGACAATGTTGGGGTCCTTGGGGTTAATGGGACGGAAGCAGCTGCGGATGAGTCAGGAGGGGACGTGCTCTGCGAAGCGAGGAAGATCTTTCTGTGTCCTCTTTCTCCTCTGTTTGTCCATGGCTGCCATACACACTTATCTAAGCTGCCCCCACTAAATTTCATGTGACATTATGTGCTATTACCATACGCATTATAACATACAATTATATTATAATAGTGTATGTTACAACATAACATTATAACAGCATTAAAAGAAGTGTGAAACAGAAATACGTTTTATCCATAACCTCATCAACGTATCCTCTGCTTTCGTCGTTGTTTTTTCTTTGTACTTTTTGTTCGTATTTATATTTACTCTTACATAGCCAGAGTCATATTGTATATTCTGTTTGTTTACTTCATATATTACTGTAAGCCCTTTCCCTACATTGTATATTCTTGAAGATAGGGAACAAGTGGGACTTGAGCCTTCTCTGTTCCAAGTCAAATAAGCTCGAATCCGCTAATGTTTTCTCAACGGCCTTAGTCTTCCATTAACTTCATCATTGTGGCTGCTCATCTCTGGATCCTTTCCAGACCTAACACATTCCTCGAAGTGCAGGAACCAAAGCTACACCCTGGAACATGCTGATTCCCTGTTTCTATCTTTGCAGAATAATCTGTATTGCAAGGTGTGCCCTATTTTAAGAGACTGCAGTATTTAAAAATCCAAATTTACGGTACAGATTAACTGGAGAGCAACTGCTATTCACAGAGTTCTTCGTTTTTTAAAGGATTAACGTAATGTATCTTTAAATAACAAAACTTCTGGTACACACAGAATGGATGTGGTTGAGAACGGCACAACTTACAAATGACTTTTGGGGAGCAAAACCGCCATGTAAAAAGAGGTGACCTTTTACTTCTCAGAAGCAAAGGTCCACATCTTTCTCCACGATGTCCAAGTGTCCTCCCATCTGGCCTCAGAGTTGAGTCTTTCAACCTAATTTAGAGGTGTTGGTGGTTCTTAGCTCAGACTAACCGTGGGATGAGTTTAGTACCTGACGTAGGACTCGGTTGGTTTTATGGTGTCACTCATTAGGCATAAGAATAATTGCTTCTCGAAATCTTCACTAAGCAGAAGGGGAAGTTATTAGAATGCTTTAGTCTTTCCTATGGCTTTACAGGTTTCAATGAACTGAACTATGAGTCTGTGGTATTTGTTTAGTTAGATGGTCTGATAATCGGCCACTTATTTGTTTAGCATGCAAATTTTTTATTTTAAACCTCACCTCTCTTAACCTTCATTTTTCAAAACAATTTTTTAATGTTTATTTTTGAGAGAGACAGAGGGACAGACAAAGTGTGAGTGGAGGAGGGGCAGAGAGAGGGAGACACAGAATCCGAAGCAGGCTCCAGGCTCCGAGCTGTCAGCACGGGGTCCGATGCTGGGCTCGAGCTCACGAACCACGAGATCATGACCTGAGCCAAAGTCAGACACTTAATTGAGCCACCCAGGGGCTTGTAACCTTTAGCAAAAAAAAAAAAAATGTTTGTTTATTTATTTTGGAGAGACAGAGAATCCCAAGATGCCTCCATGCTGTCAGTGCAGAACCTGATGTGGGGCTTGATCCTGTGAACCATGAAATCATGTCCCAAGATGAAATCAAGAGTTGGATGCTTAACCAAATGAGCCACCCAGGCACCCCAACCTTTATTTTAATGCTAACACTTAGATGAGAGTAGACATTTCACAAAGAAAAGTTGCTATTATTTTGATGAATGAACATTACAATGATATTTTACAAAAGATTTAAGCTTCTACAATTTCTGAAGACTTAAGCACTTACATTATGGGGAAGATTTACAGACTATGGATGTCTTTTGTGTGTGTCTGTGAACTTGTTGGGAAAGGAAGTGAAAAAAATTCACAGCATGAGAAAATATATGTAAATCATACATATATGATATATGGAATTAGATGTTAGTGATGGTCGCAGCGTGTAGGGAATATATTAAAAAAACATTGAATTTCACACTTTGAAATGATGAGTTTTATGATATGTGAATTAGATCTCAATTTAAAAAAAGAAGCCATAAGGAGTAAGACTTATTAAAGATGTGTGTAGATACTATAAACAGAAAGAATATTGGTGAAAGAACAGACCTGTAGAAGCTAAGAAAGAAAAACGATAAGATGGAGTGATCTTCCACCCAAATATAATGTCCTCTTACATCAGAAGCTAAAGAAGGACTAAAGCCAATAGACAGTCTAATAGAGAAGGACTCGTCACACCTTGTACCAGTTCTTGTAACACCCTAGGCCTCCTGGTAAAACAGTGCAGGCAACAGCAGCAGGAATGAGCAGAAACCAAACCAAATATAGATAAGCAAGCAAAAATCAATATGGTGCAGGGATGTGGACTTGTTCAGGATCTCAGAACCACAGATAGACTAGTCATTCTCTCCGGCCCTCGAGTACCAAACCCAGATACTAGTTTGACCTTGGTGCCTACTGAGAATTTATATTTTATAGTTGTACATTGTATGTATTTTCTTTCATGTTTCCTTATATCAACATAGTAAATATTTACTTGCTTCTCTTGGGAAAGTCAACAATGTAACTACACTGTTAATGCTCCAAGGATTTATGGAGGCGTGACCTACTTTTCCTCAGCCGTGTCCTTAAGGACCTGAAATTTCCCTTTGATTCTAGTCTTATCTACTATGTAGATGGCCTTTTGTTGTGTTTGAAAAATGTACTAAGTTGATAAGCTTTAAGATACATTCCATCTATCTACTTACCGTTTTAGCTCAGAAAGGGCAGCTTTCTAAAGAGAAGCTACAATTTTACTATGGTAACCTCCATTACCTAGGGCATGATTTATCCTAAGGAGGTAAATCTCTTACTTATAACAGGCTATAAGACCTTCAAAACTTGTCCAGACCAGTAACTAAGACACAATTAAGGAGTTTTCTGGGTCTCACTTGTTACTACAGACAGTGGGTTCCCAACTTTTCTGAAATTGTCATGCCATGATATGATTTCACCAAGTCCTTGGTAACCAGATCTCTCCCAGAACACTACACATTAACAGATTGTCTATAATTCAAAATTAGCCCTTTGTCAACCTCCTACTCTGTGCCTGCTTAATCATTTCTATATATTTTTATGTAAGAGACAAGCCCTTCATATTGTGATTCAGCTTCATGGGAATCATCAGTAGCCAAAAGCTTCCTACACTGTTTCTCTTGACTCTGTGCAAAATCCTATCCACATAGTCTCTGAACAATGGCCATAACAGCGGGGCCAGTAAAGGCTTTGCTGACTTGACTTTGGGGTCACCTTTAATTTTGTTGGTCTGTCATGGCATACAATCCTTGCTGCACACTAAGAATGCACAATATTTCTTAGCTAGTAGGCTTATATCCCATGAAATCCTATTACTTTTTCCATTTCCTCACATATTTCCATTCATTAATCCTTTGAATTCTACTTTTCTTTCAATAGTTTGAGGAAAGGGAAACTCATGACTCCCTAATCTCTGTTTGTGAACTATCCATACCCCTGATAGATTTATTAGAAACCCTTTTAGAAACTGCAGACTCACTCTTGGTTGTTGATGGGTCTTATCTGAGGATTGAAACAGGAAAATATCAGAGGAGTATAGCTGAAGCAAATCTCACCTCACCTCTAGAAAAAGACCCCTTTTTTCAGAGGCAACATTTCAGAGGCAAAATCTGCCCAATGGGCAGAATAGAGATAAGGAGGTTAATATATATATACTGGAAATAGCTATGCTTTCAGGATGGTTCATGATTTAAAAAAAAATGTTTATTTATTTTTGAGAGCATGAAAAGGGGAAGGGCAGAGAGAGGGAGACACCAAGTCTGAGGCAGGCTCCAGGCTCTGAGCTGTGAGCCTAGGGCCCGTTGCGGGGCTCGAATTCATGAACTGTGAGATCGTGACCTGAGCTGAAGTCAGATGCTTAACTGACTGAGCCACCCAGGCGCCCCTGAGGATAGTTCATGATTTTTGAACACTTTGTAAACAGAGAGAGTTCTTGACCTTAGTAAGAACCTCAATTAATGGCCAGAAAAACAAAGAATGACTGAGTGCTCTAAGGCTGTTACAACAGTAGATGCTCAAACACAAGGCAGTAACATGGAGGCTGAAAGAAATACCTTGGCTGATTATCATGTCAGACAGGCAGCCCCCGTTGAGATTCCAACCCTCAAAATTCACCAAGAGACTAAATATTTGGAGAGGGGCAAGGAGACTATTATAGAATGCAAGCGATAAAAGTCCAAAGTGGGAAAGTATCAAACAGAAGCTTGCACAACTTTTTATATAAAATTCCCCAACACGAGATGAAAACCTGGCCAATGTACTCAGTCAGTACTTATGGGGAAATTTTACCAATTTTGATGGGGAAGTCTCTAGCACATGTCTCATTTGTCAGCAGCAGAAATCTGGGGGAATTGTAAAGGTGGGTATATGTGGGATGTGGGCAAGAGCCCAAACTTCAGGACCACTTTGCTCATCTCCAAATAGATTTCACACAGCTGACCTCTAAAGTGGGCTTTCAATATGTCTTTTGAACATGGTTTGATTATTTTTAGGATGGACTGACGTCTTTCCTTTCTGAAATGCTTCAATTTTCATTGTAGCAAAAAAAAAAAAAAATTATTTGCTTTTGTGTTCCCAACTTGGGGAATTACTGCAGAAAACTCCATTTTATTGGGACTGTTACTACCTGCCACTTGCTCATAAACTTTACTGTCTAGATCCTCCCCAATCTCCGGGAAAGAAAGAAAGAACCAAGGGAATTCTAAAATTCAAATCAGCAAAATTCACAGGTATTTTAGAACTTCCATGACCTAAGATACTGCCATTGGCTTTAATGACACGGTCAAATGCCTCTAAGACTCATTGACTTTATGCTCATGAATTAGTAATAAGCAGGCCCATGTATTTGTAAATATCATTTCCAATTCTAGGTTCCACACAAGTGCAAGCAGACATGGTCTGATGTTGCAGATACTCATCCATACACCCAAGTGTATCAATAGGTACAGAAAGCCTTTCCATAACATCTTCCTAAGCAGACTTTTACCATCGAAAACCCAGATACCTGGACTTCTGGAGGAGACATCAGGAAAAGATAGTTTCCAAACCCCAGAGTAAAGGATGTTCTTAAGCACTAGTAACAACTAAAATAGCAAAATTCCAAGAGGATATTCTTGGGTTATGTGTCTCAATTAAAGAGGCGAAAGCTTATTCTCAACTCTTGGAAGACTTTCTGTGTTGGAGACTTCAAGCGGAGGGTTCTTAGAAACCCCCAGAAGAAGATGAGCTTTAGAATGAAATAGCTTCTACCCAGAACTTTGAACCAGGTTAATGATTGCATGAAATGCAGACATCTTCCACATAAGAGCCATAGATCAAGGCCACAGACCTTCATGCTTGAATATGCTTTCTTTTTTTTTTCTTAATTTTTCTGGATCTTCCTTCTCTTCAAGTCAGGGTAAGGCTACTTTGACCTATGTTACTTAGAAGGCCCAATTCTTAATATTGATTTTTGCATTCTTAGGCATTCCTTGGTATGGGCCCAACATCTGGCTACAATTTACTTGTTAAAGCATATGATCAAACTCACTGGTGGGATTTTACACATCTCCCTTTGGAACTACTCAGTTTCCCTTTGTTCCCTTTGCTTGTGATGGAATTACAAAATTGATTAATTAATCAGTTGATTTCCGGGGTAACTGGACTCAGCCATTGGGTGACTTTTTATTTGGCAAACACCACAATAGCTAGAAATATAAAAAACCTTACCTTGCATATCTGGAAAAGGAAGTTAATGTCTCCACCAAAACAATACCAGGGGACTTTTTTTTTTTTTTTTTTTTTTTTTTTTATGGGAGCTCGTTTTAGTAACTGAGCTTTCACAAAAATAAACAGGTTTCATTAATGGCCTCTCCTCAACGCAGACTGAAGAATGACAAGACGGATACTGAGAAACCGAAGCAACTCTATAACCACACAGCACGCAGTCTACCTTAACATAACTTTAGTATTATAGTGTCTCTATTAACCTATTTTTATTATTTCAGGGATCTTTGTCCAGACAGATAAAAGCTGCAAATAACTTTCTGAAAGACATAAAACATTATTTAATAGAAAGCACCAAACTACAGTTTACTCGTTGAACCTTTTGCTTCAAAATCATCGCCTTCTATGACCATCAATCTTAAGTGATCGTATAGAGCACTCCTCTTCAGGAATGACAGGAACCCCGTTGATCCTTCTGCCTAAGACAACCAAATCAAACCACACCAAACCAGGCCGAACATATGAGCAGAGATCCTGGAAAGGACAGTGATCCGGGAGAGACCGGAATAAAACAAGATGTGCCTTATAGATGTTCAGCTTGTTGCCTGGAGAGAATCCGTGGGTTGTAGCACAAGAGGGTGAGCCCACAGCCTCTCTGAGTCAAGGGGATGGGACAAGAGTCTGAGAAGGGCAAGCAGCTGGAGTATAGAACACAGCGAGAGAGCCCTGAAGGCCGATGGGAAGGCCCCTTCAACTACTCATCAGAATGTAGATCAGCACAGATGTGTGGAGAAACTAGTTGGAGGCAGAAGAGGGACCATCTGAAAGGAGTGGAGGAGGCAGTGAATGCTTATAAAGGGCTGGGACATTGCCTGCTCCCACCAGCCATATTGGAAAACTCAACTCATGGGACCCTGGAGAGAGCACTCAGGAAGGTCACATCTCTGTGGCAGGGAATGATTAGCTGTAGACAGAGAGCTGCTCCAAGCATGTCTGACAAATTATCAATACATAAAACCTGAAAGGATGAGAGTGTTTATAAGGAATTTAACTGTGTTACAGAATAAAACTCTAGAATATTTATAAGAAGACAAAACTATCCTATACTCAAAAAGATAAAATTTGCAATGTCAGGCATAAGGAACAGCAGGAAAATATGACCCACTGTGGGAGAATTGCACATGTAATTAAAACAGACCCAGAACTGACCCAGGTGTTTGAATTAGAAGGGAAAATACATTAAAAAGGTTATTATAATGGGGCACCTGGGTGGCTCAGTCGGTTGAGCATCCGACTTTGACTCAGGTCATGATCTCACCGCACATGAGTTCGAGCCGCGCGTCGGGCTCTGTGCTGACAGCTCAGAGCCTGGAGCCTGCTTCGGATTCTGTGTCTCCCTCTCTCTCTGCCCCTAACCCACTCGCCTTCTGTCTCTGTCTCTATCAAAAATAAGTAAATATTTTTTAAGAAGGTTATTATAACAGTATGCCATATTTTCAACAAATTAAGTGGAGATGTGGAGATATGGAAAGGACCCAAGTTGAACTTACAGAGATGGAAACAACAATATTTGTAATGAAAACAGTGAATGGGATTAACACCAGATTAGACATGGCAGAGGTAAATATTAGTGTACTTGAAGACATAGTTAGAGGACCTACACAGAACAAAACATGGAGAAAATGTTTAAGTAAAAAGAGCATTGGTGACCTGTGAGTAAATTTCCAGTGATGTAATAAACGCCAAATTGGAATTCCCAAAGCAGTAGGAACATAGAAAACAATATTGGAAGAATCCGTGGTCACTCATGATGAAAACTATAAACATACAGATTCAAGAACCACAACAAACCCCAAGCACAACGTGAAGAAAACTACACCAGAGCACAGCATGATTGAATTGCTTAAATCCAAGGCTAAAAAGAAAACCTTAGGAGCAGCCAGAACAAAAAGTCCTGATGTCTACAGAAGAACAGCTAGGATGACAGCAGATTTCTCACTGCAAACGACCAAACAGAGGAGCGACATCTTTAAAGTCTTGGATGAAAAACATCGCTCAGTGTTTATAAATCGATACGCAGCAAAAAGTATCTTTCCAAAACAAGACATACAGAACCTGAAAGTATTCACCACCAGCAGACTCACACTACAAGAAATTAAAGGAAGCCCGTTAAGGCAGAAAGAAAATGACACTGGATGGGAATCTAGATCTGTACATAGGAATTAGGAACACAGGAAATGGTAGCTACATGGATAAATATACAGGAATTTTTGTGATTAACTCTCCTTAAAAGCAATTGCTTAAAATCAGGCACAGGATAAATTGAAGTATATGGTTTAGAAGTTTCTGAAATTATACATGAAATGGTGTAACATCACTTAAGAGTAGACTGTGATAAATTAGATGTATACTACAAGTCCTAAAGCAACCACTAAACTAACACAGCAGAGTAATAACTAATGAGCTAAAAAAAAGAGATAAAATGGAATCATAAGGGAGATTCAATTAGTCCAAAATACTGAAAAAAGAGGAAAAGAACAAGAAAGAACAGGTGTGAGCAAAATGATGAGTAAACCCTAATCATGTCAATAATCACATTAAATGCAAATGGTTTAAACACTCCATTTAAAAGGCAGAGACTGTCAAAATGAATGAAAAGTGAGGCCCAATTTTAAGTTGTTCATAAGAAACACACTTTAAATTTAAGGCACAAATTAAAAAAAAAGGCACAAATAGATTAAGCATACACATATGGAAAAAGATACCCTATGCTAAAAGACCAGACGAAATAAAGCTGCAGTGTCTGTATTAACACCAAAAAATATCAAAGAATATTACCAGGAACAGAGAAAGTCATTTCTTCCTTTTATTTTAAAGGGAGAATTAGTCAAAAGGGCCTAATGTAAACATTGTAAATGCTTATGACCCTAATCACAGAGCTTCAGAAATATAAACTGGGAATTGAAAGAACTTCAAGAAGAAATAGCTAACCCACAACTATAGTGTGAAATTTCAACAGCCATTTCTCAAAGTTAGAAGAACAAGAAGACAGAAGGTCAGCAAGGAAATAATAGACGTGGACAGCATGATGGGTCGTCAAGATCCAATTAACATTGACAGACCACTCTGCTCTATGAGACGTTAATGTTCAACATTATTAACCCCTGAAGAAATGAAAATCATACCACCATGCGATGTCACTACACACCTATTAGAATGTCTAAAATTAAAACGGTTGACCCCACCAAGTGTTGGCCAGGATGTGGAGAAACTGTAAATTTCATACGGGGCTGGTAAGAATATAAAATGATACAACTTTGGAAAATATTTGGCAGTTTCTTTCTTTCTGATATTGAACTATATACCTGGCATATGATGTTATATGCTTTCAGTTGTACAAAGTCGTTATATGACAACTCTACACATTACCCAATGCTCACCATGAGTGTAGACATCATCTATCACCATACAATGTTGTTACCATACTCTTGGCCAAACTCCTCATTTTGTACTTTTCATCTCCATGACTTATTTATTTTGCACCTGGGAGCTTGTACCTTTTAATCCCCTCCACCTGTTTTGCCCATCCCGCCAACCCCTCTTCTCTGGGAGCCACCAGTTTATTTCAGAGTCTGTTTCTTTTGGTTTGTTCATTTTTTTGTTCACTTGTTTTGGTGTTTAAATTCCACATATAAATGACATCAGATGGTTTTGTCTTTTTGTGTGATTTATTTCACTTTACATAATAATACCCTGTAGGTCCATCCATGTAATTGCAAATGGCAAGATTTAACCCTTTTTTTTTTTTTTTTTGAGAGAGAGACAGCACAAGTGAGGGAGGCTCAGAGAGAGAGGGAGGAGAGGGAGAATCCCATGAGGGGCAGAGAAAGAGAAGGAGAGAGGGAGAAGCAGAGCTCATGCTCACCCAAAGCAGGGCTTGAACTCACGAACTGTGAGATCATGACCCGAGCCGGAGTCGGATGCTTAACTGACTGAGCCCCCCAGGGAACCAAGATTTAATTCTTTTTGTGGTTAGTATTTCATTGTGTGTGTGCGAATGCCACATCTTCTTTGCCCATTCCTCTATGGATGGATGTTTGGGTTGTTTCCATATCTTGACTACTCTAAATAATGCTGCAGTGAACAGGACATACATACGTGTATTGTCTCAAATTACTGTTTTCATTTTCTTTGGGTAAATACCCAGAATTGGAATTATTGGATCACGTGGTAATTCTTTTTGGGGACTGTCTGTACTATTTTCCCTAGTGGTTGCACCAATTTACATTCCGGCACGAGGTCCCTTTTCTCCACAACCTCACTGACACTTGTTATTTCTAGTCTTTTGGATCCCAGTCATTCCGGCTGGTGCGAGTGCTATCTCACTGTGGTTCTGGTCTGCCTGTCCCTGATGATGAGTGATGCTGAGCATCTTTTCATGTGTCTGTTAGCCGTCTGGATGTCTTCTTGACCGGTTTCTTAAAAAGGTAAACAGCAACCATATTATCCAACTATTCCCCTGCTAGCGATTTATCCGACAGAAACGAAAGCTTATGCCCTTCCAGAGACTTGTACACAAATGCTTAATGCAGCTTTATTTGTAGAAGCTTGAAACTGGAAACAACCCGAATGATCTTCAGTGGTGGGAGGGATAAACACATTGTGATATATCCATACAGTGGAGTACTTTACAACTCTAAAGGGAATGAATTATTATTATTATTTAAACATTTTTTATGTTTATTTTTGAGAGAGACAGAGAGAGACAGAGCGTGAGCAGGGGTGAGGCAGAGAGTGAGGGAGACACAGAATCTGAAGCAGGCTCCAGGCTCCAAGCTGTCAGCGCAGAGCCCGATGCGGGGCTCGAACCCAAGACTGGACTGCGAGATCATGACCCGAGCTGAAGTCAGAAGCTTAACCGACTGAGCCACCCAGGTGCCCCTAAAGGGAATGAATTATTGATACATACAGCATAAAAAAATTTCAGAATAATATTGCTCAGTGAAAGACACCAAAAAGAGTGCATGTAGTATGATTCCACTTATGTAACTAGAATCCACACTGACAGAAAGCAGATCAGTCGTTGCCTGGGGTATGTTCACTATCTTGATTGTCGTGTTGGTCCCATGCATGTATACGTGTGTCAAAACTTATAAAATTGCCCAACTTAAATATGTGCACTCCATTGTATGTCATTTATACCCCAATAAAGCTTCTAACGGATAAGCTATTTTACAAGAACCAGAAATAGAAAATTATTAATGATCCTTACCCAACCCAACCAAGCCTCCAAAGTGGAAGACTCACCTTAAGCCTGACGTCCAGATCTCAACAAATATCCTTCTGGGCCCTTCCCTCCCTGAGATGTTGCCATGGCTCTGTTGAGGGGTGTTCCCCTTGCCCCACGAAGCAATAAAGTCAACAGGTTGGTTGATGATACTTTGGGGCCAGGATTTGATAGCATTTCAATACCATAGAATAGTACGCAGCTCTAGAATAGAAGGAGTACTAAACCAGGGAACAGAGGGATTCCAGGGCGCAGTGATTAAGTGAGAGAAGCCAAAGGCAGAGAAAAGTCTTTAGTGTTTATAAAGCATTGATTAAATAAAACAACATTTTAGATGAATAGATATATACTCTTCCGCTATGATGGTACGACCAACACAGAAAGCTATCGGCTGGTAAACATTGGTTGTCTGAGCAAAGTGACTGGCCAGAAAGAAGAGAAGGGGGGGGGGGTTGGTAAAACAAAAAATAAGCGAGCGAGCAAACCTGTCTAAAGAAGAATAGAAGTGTCCTTCATCAAAGCAGCATTTGTATTATGAGCCCATTTCCGGGCTTAAAACACGGCTTTAAAGTATTTAGAGGGATAGTGTCAAGTTTCCTTGAATTTTCTAGAATTAACAAGCACACAATAAAAAGTATTATTTGATTACACTCATCATTACCTCTCTCTCTCACCTTACCAGCCTATTATCTCATTGATTATAATAATTCTAGTGTAAATAGCGAATTTTGGGATAATAAGAACTCCTTTAAAAAAATTTTTTTTTTAATGTTTATTTATTTTTGAGACAGAGTGTGAGTGTGGGAGGGGCAGAAAGAGAGGGAGACACAGAATCTGAAGCAGGCTCCGGGCTCTAAGCTGTCATCAGAGAGCCCGACGTGGGGCTCGAACTCACGAACTATGACATCATGACCTGAGCCGAAGGCAGACGCTTCACCAACTGAGCCACCAGGCACCCCAAGAAGATCTCCTCGATAGGGATTTTATATATATATATATATATATACATATATATATATATATATATATATATGAACAACCATTAACTTTCGCTTTATCATTTGCTTCACAAAGCTCATTAAAACCTGACTGTTTGATCAACGCTTGTGATTTTTAAAGCTCTAAATCTTCTAGGGTGTGTTTTTAAAAAAAAAAACTGCTCCCGCGCTCACCTCCTCCCTCCTACAAAACTAGCCTCATTCCATACAAACTGAAGACCTTGGCATCGCCTTTGTCGCCGGTGAAAACTGAGCCCCGTTTGATGACTGACCTTCCAGACAAGTGTAGCTTCCACGGAAATATATAGGACCCAGCGGCCCACCGCTGTGACCGTCTAAGAGTCCTGACTTGGGCCCTTTGATCGGAAGGGGCTCCCGGTATAAAACCCCAGAGGGCGCTTTGATCAGAAGCAAGATGGGTGTGTTAGTGGAGGCAGGCAAGGTTGTGTGGTTGAGGGTGTTGGCTACCAGGCTTCTCGATGATTCGACAGGCTTTCCATGGCTGTCTCTCACGGCCTTTCCACAAAATGGATCGGAGTGAAATTTTCACACATGACGATGTTTGAAAGACAGACCTGTGGCTGAGAGTGTGTGTTGGGTCATCTGGAGAGGGGAGCTGGCGGCTGCGGCCTGTTTGTGGTCCCTGGCGAAATGCTCGCGAATGCAGAAAGCGCTTCTTTTTCACGTCGTTGACAGAATTCCTTCTCGTCCCCCAAACAAACAGATTCCCCTCGTCCTCTTACGTTGCCAGGCAGCTCTCTGCTACCCAGACGCCCAGAAACAGATGCTTCCCTCCCTTATTTCCTTGGAGGGCGGCCGCTAGAGCTTGATAAATGGTGGAAAAGCAGTTTCCTTTATAACCTTCCTGTTCCTTGATGTCTGACGCTCCCATCACATTGCAGAGGTCATCTCGGGAAGTCTGGGTACATGTCTTATGCCGTGTTAGGAGGGGAAATGTGGCCAAGGCCTGGACACCCTGGAAGGAACGAATCTCCTGCCATTTGGGCACCGTCCTCACGTACAAGCTTACAGCGTGTGCTCGTGGGTCCCGCTTCCTGCCTGATTACCTGCCTTCTTCTGGCCCCAAATGGGCCGCTCAGGTGCCGTTCGGAGAATAGTTTTCTGGTTCAGCTGCAAAGGTAGAGCATCTGATTCAGGGAATTCAAAGATTGCCTTGCTGGGGTACTGACACTAAGCCCTGGTAGATAAGCAGAGGGAACATTTTTAATTAAAACTAATTAACATGAAATTGGAATTTCTGGTCATTAATTGTGCGGTCTGATTTAAATTTCTGACGCTCCGTAGGTCTTGCACTAGTGATTGAATCTGTGGGAACAAGGCTATTCGTGGGTTGTTTTTTTTTTTTTTTTTTTTTTTTTTTTTTGCCTTTGTGAGTGACTTTGCTCAGACTTTTGTACACCTTTTATTTTCACTCTGGAATTAGGCTGAGTAACGTGCCTGCAGAGAGAGGCAGGGGATGCGGTGCAGAAATTAAAAACTTAGCTCTCCCTCCCTGGAGCAGGTGAACCAAAGTCTTTCTAGGGACCCAGCATCCTCTTATTTCCTGGCCAAAAAAAAAAAAAAGTAATTCTGTATTGATGTATTAATGGCCTTTGTGAATAGTTCGGGTGCTACTGAAGGCATTTTCAAGAACAGCATTTCTTCGCTCGGGCTTCCCAGAGTCTCTCACTGCCAGGGGGAGCGAGGAGACCTCAGGGAGTGCAGCCCCTGGGCAGGGAGCCGAGTGCCTCCCAGTTCCTGGTCCTGGTGGATGTAGGAGAGCCACGGTCAAGGCCCCCCACGCTGTTGTAGGGGAGCTGTGGCCTGGGGGAGGTCACTCTCTCTAGCCCTGTATCTGGGATCTGCAGGGACTCATCCAGACCACATCAACCCAGTTTTTTATCACCAACATCATGGGAATGATGCCATTGGTATTGTTTATGCGGGCGGGTTTGCACCTCTGCGGGCTGTTCTAGAAGCGGGGAGAATTGTTCCAGGCTGCTTGGAGAAGGACAGATGAGTGGAAAGAAATTCTGGTACCAGTTGGGTTTTTCCAGTCTGGGGATCGCCAAAGGAACGGAACTCAATAGGATATATTCTCTGTCTTTAAAAATTATGCTTACTAACGTTATTTTTCTGATGATAAATGCAATACATACTAATGTATGATATTAGTAAAATGAAGGTGAAGTATAGGAAAATAAAATCACCTGCAAATCCCTCACCCAGAAATGATCATATTTTCATATTGTAGTATATTTTTTCCCAGGCTTTAGTTATGAAAAATTAATTCTGGTGTCACATAAATGGTTCTACAAAAGGATTGCCAGAAGTTTACATTAAGCAACTGTATATCTCATGGCTTTAAATTTGAAATACACAACACACACACACACACACATACTTGGCGGGGGGGAGCGAGAGAAATTTACTTTTAGGAATTGGCTCATATGCTTGTGGACCTGGCAGGGTAGACCAGCAGGCTGGAAACCAGGGACGCGTGGGTGTTGCCGAGAAGGTCGGCGGACCATCTGGGGGCAGAGTCTTTCTTCCTGAGGGAGGTCAATCTTTGCTTTTGGGACCTTCAACTGTTTTGATGAGGCCCACCCACGCTGTAGAAAGTCATCTGCTTTACTCAAAGTCTATCCATTTAATGTTAGTCTCAGCTAAAACTGTCTTCACAGCAACACCTAGACCAGTGTTTGAGCAAACATTTGGGTGCCGTGGTCTAGACGAGCTCACACATAGAACTAACCATCCAACCAGTGAGGAATAAGTGAGAGAAACTCAGGCTATAACTGGCTGGCCCAGAAGAAGCTCTACCTTCATGGGTTAGTCGGAATGTCCAACACGGAGGGGGAGCAGTTCTTAGGCAGAGGAGGAACCATTCTGTCCCAGCCACTTCTCGCCAGCGCTCTGCGGATTATTTGTTTACAGACGTTTTGGTGGAAACCTTCTCAGCAGTTACCTGTGCTCAGGCTCTCTGAGCTCCTGGGGCTCTGCGAGAAAGCCCCGATCACACCCCCTGGAATGGGCAGAGGTAGTCGCGACTCTCAGGAAGTGGTTCTTGGAGGCAGTTTGCACCCCAGGCCATCCAAGGACTGAGACATAGGAGGTAACTGACAGGCTTTCCTTCAAGTGTCCAGTGGGAGGGGCGCCCGGGTGGCTTCATCGGTTAAGGTCTGACTCTTGATTTTGGTTCAGGTCACCATCTCGCGGTCGGTGAGCTTGAGCCCTGCATCAGGCTCTGCGCAGAGCCTGCCTGGGATTCTGTCTCTCTCTCTCTCTCTCTCTCTCTCTCTCTCTCTCTGTTCCTTCACTCTTGCTCTCTCTTGCTCAAAATACATAAAAATAAACTTAAAAAAAAAAAGAAAGTAAAGTAAAAGTAAAACGTGTCCAGTGGGAGTTTCCTGATGGCTCCCCTCAAAGTCTTGATAAGAGACCAGGAGGTCAACAGACTGAGGCGGGCCGGCTGGGGCTCTATCCTCGGGAAGAGCCTCTTTTTTTCTGTGGCCCTTTGTGTTAGTGCAGAGCCTGCTGGGGGGAGAGCTCCTGGGTTCGATGAGAGAGAGTTATTTATTCTTAAAGAAATTCACCCCTGCATTCTGTCCACCTTCTAGATATCACTTAAGAACAACTTTATTTTTAATATCTTAAGAATTACTCTTTATCACATGTTTGCCCATAGGAATATCATATGACATAAATATTTTTCCACGTTTCTTTTCTTTTTTTTTTTTTACCTACTATGTGTTAGTTATTTTCTTGGCAGACATGTATATCCTGCTACATTTTCCAGTTGAAAACCGTGAGACACAAAATTACTAAACGTAAACTTCCAGCACTTGTACAGAGCCATTTATGTGACATCAAAATTAACTTGTCATAAGAAAAGGTTGGAAGAAAATACACCCTAATGTAAGTGAATGGTAGTTTCTGGGTAGAGGGATTGCAGATGATTTTATTTATTTTGTTATTTTGTTAATATTACATATTAGAATGCATTGCATTTGTAAGGAGAAGAATATATAATAAAAGAATTTTATTTTGTTTTATTTAATGTTTATTTATTTTGAGAGAGAGAGACAGAGCATGAGTGGTAGAGGGGCAGAGAGAGAGAGAGAGGGAGACACAGAATCCGCAGCAGGCTCCAGACTTCGAGCTGTCAACATAGAGCCCGATGTGGGGCTTGAACCATGAACCATGAAATCGTGACCTGAGCCGAAGTCAGGCGCCCCTATAATAACAGAATTTAAAAGACAAAGAATAAAATTGCATTACAAGAAGACATGATCTATGTAACAGGTCTTTCTTAATTTAATACAGAAGAGATTTCAGTCATTTGCTAAGCTTGTCCGACCCACCCCTGATATTTGGAAACTAGATGGGCAATTATTTGCAAGGCTCTAGTGATAGAAAGGTAAAGAAATGTCAAAATCTGGGGTGGGCCACATTCTACTTGTCTCAATGGGCTGATTTCACCTTTTCTACTGGGTAAGCTTTGGCACCCCTTCTTGGGTGCATGTTAGAAGCCGCCCAGACCCATGCCATCCAACCCCACTCGGGGCCAGCGTGGGGTGGCTATGGTGTCCCTAAGCCCAGGGACCCCCGGAGTCTACAGTCTGGGTCACACGGTGAGGCGGACGGGACACCCCATGTTCTGAGTCCAAAAGTCTCAGCTCATCAATCCCTCTTTCATCCTTTCTGTTGGAGTTAGTCTTCCTCACACATGTATGGATTTTTTTATTCTTCCATACTAGAATTCATCATGCTTTCATTTGTTACACTAGGTGATGTCTTGCTCCCTTAAGAGGGTATAAACAGTCCGACGGCAGGGGCCTTGCTGATTCCTTTCTGTATTCTCTCGAGTTGCTAGCACCTTCTTTTGCACACAGTAAATGTCACTCTGCGACGCCATTCTGGATGACTGGGCTACCTGGCTGATGTCTCGCTAGACTGTCAGGACTAGACATGAAGGCTCAGGATATCTGTTAGACATTTTCTGTGGGATTGCCCTGAGGAGTAGAGTCAAGGGTGCTGCCTGATGAACTAGGCTTTGTCAACACCCACAGGCCAACGTTGGTGGATGAGGTCACTATTCCAGTCTGAAACAGGTAGCCTGTTCATTTTTAAATTCAATTGAGAAGAGTGGTCAATTTAGAAATTAAAATGGATTCCAGCCATAAGGGACCAGTTAAGTCTTTTAAATAAATTATCCACAAGATCCAAGCCAATAAGAGGAAAAGCGATGTGAGCTCTACAAAGCAGCTCAGGAACCTTTAGAAATGAAATTGACTCTATTTGACAGAAAGAAAGTCCAGACTCTGGTCCTCGTTCCCTTGCAGGGCTCTGCGTGGCGAGACACAAAAGCGTACTCAAGGACAAGGGAGGGACAGGGCACGAATAAAAATATTCATGTGAGTGGTTAGCACTTACAGTGCTCACGCTATGTGGCATTCAAGCAGCCTTTGGTACCTTATTGCCCCCTTCTCCAGATGATTCAGCTGCCAGATTTCTCTCTCCCCAGATACCCTTTCTCTGAAAATTCAGACGCTGGTTAGAAGTCATTGAGATTCCTTGGATTTTTATTAAGATTTTCCAGTTTCTCAGAAATGATTCCCAGGCATCAAAGCTTCTGGAGAGCACGTGCAAATCAGATTTTATACTTTGAATTCACCTGAGAGAACAACGAAGTTATAGGTTCATGTTCAAAGGCCCTTGAATGTGGGGCCTTATCCTTCTGCTGGGAGGGCTCACGTTTGGAAGGAGGGACAGATACCTTGTGAAGATAAGAGCTGATACAGGAGGGCTAGAGGTGCTGCTCACAATGAGAACAATGGCAAGAAAACTGCAGAGCATTTATTTAAGGCCTGTTTAGGTTTCCAGGCAGCAAGGAGAACGTCCCCCAGAGCCTCAGACCCGACAGCCTCTTCGTGGCTTTTTTCCGGTTGGTGGATTGGAACTTGTGTGCTCAGTTGGCGAGAAGGACAGTGAGTTTGAATTCTTTGGACTGGAAGGCGGGGGTCAGAGGGGATCTGACACACGGAGACTGACATTGGAGCAGGGGAGGAGATGTTACCTAACTACGAACGTTCTGGAAATTCGCGTCTCTTTTATACAAACTATTCTCTCTGTTGCAAGGCACCAAACAAGGCTCAGCCTGGGCGGGACCCTGGGCTCCCCAGAGGCCAGGGGAGGGACTGAGCTGTGGGATCGAGTTCTGCCCTCTGTCTTCGGCGAGAACAGCTGCCAGGAAGACAGAGGAGCAAAACGAAAACACATCCCCAGACTGCAGGAGACTTACGAGCACCTCTTTTATAAACAGAGGACTGATTCTCTGAGCCCAGCTTCGGCAGTGTTGGCTTCGAAGACTGAAATTTTCCAAATTTTTCTGGGGATGCTACGTCATGGCTATAAATGTTCTAAAGTGCAGCCTTCATTAGAGCTATGAATCAGTCCGACTGTTTTTGAACATACCGATCATCTATTTTTGATGCGGATGGCAAATGGCTAAAATCCGGTAGTAACAGACATCCGATGGAGTCTGGGAGTGTGTGTGTGTGTGTGTGTGTGTGTGTGTGTGTATAATATGTGCATTAGAGCTTGATGGCGTGGGGGGGGGTGGGTGGGGAGTGAGGAGGCTTTGAGACAAGACCACCAGCTAGACTCAGTCTTTAAAGACAGCAGAGGAGTTTATATGATGATTGTGTGTACAGGCATGTGTGTATGGTCACACGCACACACACACACACACACCCCTCTAGTGACTTGTTGGCTTGCTTGTTGTCATACTAACTCTACCCTCAGTGGTGTGGTCCTCCCCACAGCTGATCTTAGAATAACTGAGCATGTGAGCCTTGCACTTGAGTTGTTGTTTATGAGGACACGGGTGCCGCATTCACTGTCCCCTGGTTTTCACCCATACTTATCCTGTTGTCTTCTTGACGTCCTCATGGATTCACACCTCAAGAGGAGAGTGGACTCCAGAGCGTGGTGTTTAAACCAGAGGGCCAACCTGAACAGTTGTCCTTAACCGTTGGAATTTAACAAGAGAAAGAATTTTCAATGAAAAAGCTGAGAACTCTGACGCCACTTAAGAGAATGTGGAAGCTGACATTTTGATTCTTACCATAAATTTACCTTTCTCAATTAATGCCTTGGGGAAATGGAAATTACTGTAATTGGGGGTAATGGATACAGCAAAGTGTGCAAATTTGACCCGATTTATAAACCAAGGTTGATGGTGATTATGATTTAAATTTTTTTTCTCACTCTCCGCATTCCCTGAGTAAGGGCAGTGAGTTGCTCTTGGCTTTGATATTTAATATTGGGCCGATCTTTGCAGTCCATTTTCCTCCCTTCTACCCCCCCATGCGTACGCACATGCGTACCCACACACAGGCACGTGTGCATGTGCACGCACACACTTTTTCTTCTTCATCTTCAGGCACACTTATAGGTCTGGAATGAGGTTCCAGAGTGATATCCTCTCTTTGTATTAAGGGCACTCATTGATTCATATTACATCAATTAGGAATTTGAAATCATTTGTTGGGGCTAGCCTGACGTTCATCTTTCCATCATTTATAACGATGTAGTTCGCTGGGAAATCAATCTGGCGAAACAAACGTCAGGGAGAATTTAATTTTAACCAAGTGGAGTCTTCAAGAGAGGGAGCACCCATTTGTTTACTTAAGAAGTGTTGGTGTGCCGGGGACATCTAAGAAGACCGCCTGAATAAAAATAAAAATAAAAATAAAAACAAAAATAAAAATAAAAATAAAAATAAAAAAGAAGAAGCCTGCTGGGCCCCTTCCTGCCGCATTGCATTATCTTGACTTCCTTTATGTGTTTAAAATCAGGATGCCATGTGTGCAGTCTCCTGTCAGTCAGAACTGGTGAGACCCCCCCCCCCCCCCCCCCCCCCCGCTTAAGTTCTTGTTTTTACACTGAGTTGTGTCAGTATGAAATACATCATGGTTCTGAGGCTGATTTAGCCTACTCGTCAAGGTCGCTTTGGATCCTTTCTTGTGTCCTAACATGTGCGTTCGCTGCTCTTACAAGCGTTGGTCAATCCCTCATCCTGACCACCCATTCAGACAAGAGTACAGGCTGAGAACCATGATCGCCCCTTCCCTGTACTCCATGGAACATCATGACTTTGCAATGTCCCCACAGGCTCAGGAGAGCCCTTCTGAGACTCTTAGACTATCACCTTTCTGTGTTGTTTCCAAAGTCGACATTCTTGCTAAAGCCCTAGTAGACGGTGCCCCTTGCTGAGCCTGTTTCTGTGCCGCGTTTCATTGTCAGAGAAGGAGCTAGAAGGGGTCCGACAGGATTTTCTCCCACGTTACAATCATGACTGTCTGCCTGCATTTGCGAAGGAACCCTTATTTGGAGCATTTATTTTAGTATTTAATCAAACATCAAACTTTCATTGACTGGTCTGTAATTACCACTAAGGTAGGTCTTCCTCCCTCCGCTCCCTTTTTCCTTATCTCCCCGCCGTGTCCTTCCCTCTCCCACTTCCTTTTCTCCCCTCCTCCTTCCCTTCTTCTTCACTGAGTCCAAGTTTGCCCATTCCCAGGCCCCGGGAAACTCCCCCGTCTCCAGGTCAAATATAATAGCTGGTGGCTCTTCAGCAGCACTTGCCTTGCAACGCGCAACTTTCCCGACCGCCTTTGGTGTTCTCATAAATCCGGCCAGAAAGAAACGCCTGCTGTACTCTAGATTTATGACTAGTAGCCCCAAAGAAAGTCACAAATTCATAAACACACATTCCAAAGTGAGATTTTAACACTGATCTTCTGTTGTCAACTTGAAGGAAAAAAAAAAAAGATTTAAAGTTGAGTTTATTACAGCTCGAGAGGAGCTGGAAAAGGACTCAAGACAAATATTTTTGGGCTGAGAACATGTGTGAGGTCACTGTGCCCTCACAGTCTTCTCCCGGTAATGCCGCTGGTAATAGGAGACGGAGATCTGCAGTCTATTCCTGGGAGTTCCTCTGACTCATCCCGTTATCCGAGGACGATGCTTCTTATTTCTGCCTTACTCTCCCATCTGCAAAATGTGGATACACGTTCATGCTCTAACCTTCACGCATCCTTGAATCTGGGGTTTTCTGCCGGGATCTGTCCTTCAGCAACTTCCGGGAAGTCACATTTGCGAGAGTGGCCGTGGGCCAGCCAGGCCAGGCATGGAGGGAAGTGGAGGGGTCAAGGTCTTGGCAGCTGAACCTGGGGTCATTGCAGAGGTGAGGAGGCGTTCATCAGGCTATGCCCAGAAGGCCAAGTTTTGGGTCGTGGGCATATGCCAAGTCATTAGCTGCATGATTTTTTAATGGCTTAGAGATGCTGAGGACATATACAGTTTAAAGTTTTTATAGAGTAATAGCTTCCTTTCACTTAAAGAGACTTGGGCGGACGGGAAAGGGTTTGGAGGCGGGCATCCCCGGCGACAGAAATCCAGGGACGCGTGCTCAAACGTTCAAGATCGGCCAAGCGGCGTGTGGAGATTTCTTCAAAGTCCTAGTTGTTTACCAGACGTCTCTTCTGCACTTGTGGTAACTGTGGTTTTGTTCCATACTTTCCATGAGGATGCTGGACATCTACTGAGAAGAGATGTGAGAGGGCTCTCTGGAAACATCACATCTATTGGAAGGGTGGGGATGAGCAAATGGAGGTTTGTCCGTGGCCCGTGATTGAAGATCATTGGCAGTGACTGGCCTCCATGACAGGCAGCAAGGTTACAAGCAGAACATCAAATGACACCCATAAGGACACTAGAATGTCCCGTAGCTTCGATGTGTGTGACCAGACAACATAGCAATATCCACTCTGTGAAATGAAAGCTTTTAGAATGCTTGCAAAAGAAAAAAAAAAAAGTTCACGAGTTTAAAGATGGCCCTTTATCTTTCTATTTAATCCATTTAACTAAGAAACGAGAGAGATCAAACCACCATCGGTTCTGTTTCTTGTATTTCAGGAAGGAGTTGACTGAACGCAAGTCCGGGACTGACTCCTTATTAAAGGGATAAGGAGAGAGAACGCATCTCCAGGGTCCGAGTACCTGCTCGGAGAAAATGATATATCGTAATTAAGCACTAATGTATGAAGCACCTAGACTTGAAAAATGATTTTGGCCAATTAATTCTGATTAGCATGTGAAAACCATAAGGGCAGGGATCGTTATCTCGCACAACCAGTCCGGAGAGGCTGCCCCGGGACACAGGGTCACCTTGTACATCCGCCCAGACCCTCCGGATCCACAGGGCTTGAGAATGCACGAAGACATTGGTTCAGGTACTATCTTGCACCGGGGGAACGTGATGGTAGGACTGAGCCATGCATGGTAACAGAGGTCCCTAGGAAGTTTTGTTCTTCCTTCTCTCTTCTGGAAGCCTTATATGGGAAGTTTAATAACAATGCTGGTATTCACCACAAGCTTACTGCGTGCTGAGTAACAGGAAAATCTGCTTTTCCAGCACAGTGGCGCCATGATACTGATATAGCGTTAATACCCGAGTGGTGTATTGTCGTACCAGGTAAGCGTGGGCGCTCAGAGCCAGATCAGCTGGATTCAAGTCCCAGCTCCACCGTCTCTGGGCTGTGACTTTGGGCACATTTCTTGTCTTGAGCCCCAGGTGCTCCTCTGTAAAATGGGGGTAGTGTAAGCTTCCTGTGTCATGGGACCGTTACAATGATGAAATTGTATCATACATGTCCAGTTCTTAGCTTCTTACCTGATATTCAGTAATTTTTTTTTTTTTAAAGTTCACTCATTTATTTTGAGAGAGAACACAAGTGGAAGAGGGACGGGGCGGGGGGGTGTGGGGAACGCGCAAAGGATCCAAAGCGGGCTTACTCGGCTTGGTGAAGATCTTGCGGTGACGGGGAGTGGGGTATACATCGGGAGGGGTTATATCCGGAATGACCCGACCTTGGCTAGACCTAGACTTGCTTTAGGGACTTAGGGTGAAGATGGACAAGTTGTCGCTTCCCCAGACTCTGGCTTGCCCCTGCTTGGACCCTTGGTTCCTCACGTGTGCACGTGATTTATTAAGTCTGAGATGCAATCGGTGTTGGTTAGAGTAAATAACATCCATTTCAATTTCTGCTGAGGAATGACCTTCTGTTATACCAACAGATGCTGCCCGGAGTCTAGGCTCATATATCTCCAGGTACCAGCGAGGTGTTGCCTGTACCCCCACGGCGTTAAAGCATCGCAACATCGATAAGATGAGTGGCAGCGAGTGTGGAGTGGGCAGTGAGGCACGTGTGAAATGCGGCTGCTTTATTGAGGCAATTTTCTCCGTAGTTGAGTGACCTGCGGGGGCTTTTCAAGTTGGGCAAAAAAACCCAAAATAAAATCCGGTGAGCTTTGGGACAAACGGGCATACTAATTTATTATCTCTTCTCTTAGTAAAAGCATGCTGATTATAAAAGGAATGGGTGTTCCTTGAAAAACAATGAACAACTTCTAGTTTTGTTGCCAAGAAGCCATCACTGTTAACTTTTAGGATGAGTTTCTCCTAGTATTATTTTGAATGGGTGTGTAGGCACGTGCGTGTGCATCAACAGGGATTATGCAACGTGGAGAGATTTGCATCTTTCTTTCTCGTACTTCGCGCCTACTATATACGCTTCTCCACGTCATTCGATAATTTAAATAACGTGGTTTTCTATGCTTCCTTAGATTGCACTGTATATTTGAGCGTGCCTTAGAAAATCATTAATATCAATAAGTGTCTTCGAATTTTTCACTGTTACAAGTAATGTGGCAATGAGCATTCTTTCTTATAAATCTTTGACTGCGTGCCCTCAGGCGGGGGGGTCACGCAGGATAGATTCCTAGACACCCGTTTAGTGCATCTAAGTGTACGAATGGTTCAAAGATATTAGTACAGGTGGCTAAGGTGGTCCTCCAGAAATGTGCCAGATTAACTTCCTGCCATCAGCGTGTGAAAGTGACCACTTCCCACACCCTCAACCAGCACCGAGCAGGTAAGCCAACTCTGTTCGTTCTGTCTTGTCTAACTTTCTCACACTTATCTTTAACTTCTTATGTTATTCTTTAAAAGTGGTCTTTCTCGTGTCATAAATTCAAATCGTACTGAAATATGAGAAGTAGAGAGGAGGTCTCCCTTTATTCTGACCTCCCCATATTCCTCTATGTGGATGTAAGGTGACTTATTTCACCGAGGTGATGAATGCGTGTACCCCTTTATCTCTGATCATTTATGGGCAACTTTGTGCAGCATACATTTCAAGTGGAATTATGCCACCTGATTCCTTTGGATAGCTGCCTCCAAACTGCCTCCCAAAAATGTTGCACTATTTTACAATTCTGTCAAAAGTGCACAAGAATGCCCATTTCCCCACATCTGCATCACCACTGGGTGTTACTGATTTTTTAATTTTTTCCACTCTTTGGGTAAAAAAATATGATCTCATTCTTGTTTTAATGTACATTTCTTGTGTTTCTGATAGTTAATTGTTTGATGTCCTTTTTTATTTTTGTCAGAAATGGCTATGGATTGTCACCTATAGTGTTGGTTTATCCACTGCATTTGGATTGAAAAAATTTAGAAACCTGTTCCAACATTTCTGATCTTAAGACAAAAAAGCTTATTCCACATCCTATTCCAGTTCCTGTCTTACTTTTATATCATGTCCGAAATAGAATTTCCTTCTAAATATGCCTCTCCGTCTTAGAAACCAGACTCCCGGTTGCTTAAGGCAAAAATCTCGAAGCCTTCTTTCATTTTTCTCTTCAAGGCTCAGACAAGGCCATCAACAAATGCTGTCAGCTCGAACTCGGGGACCATCCGAAGCCATTCGCTTTCCTCCATTCCCACTGCTGCCTCCCGTGCAAGCCACTATGGGCCCTTGGATAGAGCGGAGTCCCTACTTCCACCCTGGCAGTCAGCACCTCAGCACCTAGTGTGGCCTTTCACGAATGCCGATCAGATGACGCCCCTCTGCTCGGCCTGCTCTGTGCCTCCTGCCTCACCTAAGACAAAATCCACACTTCCTGCCCCGGCTCACGAGGTTCACTACCGCTGCTTTGTCTCTGCTCCAGCCACGCTGGCCTTCTGCAAACCGTCAAGGGCATCTCGTCTCGGGGTCCCTCAGCTCCTCCTTCCTCCAGGCATCCTCCTTTCCTGGGGTGGGCTCCACAATCCGAAGACGATCCCTCCCACTGCCCTGTTCTGATCACCCCTCATTACTCTGGGATATTTTTAAACCCATGGATATGACCTATTTCTAAGCTCTAGGAGAGTCTCTTACATCTCATTCCCTTCTCTGCTCCCAGTGCCCAGAGAGGTGCCTGGCATAGAACAGGCTCTGGATAAATGTTGAGTTAACTAGTGAATGGGTGGAAAGATGCTCTTATGCACTACTTTTGTATGCCAGGCCTTTGTTTGTAGGGTCCCGGCAGGCTGCAATCTGTTAATCTGTTCAGTCTGTTTTTTAGAGATAATTTCTAAACTTCTGTCCTTCATGGCCAATGCAGAAGGCCTTTCTCAGCCTGATGTGATGTCTTCCTTCTTTGAGCCCCGTAGCGCCTCGTGCTTCTTGGAGACACCTAGTCCTTGCTGAGTGTGTCCTGGGCCTTTAAGTCTCTAATTAAGTCCAACAGAATTTCAGGGTCTTGACGACGTGTTTCCCCACCTGTTTCTTCCACAGCAGCCGGTATGGTATCATACACAGGCTGGGGGCTCTACGAACATTTTCTCGATTGAAACCGTTCTTGCTGTCATTGCCTTGCGTAGCATGTTGGGGCTGATAAAAATATTTCATGAAACATGCTCTGATCGGGTTCCTGTTTTCAAGAAAAACATCCCAACCTTGCCATCAGTTAGAACCTTATAGATTCTGAACTGGAGTGAGGTGGGACGTGGGGAGGGAGGGGGTCAGGAATACGCCAGGGGTTTGACCTGAGCACGTTGGGAGCGTGGGGAGCGATTCTGTATAAATCGGGGCTACTCTTTCTTCCCAACTCAAAAACTCATTAGAATATCTATGGAGACAGTCCTCCAGCCTCTGTTTTTCTTAATTTGACAAACCCACGTTGGCCCTGTTTATCTCTCGATGTATCTCCAAAGACTGTCGTATTTCTGGTTTCCTGATGAATTGGGCTGCTCGTGGCGGGGCAGCCGGGGCTGGTGACATCACTGCAGGGTGTCTGCGTTCGGTCTAAATGACAAGGCCTGACACTTTGCTCAGCGTCTCCCTCTTGTTTGCAGGGATGAGGAAGGGAACATCTGTAGGTGGTAACCGGGAAGGCAAACCTACAGGGAAAAGGGTATGGTGGGGTGGGTGGAACAGACAGCTGGGCAGTTGGGGCAGGGAGAAGAGAGGCTCTCGCATTGTCCAGCGTTCCTTGAAATCTCCTCGTGCAACATGACATCATGGTCCATGCCCTGCCCGAAACAGACTTTACATGGCCATCTGGCACTTGACTTTCCTAGGACTTGAACTTTGCTGCCGAAAGTCTGTCTCACCTCGCGAGTTGTCTTTTACCTCCCTAGTCTCACACTGTCCCCAGGGCAGCGGATCCTACGTGCGTACATTCTTGGAAGAGTGCAGCGCAGATTAGAAACAGTTTTTTATTCCCCCCTCTCTTAATTTCCTCTCTATTACTCCATTGTCAAGTTTCCAATACTATAATTTTATCTCTTACCAAGATGCCAAGGATAAAACCATTTTCTTTGACACAATCATTATTTTAGGGCTTCCTATAGAATTTACTCTGCTTAAACATGTTGTAGGATTGATTTTTGCACTTCTTAATGCCTTGAGCTTTTCACTTACAGCAGATTTTTTAAAGGAGCAGAAATGAGACTCAGCCAATCCTTGGCTTTGTGGTGAGGTTGGCCTTTCATGCCGTGGAGGAGAGTGACAGCTGCAGGTGCCAGGGGAATAGAGATGGGCAGGAGGGGGATTGAAGCTCCTGTTATTCCAAGACATTGGTGGACAATGGCTGACAAATCTTCCCAAAACACTGGGACAAGGTACAAATTTTGCTTCTGCTCTATGAGAATTTTCACCTCTTAAAATATTCATTTCCCTCTTCTTGCCTCTTTTAGGAAGACCATCAGAGTAGAGGGGATGGGTAAGCTAGTGCACAAGAACATTAAAGAAATGCAGCCAATAATTACTGAGTGACTGAGGACATGTGACTGTGTGTTGATGCGTGGTGTGGATAGAGGAGAGGAAGCCCATTCACCCGGTTCTAGCAAGGGACACCGAAGGGCGCTACTGGAGCCTGAACAGGACTCAGAGGTCCTGTTTCACCTGGAGGTGATGGTAACAACACCGACCATGGTGACTAGCTCAGCTCATGTGTGTTGAGCACCGGGGTCAGCTGTTACCCATCTGACCTCAGTTTACCCTCCCAAGGCAGTTACCATTCTTAGCCCATCTTAGAGAACAGGATATTTAACATCTGAAGGATCGGATCACTTGTACAAAATGGCAAAGGTATCAAATGATGGGTCTGAAATTCAAACCCAGGTCTGTCTGATTAAGGAGTCCATCCAAATTTAAGATCACAAGTGTCTCAGGTCAAGGAATTGAGGAACGGTGCTAGACTGTTGCACTTGGCATCTGGGCTGTTTGATGGAATTGGATGAACTCCGGACGGCACGAGGAGCCTTCAGACACTTCAGGCAGCTTTGCCGCTGTTACATCCTGCTCACCCAACGTGCACATGTGTGTGACCACTGCTCACCTGCCCCAGGTCACTTCGGGACCAGGACAGGGCAGGGTGCTTAGCTCTCTGTGTTTGTCCTAGTGTGCTTGTATGGGGAAGAACGGGAGGAAGAAGAAGCCATGTGGCCAGGTTAGAATGGGGCCAACATGGGCAAAGTTGGCCAACAATTCCTGGAAGTCCTCAGAGAATCTTTGGTTTCAGGACTAGGACGTGAGGTTGGGAAATGCTAAGATCTCGGGGAAGCTGATACCTGGAGGCTGATTCCTGGACACTAGTAGTGAATTCTGAATTCACTACTAGTAGTGAATCCTGAATTTTTTTTTTTTTTCATTTTATTGTATCGCACCGTTTGAAATTAGGAAGCTTACAAAGGTGTTGAGTCCTTTGAGTCACCACGGACCCTAAAAAATATCAAATGGCTTTTGAAGTCAGGAACACATGAATGTAAAATTGTTTAAAAGGCTCTCTTTCTAACAGTTAAGGTTAACTGCGCCAAGAAAATTGCAGTTTTATCTGGGCAAAGATGAAAGGAGACTTTTAAACGTGGAGAAGGCAGGCTAACATCGATCAAGCGCCTATCTGCCATGCAGTTGGCCCCTGTGGTGAGGTAGATGTGATTGTCTTCCATTTGATGGACGGGGAAACTGAGACTCAGAGATGAAGAGCAGTGAGTGAAGGAGGCAACAAGGGTGCTGGGCAAAGAGGCAGCTAACCAGGAGAAAGCCACGATACGGAAGTTTCTAGAAATGGGTAGGAGTGGTCAGTGACAACGCCCCTTTCTCTAGACTTCATGGGAATGTCCTCTTTTGCTAACACGCTCTTTTCTCAGTCAAGACCCAGCAGTCTGGGTTCTCGTCTTCTTTTGTGTTCAAACATGTTTCCTTGAAATGCACACCTGGCTGCGTGGGCTAGACCAGGATATTCCCATATCTCCCCCCTCCTCGCTTATAAACCCTCCTTTAGGGCTGTGTCCTCCTCATATGGTTGGCTTTACCCATTACCTGTTGATGATTTGAGTTCCAGTCTCACACATCTCTTTAGTGACCGAGTTGTTCAGAACACTTGATTTTCCCCTTGGGTAGCAATGAGACATTTCTCTGGAGAAAGGAGATAGTAATAATTTGGGTAAGCTGAACGAAAAGAGCAGGGCTCCCACAAAGGGTTGTGACTTTTTTTTTAATGTTTATTTTTGAGAGAGAGAGGCAGAGAGCGCAAGTGGGGGAGGGGCAAAGAGAGAGGGGGACAGGGTATCAGAAGCCCGGAGCCAGATGCAGGGCTCCAGCTCACAAACTGGGAGATGGTGACCTGAGCGGAAGTCAGCCGCTCAACCGACTTTGCCACCCAGGCGCCCCCGGTTGTGACTTTCACGCACCAGCCATGCCGTGGACATCCCCTTCATGGTCTGGCTCCCGCATCTGCCCAACATGGACAGAGAAGTCGTGTGGACCTGACTCCTACCAAGAGTTGCTATGTGCTACATGCACCCTTGACTGTGGCAGCTGAGGAGGGCAGGGAGTGTAGACATTATTACAGACGGGGCCCTGTTCTGCCTCCCAGGGATTCCTCTGGCCAAAGATCCTGGCTCTATTTCAACCAGGCCGCCGTCTTAGGCAGCCTTCTGTGTCCCTTCTGTGAGATGCTGATGAGACGAAATATGCTGTATTTTTTTCTCCATTGAGCCCTTAATGCTGTCTTTGAAAACAATTGCAAGAGCTGCTACTGATTAATTTTGTTTTATCCACTTGGAAGGCCGCTACCTTTTGAACTGTGTATGGAAACTTAAGGAGCACGACAGGGAAATTTTTGCTTGGAGTTCAAATCTCTAACACTTGGGTCAGCAGAATTTCAGTAGGAGTCATATGATGCAATTGCTCCCATAAAATTCCGTTTGGGCCAACTCTCCCTCACTCAGTAACCGCACCGACTGCCTGTCAGTGCCAGAGGGGTTGGGATAATGTGAGCCAGAGAGAGTCCATTAGGAGGAAGCAGTTGTCTATATTATATACGCTCTCCCGCATGTGTATACGAAGGAAAGCGCGATACCACATTTACTGTATTTGGAGCAGAGTTTCTCCACGGCAGCACCCGTGTCATTCGAGGCCAGATAGTTCTGTGCTGTGGGGCTGTCCTGTGCACCGTGGTAGGTTTACAGCGTCCCGAGCCTCTACCCACCGAAACCTAGTGGCCCTCCCCCTGTTATAATCATGAAAATTGTCTCCAAATATGACTAAGTGCTCGCTGGGGCACCAAATAACCCCTGGTGAGAAGTCTCCACTGAAAAGGCATTTAAGGGACACTGGGAGGAAGACAGCGACAGTGAGTGGAACCCAGCAAGGGAATAAGGGTCCGATGGGGAGCCAAAGGGTCTTCTCCAGGTAGGAACAAAGAATTACAGATGGAATTATTCTTCGAAATAAAGGGTCATTCTTTAAATAAAAATAACTACCATTTACTCCATTTATGGCAACGTTTTAAATGCATTACCTCACGCACCCATTTCACAGACATGAAGGCAAAGGCTCAGGAAGGCACAGAGACCTGTTAAAGGCATAGATTTGTATCAGTCGACACGGATGTTCCTCCCTGGGCTCCTGATCAATTAATATTCTAAAAATGGATCCACGACTTGTGCCAGGTGCTAGTCTCACTACCCCCCCCCCCCCACCCCGCCGCCTTGTCAAGACCCCAAAACAAGTAAGGTCAGGGAGCGGGGAACTGTACATTTAAGACAAAGGTGTCATTTGTCATTTAGGAGACAGAGGTAGGAGGCAAGGCGCACTGATGGGATAATAATCTCTGAAACTACTTACATTACTCTTTTATGGATATCTGTGGGTTGTCTTGCCAGGAACCCCTGGCTCATAATCTCTCAGTGCCTTGTTGCCTCCGAATCGGGGTCAAATCTTCACAATGTGTGCCCTCCCCCATTGCTCGGACCGTCTCCTACCACCCGCCCCTTACTCAGTCAGTTGGCTTGGGGTTCCTGGAACCCCTGGGTCATGCCAGGGCCTTTGCACGTGATGATTCATCCAACTAGCACATCCTTCCTCAGCTGGCTGGCTGGGGAGCCTCTCCCTCCGTCAAGGGTTCGCGAAAACGGCACCTCTCTGGGGGCCTCCCCCTTTTCTTCATGGCAACGATCTTCTGGCTTAACTATAGATTCCGTTTACTTCGCTCCCTGTCTGGCTTCCCTTTTTAGAATACAAATCCCACGCAGGTGCAAAGTTTGTCTGTTGTTCTCACTGCTGTATGCCTGGCACATAGTAGGTGCTATTGAATCAGTGAGTAAATCTCCTCGCTGGATAGGTTGGTGGGAGAAAGTGAAAGGCGCATGGGATGGGTGCGTCCAAGTGTGGGAAGAAGGAAACTGAGCTCCATCTTGAGCACCAGATCCTATGCCTCTCCCTTTGGGTGCTTTCCTACCTGCCGCGTGAGCCAGGCGGTTCCGGGAAAAAGGCGAAAGAGGTGACCTGGTCCTTTTCTGAGTAGTCATGGTCTGTTGGATCTTTGTAGTTTGAGCTTGCCTTGGCCTGAAAAGAATAATCACATTTGGGGGAATAAAAGTAATTACTCCATATTGCTTAATACATCTAATAACTGTTGAATAAAGGATATAAAAATTTCCTTGCTTTTCACCTTAGTAAATGTCACTCAGTCTATAACCTAATTACTTCAATTTTCCATTTAGAAAATTAATTCCTTTGGAAGGCATGAAAAAGTGGCTGAGAAATTTTCCTTTCTGGCCAAAGACTTAGAAGCGCAGATGAGTTCAAAGACCTCCCAGTTATCAGAGGTCAAGAGCAGAGCTTTGAAGTTGGCTAAATGGACTTCTACTTCTGTCCTCGCTCCTTGAGATTGACCTGCAGTAAATCAATTAAAGCAGATACAAGAGTCTCCGTTTTCTCTCTGTCCTCTTCCTACTTTTAATTTCTTCCTGAAGGGATTTACCTGATACACAGAGGTCTTAGCAGTGACATTAGATAGGGTAGGAAGGACCTCGTGTCCCTATAACTTAGTTTTCCCATTTGGGAAAAGGAGAAGAGAAATGAAATTAATTGTGTCGACTACCTACCGTGTGCCAGATTTTTAGCTGGGCATTCTGCATATCTTGTGTTCTTAATTCCCATATCTTGGTTAAATGAAGAGACGAACAGCTGAGTCACGAACACGTAAATGTTGTCTAACATTTACGAAGGCCAGCTCTCTCGCAAGTATTATGTTAAGTCTCTTACATAAGTTTTCTCAATCCCCGCAACAACTCCGTAAGAATTGTAACTGTATCATTAGCTCCCTCTTCTAGGTAAAAAAAAAAAGTGGGTGTTTAGTGAAGATAATTTGCCCCAATCCCTTAACTTGTCAGCAGAGCCTGATTTTGAGGTATTATTTTTTCCTGGTTTAACCCAAGCTCAAAAGCTTTCGGTAGCGTTTTCAAGATCACCAAGCTAGCATGCGGCAGACCAGCCTGCAAAATATTTCTTCATTACACGACACGCTTATCTTCTTCAGAGTGGTTTCGTGCAGCCTGCACGATGCACCATGTACCGCTGAGATAATCCTTGGATGCAAACGTGGGCTCGCCCGTGTGTGCTGGTGACTGAACAGAGGCGAGACGCGCCGCCGTGGGCTCCCTGGTGCTGGGCTCCTTGCTCCCGACTGACGTCTCTTCTCTGCCCTCCAACGTGAGGCCCAGGGAGCAGGTGGCCGAGGGGAGAGCCGCATCACAGCCTTTTCTGTGGTTCCTGCTTGGAGCAGGGAAGCTGCCGATGGGTGGGGGGGGGGGGGTGCCCTTTGAGAGCTGGGCAGAGACAGAGATGTGCCCACGGGGAGGGAGGGCCCGGCTGGCCCATGGACAGTGAAATGAACACATTACCCAGGGGCGACCAAACGTTAGACAGGTGTTTTGCTTGGAAAAGGAGCAAATGCCCTCTTTGGCAGGTCCTATCTATACTAACTTCGCATTCCAAGCGTGGCCCAAATGCCTTCCCTGCGGAAAGAAAGCTCCTGGAGGCAGGGATTTGGGATGGGAAGTGGCTCACCGGGGTCTGGAGCGGCCTTATCATGCCACTGCAGCCTCGTGATGAGAACTGACTCACCAAATACTAATTACAAGTTTTCTCTGGCCAAGGAGACTTGAATAGACCTTTGGCTTTTTGTTCTTTTCACCCAGTGATAAAAATTGATTGTGGCCGAACCTGAACGCTGGTCACTTTTCTCCTTTCTCTGGCTCCCTCCGCACAGTCAGTGCAAAGTCTCCAAGCAGAGGAACTTCCTGCACGGCTCCCTCGTTCTAAGGTGACATGTGTTCTCAGGGCCCTGTGAGCACGATCCCTGCTTTGGCCCTCGTGGGGCCTCAGTCCGTATCATGACTCAGACCCGGATGATGGCGATGTCTGGTGAATGTCCACGCGTGGGAAAAAGAATGATGTTCCTTTCCTTAAACCACCTGACGCAATTCCTGGCGGGGAGCTTTTCACAGAATAAGGAAGGGCAGCTGTGGGGAGGCTCGGGTTTCCCAAGGCCCTGACCCGGCTGCAGTGAGAACAGGGGAGCTGCCGTGGGGCTCGGCAGCCGGCAGAATTCAATCCTAGTTTCTCCAGGGGGACTGGGTGGGCTTGGAGTAATCGCTGACAGAAATACAAGGGCCACCTCTTTCTTGCTCTTGAACTTTAAACATGTGCAGATCGATGGGCTTCTGTTATTAAAAAGGATAATCAAAATGGTTTTCTGAAAGACCAAAGTTCTTTTCCAAGTAGAATGCATCATTCTACTAGAAATTACTGGTGAGGAGGATAATGGGCTTTCCCCCCTTAAGTTTACAGAAGAATTCAGACCTGCACAAGGGTAGGTGCGGAAGATTGATGGGCAAATATTAGTAGGGTTTCGCATTCTTGACATGGGCCAATGGGGCTTGCCCCCAAGGCACACTGCTTCTGGCAAATGCTTCCTTTGTTCTTGTCTGATTCCCTAAGACTCTCTACTGATGATGTTCCATGACGGCGGGCAAGCAAATAAATAAATAAATATAAAATAAATAAAAAATAGTTATTGACTGAGAGGCGGCTGAGAGTACGACACACATCTTTAATTTCACGGTGGCATTTTATGTACAGCGTATGTTCAAAAGTTAGGAGCTTTAATACTTTAAGACTCAAAGAAAGAACTGTAATTCGTTTTCACTCGTCGGGATGGTGAACCTGTCAGGAACTGTGTGGGGTGCTGGGGATAACAGTTTATTGTGACAATAAGAAATTGGCTTGGACTGTGCAGAAGAGCAAACAAGTGACTGAATGAGTGTCCAGCAGGGTCGATGGCTCAAATGTGGCATTATTTGAAATTGTGTTATTTCTTAGATCAAGCCTACATTTTATTTATTTGTACCTTCTGTTTTTATATTGAGAACGTATTTGTTTTTTTAAAATGTTTGTTTTTGAGAGAGAGACAGAGAGAGACAGAGAGAGACAGAGAGAGAGAGAGAGAATGGGTGTAAGCAGCAGAGGGGCAGAAAGAGAGGGAGACACAGAATCCGAAGCAGGTTCCAGGCTCCGAGCTGTCAGCACAGAGCCTGACATGGGGCTTGAACTCACAGACTTCAAGATCATGACCTGAGCTGAAGTCAGACGCCCAATGGACTGAGTCACCCAGGTGCCCTGAGAATGTATTAGTTTTTAAAGCGAATAATTTGTATTATAAAATATACAATATATACTTTGCATCCTGTTCAAAATGCGTGTGGTACCTTTGTGAAGGGATGTTTCCTCTTAAGGAGGGAAGCAAGGCATTCGGTGAAGGAGGGCGGATGCGTACGGGCAGTGGACCTAGCCCTTTGATGTGGCAGGAGCTTCAGAAGCCATAACGAAGATACTGTTGATGTTTCATTTGCCTTCTTGGTTTCTAAATATCTTGCACTGCATTAAGTTGAAGCACATGAATTGGTTACATTTGCCCATTTCTGATCTATAAAAATGGGAATTTCAGACAAATGATCCTGACAGCAATAGGTTATGGTAACTATACTACATAAGCATAGTAACAACCTCAAGTGGGCTACAATTGTCAATGGAGTCCTTTGTGGAAGGGTTTCCCAGATCTTCAACTCCCCGGCATGTTCTGAGTGGTGCAAGATGGGACTTGAGGGGCCCTGGGGAAGAGTTGAGCGGAGTTGGCTAACCCCTATCCTCCATGGCAGGTGACGGTGGAAAGGCTCCCTGAACTTGGCCTGACGGCCGTTCTCTCCAAAGCTACTGCTGGGGCAGAGACAAGGCAGAAACATTTCCTCCAAGGTGAAAGCCAGCAACCTTTCCCTGGGGGGGTTGTGACAGGTGTGGATAGGCTTCCAGGTGAGGGAGGGTGGAGTCTCCCTTCCCCACTCTGGCTCCTTTTTTAGACTTTGAGAGGCCACTGCTCAATTTCCGTCAACAAGGTGCTTCAGGGCATCTTCCTTATCTGGATTATCTTTAAGCCTCATTACTTGCCTGAGGGTATCTTGGTACAATGCTAACTCCTAAAACAATTTACACCCCCAAACAATATTCTAAAGCTCAGCTGGGCTCTGTGAAGATCCACTGAAGAGTTGATTGAATCATTTTTTTTTCCGGTCTGTAACTCCTGAATGATAGATGCAAAACTATGTTTGCTTGTGGAATATTCCTGAGTTGGACTTAGGAGCATTTTGAGGCCTTTTTAGAAGGTATTTTCTAAAAGCAAGATGTTCTCCTGAAAAGGTGCTGCAAAATCAACATCGATTCTTAGGGTGAGGCATATGCTATGCACCTTACTGGTTTTTTCTGTATCAGAACCAATTCCAGACCAATAGACATAACTTTGAGCTTTAAAGAGTGCTGACCTTAATAACTTTGCCGAAGGCCTCGGGAGAAAATACTGCGAAGGGCTCTCTATTGCCGCACACAACACATGGAAATGACTTCCAGCTTGCTCTCTCAGAGACTTATCAGTATGGCTGCCCAAAACCATAAGATATGCTCCCCTTGAACTTTCCAATGCATGTTTTAATTATGATAATGCTACCAGCTAAAACAGGTTTCACAAGATAAACCCTGAAGTTTTAGTGACTTAGCCCAGTGGAATTTATTGCTTATGTAATAGCCAACAAGTGAGCTCAGTGGATGGTTTTCCACACGGTGATTCAGGGATACAAGCTCCTTCCCTGTCGGGGCGCCATGATTGTCTCCATGCGGCTTCCGGGTTCACTGTGGAAACCAAACAAAAGAATGGCAAAACCGTATGTGTTTCTTAATTCAGTCCAGAAATGGCACCTGTTACTTCTACTTATGCTCCCTATTAGTAAGGACTAGTATCATGGTTCCATCTAGATCCAAGAGGAACTGGAAAATTAGTCTCCTTGCAACAGGACTGCACTGAAGAGACCTGTATCCTTGTTGGGCAGCTGGCTTTCTGCCACAGTAGAATATGATTCTTTTGGTTTGTTATCATTAAAGAATCAAGATATCTCAAGGACCTGTGCCTGGAATTTTTTTTTTTTTTTTTTTTTTTTTTTCTCTGAAGGATTGTGAAGAGCATCCATTCTAGAAAGGTTGCTTCTCCTTGGAGAATCTGCTTTCTCCCAGATAGGCAGCCTGCAGGGGTGTGACACCGCACAGCCTCTTCAGAGTCTCACCTCCTTGACTCCTGGCGCTCCATTGACTCTGGGAAGTCGTCTCCTGCCTTCACGCGAGAGACGGCAATTCTATTAGAAATGCCACCTTTGATTTCTGTGACATATAGTGATGTAGCATCATTAGGGAGATGCTTTTCTTGGGCCATTATAAATGTCAAATTTGGTTCAGTCGGCGAGTACCGTTGGAGGACTTCACGGTGAATGCTGCGTGCAGCATAATCCCGCACACTTGTCTAGGAAATCTCCGATATCGCATGGTGGAGACAGTTGACAGGGCTTTTCAGTAACTCGGGGATGTCTCCCCAGGCTCCTGATTTCATTTGTAAAATTTGAATCTCCAAACAATGATTGATAGCTCTGGTTAAACGTGTGCCATGATTCTACAAATGCATTACATATTTTATTCTTTTGTATAGCGGAAACATGGAGGGATATTCCTGGATAAGCATAAGCGGGTTAATTTGCAATCAGGCCTTTTAATTTTTTTTTTAATTTTTTTTTTTAAGTAGTCTCCATGCCCAGTGCAGAGTTCAACTCGGGGCTTGACCTCACAACCCTGGGATCAAGACCTGAGCTGAGATCAAGAGTCAGATGCTTAACAACTGTGCCACCCAGGAGGCTCCCCGAGACCTTGTAACCTTTTACGCTTTGGTTACTCATCCAGTGTGAACGCCAGTAGTGCCCATGCCGTTGAGCATGCTTGGGTACTCCAGAATCATCTCCTCACTTTAAAGTCAGGCTGATTAGCAACCTCGATTCTACCTGCACCTTAATTCCTCCTTGCCAAGGGATCTAACATCTTCATGGGTTTGGGGCGCTAGGATGTAGACATCTTTGGGGACCACTCCTTCGCTTTGTTGTTATTCAAATGTTTGAACTTGAGGGAGGGAGCCAAAACATAAGAGACTCCTAAAAACTGAGAACAAACTGAGGGTTTATGGGGGGTGGGAAGGAGGGGAGGGTGGGTGAGGGGCATCGAGGAGGGCACCTGTTGGGATGAGCACTGGGCGTTGTATGGAAACCAATTTGACAATAAATTTCATAATAAAAAAATAAAGAACAGGGAAGAAAAAAAATAAAGTGTTTGAACCTCTTAAGGTCTGATGTACTCGCTGCACTGCTCTGTCTTTGCTGTCTGTAGACTGAACTCCTCTTAATATAGGAATCTTCAAAAGTAGTTTCTTCATGTCTAATTCCTGTTTTTGCTCCAAAGCAGCTATTTTAAGCACAGTGGACCAGAATAGAGAGAGTGTTCTATTATTTCCCTGTAACTATTAAAAGCAGAATAATAATGCATATTATCACTTTTCCCTTTTGGAGACTATGATGTCACTAGAAAGCAGGTCTCATTTGGTAGCCAATATAAACCAGCGAGAGATGAGCAAACATTCTATCTGGGAGGCATGTATTTCTGCAAAAACAAATCTGGAATGATGCCACATTAATTCTCTGCACTACGTAGGACACTCAAAAGGACAAAAACAAAAGTTAAAGTTGAAAAAAATCCCGCATGGTTGGACTTGCTATTCTCTGGCCCACGGTCCCTTCTGGGAGTATTTGTATTTGCTTACTTATCAACATCGTTGGTCATTTCGGAGGATGGCTCTGATGGTGGGTTTCCAGGCCACTGGGTAGAAGAGGGTGAGAGGGTTCCTACGCCTTATATTAAGGCTGGCCCTGCCACCCGTGTTCATGGCCATTCTTTCCCTTCTCTGTGTCCTTTTACATCTCTTCAAAGGGACTTGAGTGGTAGTTCCTTAGAGAGAAAAGGTACTCTGCTGGGTGGGCGGGAGGACTAGCTTCCTGGCATTAAGCCTCTCTCTGACACCGATACCTGTCGGTGTGCAGCGGGCGTGGGCCCGGTTTCCGCACCCCCGGCTCCCTCCGTCCTCCCTGGGCACCGCCCCAGAGGATCCTCCTGTCCAGCCAGGAGGCCTGAGCCCAGACGCCTGGCTGCGGGAGGGCAGGGGGACCAGCCTCAGAGGGGGCAGCAGGAAGGGACAGAAATTGGAGAGATGTGGATAAACTGCATTTAGCAAATAGCACAATGCGTGTATGGGCACAATGGCCTTTCCACAGGCAGATTATCCCCGCCAGCGGCTTGGCCGTGTGCAAAAGGAGGGAGAAAGGAGCAGAGAGCCGCAGAAAGGGAGAGGCGGGGGGTAGCAGCAATCAATGCTGTCCTTTGTGCCGCCTGACATTTGAGGGGCTTGTTATCGGCCATTGCCGGCTGCTTTATCTAAATGTATCTCCCCAGCTGCCAGGCGCTGCTGATAGGCGCGGGACGCGTGATGGCCCTGGCAGATATGAGCCACCTCCCCGACGCTGGTGCTGTCACTCTCCAGCGGGGCCGCTCCTCCCTCTCCACGGCGAGATGCGAGGCGTCCCTTCTGAGGCCCAGACACGTTCTTTGTTCCTCCCGTGGGCCTGGTGAAACACACAGAAGGACCCGACCCCAGACAAATCCCAAACAAACAAAGGCCACCTGGGAGGCAGCCGGGGTCCACGGAAAGACGGACAGACAGCAAAGAAAGCTTGCCCTTCTTCATTTAGACCAGACGCTCTTCTCCGGTGCCTGTCCTTCTGTCCCCAGCTGGGGCAGAAGCCGTCCAGCACGCACACCGCCCCCCTCTCCTCTTCAGACCCCGACACAAGATCCCCACGATGTGTTGATTGGCACCCGGTTTGGGTTTTGCTTTCTACTCTTTCTCCAGCCCCACGCCTGCAGACACGCCTACCTAACGCGACGCCCAGCGCACATCGCCCTTGACCAAATACGCTTCCTGGCCGCAGGGGTGATCACAGGCTGGACGACACTTCTGCTGGGCATCTGGCATGATCTGAGGTAGCGTGGGACCGGGGAAATTGAGAGGCCGCCTCGTGACGGTTAGGATGATGACCACCCCAAAGGCGAGTGCCGTGGAGGTGTGGCATAAAGGGGATTTGTGCACACTGTCTGTGGGGACGCAAGGCGATTCCACTGCTGTGGAAACAAGTACGGAGGCTCCTCAAAATCTTAAAAGTAGAAGTGCCCCATGATCCGACCATCCCGGTTCTGAGTACGTATCCGAAAGAATTGGAATCAGGATCTCGAAGAGATTACATACCTACTCTCCTCTGATCGGGGCGGCATTCGTCACAAGAGCCAAGATATGGAGACAACCCAAGGGCTCATCAGCGCATGAGTGGTAAGGGAAGTGTGGCAGAAACGTACAATGGAACAGTATTCAGACTTAAAAAAGAAGTCAGTCCTACAACACGTGACAGCATGGATGAAACTTGAGGACGTCATACAAAGTGAGTTGAGTTAGTCACAGAATGACACATGCTACATGGTCCCATTTAAATGAGGTGTGCAAAGTAGGAAATCCACAGAAGCAAACAGTGGGTGAAAACAAAAACAAAAACACACACAAAAAAACCAAGGTCTCCGGCACCAGACATCTTTTGTGCAAAACTTTCCATTGTCACTTATGGTGGCCAACTTCAGGCAGCAACTCAGCCTTCCTATGTTTCTCCATGCCCCAAGCGGTAACAATGCTCGCATTTTCAGGACGTTGTGAGAACGAAGTGAATCATCCCTGCCGGGTGCCTGGCGCGTAGTAGTTTCCCAGTATGTTGAAGGTATTATTATCTGGTCCGTCTTCTTGGGAAGGGCTACACTAAAGCTATTTTAAGTACGTGGTTGAATGTCTCCTTATCATTCGGATATTTCCAGGAAAAGAAGTTCTTTCCACACCATATGGATGAATTAATGTATAGCTAAAGTAATGAATTCTTACACGGGTCTATTTTTACGTTCTCTGTCCTCTCTTGGCCTCGCGTTTGGATTCTTCTCTCCCCACGTTTAAAGTAGGGTTCCGCTATCATCAATCAATAAGTTCTTGCGTTATATAGGATGTTATACAAGAAAAAGAGAGAGAATGGAGAAGTGACATATTCTATAGAGTCTCTGTGTGGAGGAGACAGGGTGAATGGAGGAGGCTGATCTTGGCAGTGATGTTCTATACTTGACCGCCCATGATCTGCAAAAGCTTGTCCTCCCCAGCTGAGCGTGGCCTCTTTTTTCAAGACCCGATTAAAATTATCTATGCTGCTTAAAAGGTTTGGGGATCTGCATGGAAATGTCAGCTCAGAACTTGGCATAGATTTACACTTGCTTAGAGGTAATGAATTTGTTAAGATAAACATTACGGGTGAAATTAACCATTTTTTCCCTAATGTGAGTTTTTGCTATTGTGTTGTCTGAGAAAAGCATCATTTAACACCAAAAAAACCCACAAAAACTAGTTTTAGAAGGCCATAGATAGAGCAATATTCATCATCTCTATTATCTGTTTAGCTCCAAGGGATTCTTTGCCAAATATGATAATTAATTAGCTCTGTATTTCCAACTCCAGGGTGATTGTCTCTCATTAGGGGCTGAAGTGGCCCCTGTGTGTGGCTGTTCAGCTGGCTCAGCCGGATGTTGCTTTGGGAAGCTCTGTAAAGAAAAAAAACAACAACATCAGTATAATTGTAAGTAAAAAAAAAAAAAATCAGAAACCAAAAAAAAATAACAACAGAAAAAACAAAGTCAGATGCTTATGATGTACTTTCAGAAGCTTGGTGTTTCTTCTCTTGAGAAACTTAGTAAATAGAAAGCTTGAGATGTGGGCTATTATTGAAATAAGAAAATAATACCCTTTTGATCGATGCCGCTGACACAACTCTGGAGAAAAATAAAAACCAAGCCCTTTAAAATACATTTGGCATTTTAAACTGTATTGCTGTACCGTGTTCTTCCGTAATTCGGTTTCCAGCTTGGTTGTAGGATCTGATTTAGTTTGGGGCTGTTGTCTGTATCACTTGGTTATTGTGCTGCTATGCTGGGGACAAGTGGAGCATAAAAGGCCATCTTTGTTCTCGGGGCAGCAAGTGTCCTGAAGGTTGAAGAAAGACAGAAGCACCTTATTCTGTTCTCTGGAACACCCGGAAGAATGAAATAAGCAAGTAGTAAACGTTGTAATTGTGTGTGTGTGTGTGTGTGTGTGTGTGTGTGTGTGTGTGTGTTTGAAAGAGATAGAGCCAGACTGTGCCGCAGTTTCCCCCCTGTCAGTATTTGGTCATCTCAACAGAAAAGCCACATGCTCCCCTCCTGGCCTTTCTGAGTCCCCCGCGATGCCCTGCAGGTCCCCTTCCCTCCTGACATCCTCTCCGGCGACGCGTGGGTGTCCACTCAGACATGCGTGGGCCACGTCCCCTGCGGGAAATTTCTACATCTGCAAAGCCAAGGAGCCGGAGGGAGCCGGCTTCTCCCAAGAGCGCGTTTACATCCATCGGAACCTCACCGCAGCTGAAATATTTATGAGTTTTTGGTGTGTGCGCGCAGAGTCTGGCCAGATCGCAGAAGCTTCGGTGGCTCCGTGGATGGAGTTTGTGACCCCCCCCCCCCCATTCAGCTCATTCCCCCTCTTCACTGACACTGACATTTGTCCTAAACCCTCTCTTAATGCTGCAACATAATTCATTAGGACAGCCTTAATGAGCTGATAATTAGTCTGGTGGGAGGTGGTAAAGAGGGAGGGGGCAGAAATGCCAGACTCCGAGAAAAGCCGAGCAGGCTGGGGCATCTTAAAGAGCCCTGGGAGAGCTCTTTGTCAACAAAATGGATCACACTTGCAGGCAGTAAAACTTTCAAATGACCTTCATGTCAAAATATTAGGCCTGCTATTTTTTGCTCGATGGTCGTTTCATAAACATAAAAAGCGCACATATCATTCAGAGCGCAACAAAATTTGTCTAGAATACGTGGGGCTCCCCCCTTTTTGAGGAAGACTAATGCAGGCTCCGCGTAGTGGAGAAAATGACATCATGTCCCAGCCTTTCACTTCAGCTGAAACACGTATTTACAGCAGGCTCATATGCCCTCTTCCGTCCCCCCCCGCCCCGCCGTCCCCCACTCTCTCTTTAAAGGAAAACATTAAACTGTGCGCGTGGACATACAAATAGATACGGGAGAAAGGTATAAATCCTAGAGAAATTTTGCTTATCTTCATTCAGGAAAATTGCCTCCTGAGTGTCACGATTTACAGAAAAGGCAACCGCATGAATATTCGACAAATAGTCAGAAGACGGGTGTCATAATGGACTGTGGAAAGTAGCTCTGGTTAACGGGGAGAAAAAAATCGCCATGGCTATGGACCACAGATATTTTTGAAAAATTTCTTTTATGTTTTTATTTTTGAGAGAGAGAGAGAGAGAGAGAGAGAGAGAGAGAGAGAGTGCAAGTGGGTGAGGGGCAGAGAGAGAGGGGGACACAGAATCCGAAGCAGGCTCCGGGCTCTGAGCTGTCAGCACAGAGCCCGATGGGGGGCTCGAACTCACGGACCGCGAGATCATGACCTGAGCTGAAGTCGGACGCTTAACTGTCACCCAGGTGCCCCTGAATGGAGGATAGTTCTCCTTCTCTGAACGCATTTCTTCTCAAGGTTAAACTTCGGGAAGGCAGATGGATATTTGAGTTGGTGCTGTTGCGGTGAACGATAGTACAACCACGTTCCCAGGGATTTGTCGTCTTTCTCCTGCTGGAGCTTTGGGGTCCCCACCTTGTCAGGGAAGCCCCGGGAGTGTGGGGTACGCATGAGCCAAAGGAGTGCGGGAGGGCTGATGACGCCCGTGTTCAGAGTTGAGCTCCAAATCAGGTCTAAGCGCCGACTCCAAGATAAGTCACCAGGCCGGGGAATGAAACCACAACGATCCGACCAGCTACTGATAAAGATTAGAATAAGTAATTGTATGTCATGTTTGAATCGTCCCCTGGTTCCCAGTCAATAAAGATAATGCACATGAAAAGTGCCTTGCCAAGAAAAAGGCATTACACAAATGTTGTGGTTTATTGTTGCGACCAGAATTAAAAGGTGATCCCTTAGCTTGGGTTTCAGTGGCAGACAGAAGCACGGGCCCTGCCTCTTTCGGTCACCTTCGATATCCCTTCTTCCAAAAGAATTCCTTCTTGCCCTTAAGGCTTGAATACCAGAACGGGCTGCTGAAGTAAACCACAGGCCATTGTCTCTACAATCCGACAATCCGGGGCGCGTGTGGAGAGTTTACGAAAGCAAGCCTTCTTAGGACATCAATCTGATTATCTTGTGGCAAATGGCTTTTTGTTGGAGCCGTCATTGGATGAGCCGGCAGTGATACGGCCCGACTGCTGGGTGACATCCGTGCCAGAAGATTTGGGTCTCGGACACAGAGCTACGTTCCTGTCCAATGCTCCTCAAACTTTGACGACCAGACGGATCAGCAGCGAGGCAGGTCTGATTCAGGGGGTCCGGGTGGGGGCCTTAGGGCCTGCATTTCTTTCTTTCTTTCTTCTTTCTTTCTTTCTTTCTTTTTTTTTTTTTTTTAACTTTTATTCATTTTTGAGAGACAGAGCACAAGTGGGGGAGGGGCAGAGGGCAAGGGAGACGCAGAATCCGAAGCAGCTCCAGGCTCCGAGCTGTCCCCCCAGAGCCCGACGTGACGCTCGAACTCATGAACCACGAGATCTTGACCTGAGCTGAAGTCGGACGCTCGACCGACTGAGCCACCCAGCAGAGCCTGCATTTCTAACAAGGTCTCAGATGACGTCATTGCTGCGGTCCCGGGACAGCGAGCCCTTGGCGTTGGCAGTCATCGAAGAGGGTTCATTTCACAAGACGGTTTTCTCAGACTCTGTTTCCTGTCCAGCCCTCAGCTGCAGCTTGGGTCCAGACCAGCAGGTGAGCCGAAGGGCATGTGGCTGGGAGGTCACCGTTCCAAATTAGGAATCCACACCGGCACAGATTAGCCAAGACGATCCTCTCAATTTTGCCTCTCTAAACTTTGAATACAGTAAGCTGTTATATATTCTCCCAACATACTTTTAGATTTTACAGAGGGGACGTCTTTTTCTTCAATGAGCGTGATAAAACTCTTCAAAATAGAGCATGAGTTTCTAATATTACAAATAAAGACGCAGAGGCGTTTCTCCACAGCCTGAGTGAGCAGCTGAATTATGAGTTGGGCTAGTGTTGAACAGTGTGAACGTGCCATTTTTTTGTGTGATTAAACAAAAATGTTTTCTTACGTTAATTTTTTAAAAATGTTCACTTATTTTTGAGAGATAGAGAGAGAGAGAGAGAGAGGGAGAGAGAAAGAGAGCACGAGCAGGGGAGGGGCAGAGAGAAAGGGAGACACAGAATCCAAAGCAGGCTCCAGGCTCTGAGCTGTCAGCACAGAGCCTGACGTGGGGCTCAAAGTCATGAACGGCGAGATCGTAACCTGAGCCGAAGTCGGACGCTCGAGCAACTGAGCCACCCAGGAGCCCTTGAACATCCCATTTCAGATGCATTGGAGGGACTCAGTCTAACACTGGGGTTTCCCATGGACAGATCTGACTCTCCAAGGGGCCTGTTACCATCGCTACTCTAACACCGTGGGAGCTAGTCCAGACCTGCAACAAAACTCATTGGCTGAAATTTTTATTAGAAAAAATTGTTTCACATCTACGCAATATCCCGTTCTTCTCCTAAACCATCATCAGGCTGCACATGTTGGGGTTATTGCAATGGTGCGGCCCCAGCACCCACTGTCATCTGTTTTCAGGACATGGGGTAGCCTGGGCAGGTCCAGAAACCTTGGAGTCACTTCCACAGTAACTTGTGAGGACTAATCCTGAAAATGGGTTCCTGTCATTGGGTTGTACATTGGCCTGCTAATCCATGATCTGGGTCTGTAATGGTCATAGGCCTATCCAGTGTGGCCGAATTGTAATCTGATTGTTCCTGTCCCAGAACCTCGTTTCCAGCTTATTTACATTTATAGGAACTTTGCTTGTCAGGGCATAACATTCCTCAAGTGAGGAACACCCTAGACGAATATGAGCAGGAACTTGTCTCCCAAGAGCCTAAGTAGAGCTGTCTACATTAAAAAAAAAAAACAACAAAACACAAAAAAACCTTTTTAATATTTACTTACTTTTGAAAGAGAGAGAGAGAGACAGAGTGCAAGTGGGGGAGAGGCAGAGAGAGAGAGGGAGACACAGAATCCGAAGCAGGATCCAGGCTCCAGGCTGTCAGCACAGAGCCCGACGCGGGGCTTGAACTCACGAACCATGAGATCACGGCCTGAGCCCAAGTCGGACGCTTAACCGACGGAGTCACCCAGGCGCCCCATGCCTACATTTTTTTAAATGCAATCGGAGGTCAGTTCCAAGAAAATTCCTCTCCTCAGTTTTCACTACGCCAAAGCTTTCTTGGCTGGCAAGAAACAAGGACAAAGCCCCAGGTGGGCATCAGGTTCTGACCATCCTACCTTTATGATGCTGTCTATTCATTCCTGGTCTGCCGTTGCCACTGGCCGCATTGCCCTTGGGCACAGGCTCATCATCACCTAGACTCCTCGTGTCCGGGATTTCTCAGCCAGCTGAAGTCCTTTTAAGTTTATCCTATGGAGACTTTCGACTCTGCGCTCCCTAGATCGCACTTTATCGTATTCTACTGCCGACCGGAAGTGCTCTCTTCCTTCCCCACTTCCGTTCCAGCCCCTGAGTTAGGGAGGTGGCTTCTGGAAGGAAGGGGGAGCCCAGTGAGCAGCTGGAGTTTCCGGCTCCAAGTTCACATCGGCAGACGGCCTGAGCGATGCAGGGGGGCGCACTGCTCATCCCCACGGGAGAGAAAGCTGAGTCCCTCACAGCGACGAAGGAAATGCCCTGAGCCTCCGCCACCAGAACCGGGCGGGGAAGCGGAAGCATCCACATCCGTGGAGGGCTCATCTCTGATGGCTGGGCCATCGTAGGCTCCATTCTGCAAAGATGGCCTGCCCACCAGAGCCCAGTCACCTTGTCTAAGCTTAGCAACGTCAGGGGCAAGAGGAAAGACTATAACCTGCCTCTGGGGGTCAGGCCAAGACACCGGCTCTGTCGGGGCTCTGTGTCCACCTGTTGGTGGCACTTTGCTGGGCAGTGGGATGGAGAGGCCAGGTGGCCTCTCTGGCTGTGAGAGGCAGCACCCTACTGGCTAGACTGGAGGAGGCTGGCATCCCATGGAAGGAAGCTCCGGGCATCCCAGCACAGCACGTATCCACACCCAGATGCGAAAGTGAGGTGCTCACTTCCGTAGGGGAAGCGTAGGCACCGTGCGTCCTAAGGTGGACGGCTGAGCCGGAATCATCCCGCTTCTTCTCTGCTGTCATTAAAATTGAACGGACAGTTGGCTCCTGGGTGGCTCCATCGGTTAAGCCTCTGGCTCTCGGTCATGACCTCATGGTTTGTGGGATCGAGCCCCACGTTGGGCTCTGTGCTGACAGCGTGGAGCCTGCTCGGGATTCTCTGTCTTCCTCTTCTCTCTGCCCCTCCCCTCTTTATATTTTCTCTCTCTCTCTCTCTCTCAAAATAAATAAATAAACTTACAAAAAAATTAAAGAGATAGCCAAAATGTGCCTCCGTCACTCCCAACTGCATCGTTCGAGTTTCATGATGAGTGGTTATGGTTTAAGTGCTTCCCCCATTTCAGGCCATTGGTAAGAGCCAGAATGATTTCTGTTTAACCGGTTCGTCCCGACTCCTAGTTGCACGTCTCAGCTGGAATTCTCAGCGTCGTAGCTGCTCTGCAGGCGTTAGGCATCGAATGCACCTCGATTCCTGACTCGGCACAGAAGCCAGGCTGTCTTTGCAGCATCTCGACTCCTCTGGGAAGATTCTCAGGCCGGCAGCTTAACTGGAGGTTAAGGCAGGCTCGGTCCCCCGCCCTGAGAGGCAGCCCCCTCTGCCCACCCCCACCTCAGTTTCCCCAGCTCTTGGAGGGGGCGTGGTTCTGAAGTGAGGGGTGCCTGGGTTCAGATCGACCACGGAGTGCCCATGGGGTCCGAACAGAGAACTCAGACCCTTTTTTTTTCAATGTTTTAATTTATTTTTGAGACAGAGCACGAGTGGGGGAGGGGCCGAGAGAGAGGGAGACACAGACTCCGAAGCAGGCTCCGGGCTCCGGGCTGTCAGCACAGAGCCCGATGTGGGGCTCGAACCCACAAACCGTGAGATCGTGACCTGAGCCGAAGTCCAAGGCTTAAACGACAGAGCCACCCACGTGCTGGGAGAACTCAAACTCTTCAGGCCTCTTGCCCTCATCTGGTGAAGCAAGCTGTCTACACTGCTGTAGGATGGATGTGAAGCAAGCCCAGGACAGCTGCTGTCACAGGGGAGGCTGTGAATGCGACTCTCCTGCCTCCGCCTCCCCGCAGCCCTCCGTCCTCAAGCCGGTGTCAGTCTCACCCCTCCCTCCAGAAGTCCTGGCCGACTCTTTGACTCTCCCGGATGCCACGTGGGTCGCTGGTGACCACGCTGCTCTCTGGGTAAAGCCGGAGCCTCCCCTCGGCCGGTCCTCTCCTTGGGGGCACAGGCCACCCTCGGGGTGCATGAACGACGCCTCGGGAGGGGGTCTTGCTCTCTTCGGGCTCAGAGTGTAGTAGCTACTCACTAAATAAATGCCCTCCCCCCCCCCCCCCCCCCCCCCCCCGGCTGCAGCCACTCAATGGCCTCACAAACACTGAATGAAGCTCTCTCTCTCTCCTACTACTGCCCACGGGGTCCTGGAGGAAACCAGGGCGTGTCAGTGACCAGAAGCTTCTCAGCGAAGGATGCAGTAACCCGAGGAAGGGGTCTTCAAGCTAAAGAGAGGAAAAATAGGGTGCCAACAGTCGGGAACTGGCCAGGTGCACGGCCCCTGGGCGACCTGGAGAGAGAGACGCACTGAGCGCTCCTGTACGACCTCAAACCTGGCTCTCGTCTCTACTCTTCACCAAGTTCCATTCTTACGGAACCGGCTGATTGTCCTTCTGCCACCCTATCTCCCCGTCCCTTGAGACTGTCATGGTGTTTGCTGCGGTCTGCTTCTCTCGTTTTCTTCCTTTTCTTTTTGTACATTGTCTTTTTCCTCCCTTCTCCCCTCCCTCTCCTAGAGCCTGCATTAGTGTTCCGTGAAACATGGATTTTCAGTGTCAGCTAACTGGATTAATCCCCGCCCCCGCCCGCCTTTTTTTAAAGAGCGGGTTTCGGGTTTACAGCAAAACGGAGAAGATTCCTCACGTGCACTCGCCCCCCCCCCCCCCCCCCCCCCCGCCCCTCCACGCACGGACTCCTCCACGATCAACCTCACTCACGAGCTGATGAACCTACAGACCGGTCATGGCCGCCCAGAGTCCTCGGTTCACGTTAGGGTGCCCTGGTGGTGCTGTGCCTTCTGTGGGTTTGGATGAATGTATCCTGACATGTATCCAGCATGATAGCATCACAGAGAGTATTTTCATCGACCTGAAAGTCCTCTGTGCTCCATCTACCGATCCCTCCCTATCCCTCGACTCCCGCGAATCACTTCCCTTTTTCTTGTCTCTGTAGCTTTGCCTTTTCCAGAATATCATACAGTTGGAATCATACCGTATGTAGCTTTCTCAGACCGGATTTTTTTCCATAGTGCTATGTATTTAAGTTTCCCCCATGTCTTTTCATGGCTTGATGGTTCATTTCTTCTCAAGTGCTAAATAGCGTCCCATTGCCTTGGACGTACCACAGTCTATCCATTCACCTATTGAGGGATATCTGGGTTGTTTCCAAGTTTTGGCAGCCACGAATAAAGCTGCAGTAAACATCGGTGCGCAGGTTTTTGTGTGGCCATTAAGTTTCCAGATCCTTCGGGCCAGTACCGAGGAGTGCAATTGCTGGGTTATATGGGAAAAGCATGTTTAATTTTGTTAAATTGCCAAACAAGACAGAAATTGCCCAACTGTCTTCCAAAGTGGCTGCACCATTTTGTATTCCCACCAGCAGTAAATCCTTACCAACATTTGGTGCCATCAGGGTTCCCGACTGGGACCATTCTCATGGCTGTAGAGTGATATCCCACTGCTTTAATTTGCATCTCCCTGATGACATATGATGTAGAGCATCTTTTCATATTTGCCATCCATATGGCTTTTTTTGGTGACGTATCTGTTAAGGTCTCAGGCCCGTGTTTTGACTGTGTTGTTGGCTTTCTTATTGTTGAGTTTTAAGAGCCCTTCCTGTATTTGGGGTAACGGTCCTTTATCAGTTGGGTCTTCTGCAAATATTTTCTCCCACTGTGTGGCTTGTGCTCTCGCTCTTCTGACACTGTCTTTTGCAGAGCAGAAGTTTTTAATTTTAATGAAGCCCAGCATATCAATTATTTCTTTCATGGATCGTGTCTTTGGTGTTGTGTCTACAAAGTCATTATCATACCCCAGGTCATGTAGGTTTTCTCTCACGTTATCTTATAGGCATTTTAGCTTACACTTAGGCCTATGATCCATTTTGAGTTAACTTAGTGAAGGGTGTAAGGTCTGCGTGTAGATTTATTTTGGGCATGTGAACATCCAATCGTTCCGACACCATCTGTGGAAGAGACTATCGTCGCTCCCATTGTATTGCCTTTGCTACTTAATGGAAGATCAGTCAACAATGTTTTTGTGGATTTATTTCTGGGCTCTTGAATCTGTTCCATTGATCTAATCTACTTGTCTTCTCTCTCACCAATACCACACTGCCTTGATTACTGTACTTTATAGTAAGCCTTTACCACTCTTTTTCCATATCATTTCCCCCATGTGCTTAGGTAGATAAGTGCCCTACACTTAAGTGAAATCCGCTTTTTGAGCTGAGAGACTCAATGCTATTGTGATACCGATTTAATTTTGTCAGGTGGCTGGGAGGTTGCGATTCTCTAGATGGAAGTATATCCTTGGCTTTTTTGTGCGTTTCAAAGGACTAAGCAACCAATAAAATTAGTGAAAAGGGAGAAGGCTTGTGCGTGTGTCTTTCTACAACGACCCTGTGTGTGGACGCTTCTGGGTTTGTACCTATCCTTTTTTTCTCTGGTGTTTCATTTTGTATCAAACAGACTATTTAAGACTTCCTCTAGGATAGGAAGTGAGTAATTTGGAAAGAGAAGTATCTATTTCAATTAGTTGTGAGGACTGACCCTTGGTGACACTGTCTACGGAAGAGATTGTGTTTCTGTTGTGTTTGCCCTTTCATTTTCTGTCTCTCCCCTCATGTGTATTTGTGTGTTTCAGGGTTGTTCTTAACACCTGTGTTCTCCAGCTGGTTGTCTAACCAAGAAAATCAGAGATGAACTGGAACGAAGCCTGTTTGAAGATACGTTCTGGGCGTTGAGATTCTTTTTCGTATCTCTGTTAGGGAACTTTTCCGCAGTGGTGTTTCAGAATGGGCTACGCTTTGCTTTGGGACTTCCGTATAAGCTGTTCCCCTTTTCTGCCCCCACTGAGGTCCATTTGGAAAATTATTCTTCAGAGGGAACCCAGGGAGGATTTCTGCTACCCTGGATGCTCATCTGCAAGTTACAGGGGTGGGGCTGACGTATTTGGTCGATGTGCATTATTCGAAGCAACTGAATGCATCCTCGTAGACGGTTCTCAGTGGAGTTCTGCACACAAGAGCTCTGACTTCCTTTTGTTCCAGGGGACGTTTTATGACATGGTTATAAACACTCGGAAGTTGAATTTTAATGGAAACACTGACTAAATCTCTATTATTTCAGTACAGGGACTCTTACATTTTTTTTTAAAAGTACTTTTGAAATACATTTAAATAAATACATTTGAAATACATTTTAAAAATGTATTTTTGAGGAAGAAAGAGAACATGCAGGTTGGGGGTGGGGCAAAGAGAGGAGGACAGAGGATCCAAAGCAGGCTCTGTGCTGACAGCAGTGAGCCCGCTGTGGGGCTCGAACTCACGAACCGTGAGATCATGACCTGAGCTGAAGTCAGACACAGCCTACTGAGTCACCCAAGGGCTCCTTGGTATGAGGGTTCTTGAAGGAGGCTGTGGGGTATGAGCAAAAAGAAAGGAGGAAGTCATGGTGTACATGACGGCACGTGATCTGGGGCCATATTAGAAAGAGTCACATGAGGGGCGCCTGGGTGGCTCAGTCGGTTAAGCATCTGAATTCAGCTCAGGTCATGATCTCACGGTTTGTGAATTTGAGCCCCGCGTCGGGCTCTGCGCTGACAGCTCAGAGCCTGGAGCCTGCTTCGGATTCTGTGTCTCCCTCTCTCTCTGCCCTGACCCCACTCACGCTCTTTCTCTCAAAATAAATAAACGTCAAAAAAAAAAATTTTTTTTTAAAAGAAATAGTCACATGGCTGAAGTCCAGGTACACAAGGCCTTCAACAGAAATTACGGAATAAGTGGAGATTGCGTTTTTGAAACACGGAAAGGCAGAACTGAATCTCCTGATTTCAGCTCCCCGGGTTTTGCCTGAATCTCGGTGGTGCCATAAACTTAGTGCCAAATGAGACAAAATGTGGAGAAGCCCCGGATGGTGGGCAGTGTTGCAATTAAATGAAGATTGCTCCCTGCCCTCCACACCATGTAGATGGAAAGAGGGGCCCCTGAATGGTTAAAACATCAGGTTGTGATGCAACAATTTTATAAACTCTCAAGTTCTTTTTTTTTTTTTAACATTTATTTATTTTTTGGGGAGACAGAGAGAGATAGAGCATGAGCATGGGAGGGGCAGAGAGAGAGGGTAGACACAGAATCCGAGGCAGGCTCCATCCAGACTCTGAGCTATCATCACAGTGCCCGGTGCGGGGCTCGAACTCACGAACCTCGAGATCATGCCCTGAGCCGAAGCCGAGGCTTAATCTACTGAGCCACCCGGGCGCCCCTAAGCTCTCAAGTTCTTAAAGAGGCAACTTTGGGCAGACACCTGAGATCTTTCACTTCAGAGTCACTTTTATTAAAAACTAAACGTGCTTCAGTGGTGTCGTCAAAGACGGCAGTGTCGTGCAAGAATTCGTTTGTGACAAAAACGAATTTTTATTTTGTGTTTTTTTATATCGTGTTTTGCTGCTCGGGATCTCAGGTCCCATCATTCTCTTAATTGGGCATTGCAGGTGGGAAGGGCAGGAGGCCTCAGTGGCTCATCCTGTAGCCATGGCTGCTGAGGGTCCCCGAGTCCTACAGCCTGAGCCGCAGCTCCTCGGCTGAACCTGAAAAGCCGTGGCTCATTTGGACATAGCTGCCTAGCTCTGAATCGAAAAGAAACCCACTTAGGTTCAGCACGAAATTGTAAATAAAATCTTAAATCCCGTTTAATAGAGCTTTCCGTGTTTATATTAGGGAAGTGATAAAGGATTTGTGTGGGTGCCTATATTTTATTTGCTTACCAATACAGAGCTTATATTTTCTCCATGAGGTCGGTAATTGTTCACTCTTGACACGGACGTCTGTGGTCACACGCACACAGGCCCTGGTGGTATCTATTCACCCAGACGGAGAGCTCTGACATCTACACGCAGGTGATGAGAGGTCCACACCACCTTACCTGACTTGTATTTTTGCTGGTTGAAAGTTAGTGATGTTCAAAGGCACGTTAATAAATGATTTTTTTAAGCATAAATTTATCTTTTATTTTTTATTTTTTTATTTTTTATTTATTTATTTTTTTTAACATTTATTTATTTTTGGGACAGAGAGAGACAGAGCATGAACGGGGGAGGGGCAGAGAGAGAGGGAGACACAGAATCGGAAAAAGGCTCCAGGCTCCGAGCCATCAGCCCAGAGCCTGACGCGGGGCTCGAACTCACGGACCGCGAGATCATGACCTGGCTGACGTCGGACGCCCAACCGACTGCGCCACCCAGGCGCCCCTATTTTTTATTTTTTTTAATTTAAATCCAGTCTAGTTAACATATAGTAATGGTTTTAGGAATGGAATTTAGTGGTTCATCACTTACAGACAACACCCAGTGCTCATCCCAATAAGCACCTGCCTTAATACCCATCACCCATTTAGACCATCCCCCACCCCCCACCCCTCCAGCAACCCTCAGTTTGTTCTTTGTATTTAAGAGTCTCTATGGTTTACCTCCCTCTTTTTTTAATCTTATTTTTCCTTCCCTTCTCCTATGCTCATCTGTTTGTTCCTTAAACTCCATATACATTACTGCCGTGAACGTCCTGTACTGGAAAATAAAAGGAAGTTAAAGATTTTCCCCCAGTTGTGACACGAAAATGTAAATGGAGTTTGACAACAATGTGTAAGTTCTTTTTAAAAATTTTTCTTTTTACATTTATTTATTTTTGATAGAGAGAGACAGAGCACAGTGGGCGAGGGTCAGACAGAGGGAGACACAGAATCCGAAGCAGGCTCCAGGCTCCGAGCTGTCAGCACAGAGCCCGATGTGGGGCTTGAACTCACAAACTGCGAGATCATGACCTGAGCCGAAGTCAGACGTTTAACCGACTGAGCCACCCAGGCACCCCAATAATCTGTAAGTTCTACCATAAACTTGGAGACAGATGAAGTTCCTGGGTCCTAAAAGAACATGGCTCAGAGAAAATTCTCAAAAATTTTAAGGAATAAACTTCTGTTTTTAGATAAAATCCCTGTGGAAACCTGCTAAGAACTGAACTGTGATCCACCCTGCCCGCTGTCCCAACACACACCAGTATGAAGCCATAACCTCCACCGTGATGGTTTTGGGGGGTGGGGTCTTTGAGAAGTGACAGGTTTAGGTGAGGTCATGGGGGGGGGGAACCCCATGATTAGTGCTTTGTTAAGAGGACATACGAGAAAGTTGCTCTCTCTTCCTGTGAAGACACAACACGTGAGAAAGGTGGCCGTCTGCAAGCCAGGAGGAGAGTGGAAACTGATCGCCCTCCAGAGTTTATGAGAAATAAATGTCTGTTGTTTAAATCACCCGGCCTGTGGTATTTTGTTACAGCAGCCTGCACGGACTAGTACAAACCCCTGTACATAAAACAGGTTAAAATGGTGTTTATTATGCATAATTTTATATCATATATCATCACATAGTCTATATGACAAGGATTCTGCCACATACTTGTATATTATATATATTTAAATGTCTTATAAGTAAACTTTATGACACTGCCTATGAGAACATCTACTAATGACACTTCTAGTTATTTTGATGTCGCCTGACGTGTTACATTTGATTCATAACATACTGGAGTATTTGTGTTGGTTTATGTATTTATTTTATGTATCAGGAAGGCTTAAAATTCGAATCACATATTTGCAGACTCTCAAAGCGGTTCTGGGGAACTCGGATCCAGGTTTGAAAACAGTTGACCGAAAGCGTATCAGAATGTGTCCAAGCATGACCGGAGGGAGGTATTTTGAACAGCCCTCTGGTGAGACTGTGGACTCTCAGTAGAGACAGCACAGGCTCGTGTGTGACAGTGCAGGCTCCGTCTGCGGGGAAACGCGGGTTCCCGTGGACTAGTCTCGCTTTCCTGATTTGTAAAATGGGGCTTGATGCTGGGGCTGCCGTAACATGAATACCACCGGCGGGGTGGCATCTACAACAGAAACGTATTTCCTCGTGGTCCTGGAGGCTGCAACTCTGCCATCAAGGTGCCATAAGGGTCCGTTTCTGGTGAGGCCTCTCTTTCTGGCTTGTAGACGACCACCTTCTCTCCAAGTCTTCATGTGGCCTTTCCTTCTGTGTGTGAGTCCTGAGAGCTGTGGACTCTCCTGCTCTTCTTAGAAGGACCCAGTTTCATCAAATTCAGGCCTCACGTAACCTTAATTACTCCCCTCAAGTCCCTGTCCCCAAACACCGCCACATGGGGGACTGGGGCTTCCACATGTGGCTCTTGGAGGTGTGCCAATCAGCCCACAAGAGGGTGATTGGATATTTACCTTCTCGGATTGCTGGGATGTTAGACTGTGTTGATACATAAGAAAGGCTTAGACAGTGTCTGGCTCAGGTGAGTGTGTAATCATTATTAGCTGTGCTTTTATTAGAAAATCATGGCACACGGCACAATCACATCCTCAATTAAGACAGTGAGCAGGGACGCCTGGGTGGCTCAGTCAATTGAGCGTCCGACTTCGGCTCAGGTCATGAGCTCTTGGTTCGTGAGTTCGAGCCCCACATTGGGCTCTGTGCTGACAGCTCAGAGCCCGGAGCCTGCTTCGGATTCTGTGTCTCCCTCTCTCTCTCCCCTCCTTTGCACACACTCTGTCTGTCTCTCTCTTTCAAAAGTAAATAAACATTAAATTTTTTTAATTAAAAAAAATAAAAAGACAGTGAGCAAATCTGGGAAGTGGCAGACACTTTCACTTTTTCTCCCTTGGCACTGTCTTGGGAGAAGGCACCCCTGGGACCCTTGGGAGGGTGGGTACCTGTGGACCTGCTCCCTGCCCTGGCAGCCAAGTATGTAATACTCTGGCTATAGGCCCTCACTGTCCCGAGCAAGGGGATCCATGAAGCGTGACTAGAAGGTGACTTTAATGGATGGCGTCCCAGTCCTGGTCTGCACATTTCAGATGTACCAGGTAGGACTGGCTGAAGAGAGCTGGGAGCGAACATCCAAGTGCCCAGCTAGGGGCGGGAACTGGCTTCTGAGTCCTCTGTAGCCTGGGACTCCAGCCCAGTGCCGGTGGAAACACAGGAAGTGCTAGACGAACAAAGACGTGAGTAAATGATGGCTGAATGACATATCTTCTTTTAGTGGAAGATCCCGTAGGCTACCGAGGCCTGTTGGCTGCTTTTCTGGCAAAAAGGAAAAGAAATACAGAAAGACAAGAAAAAAGAAAGGATGTAAGGAAGGAAAGAGGAAAGGAGGGAGGGAGGACAGGGGGAGAGAAGGAAGGAGGGAGGCGAAGAGGGAGAAAGGAGGAAGGAGGACTTTCAGAAGACAGAAGCATTCGTTGCCGCTCCGGGACCTGCTGTCATGGGCTTACACCTGCCTCACTTACCATGTATGTCTAGCAAATTACTGGCTTTCTTCCTGGACACACCCCCGGGCTGTGCTGAGTCTGGCTGGACCAGATCTTCTGGTCAAGGACCCTGAGCAAACGCGGTTGATGGGTGTAAGAATACACAGTGTAGGAAACTAATTAGCCAAGGCAGGAGAAAAATGGATGCCGAAGACAAAGCTTCTTGACAGTTTCATTCCTCTTTCCTTATCCTTGTTTTGGGCTCTTTCTAGTTGCGGAAAGCCCGGTGCGGAGGAAAGAAATGGAACGTTCCAGCTGGATGTGAGGTAGGACTGGGGATTTATATGCACACCTGTCTGTGTGTGTACGGGCACCTCTCAGGCCTCCGGTGACCAGGTGGCCAAGCTCCTGGTCACACACACGTGTGGATCTGGGATGAACGCACAGGCACACACACGTACGATCCACACTTACGTGTGTGTGAAAACCTTCATGAGGTGGGAGTGGAAGCAGCGCATTCTAGAGAGCGAGGGACTTGGGTTCAAGGTAAACACTTGTTACTGCTTTTGTGGCCTTTGCACACAGTGTGATTTCTGGATTTTCTCATCTGCAATAAGAAGGTTGACTTGTCCAAGGCCTCCTATGGCCTTTAAACTCTATAATTATTGTACATAATTTTACTCTTCTGCTGACAAGATTTTCTCATTCCCAGAAGAGTGGAAGGAGGCACCAGCAGAACCCTTGAGAGCGGCAGAGGGGACACAGGATGCTGAGGTCTGGGATGGGGGCTTGGGCTTCCCTGGGATTTTTCCAGGAACTTTTAGTCAGGGAGATCCTGTACTCTCAAAATGACAGAAGTTAGCAATAAAAACAGGGCAACAAATGGTGGTCAGCAAGCTCAGAACATGGCCGTGAAGACTTCAGACGAAAGGTGCAAAGACCCCGGGCTCTGTACCCACTGGGGTGTCTGTCCCTCATTATGGGGCTCCTACTCCCCTCAGGTCCCCAGGGCGGACGCCATATTGGTCAGCGTTCAGAGCACTGGATGTTCTAGGCGGAGGTAGAGTGTTACTGGCCAGGGCCAGAGTTTAGACAAATAGTTGCAACACAAAAAAGCAATTTGGGATTTAGGGGGTTAAAATTCCCAGCAGCTTTTAGAAATTGCCCCCCAAAATGAATAATCAAAGACATTTGGGCCATTTGGTCATAAACAGAGCAGTTCGATAGCACAAGAAATCACGCCGACAGGGCAGGGAGGCATAAAAGCTCTGAATTATGTATTAATATGTCATCTGCGAAGAAGAAGTGCTGGGGAAATAGTGTAAGAAAAATAAATAAAACCACATTAAAAGTGAGGATGTCCCATTTGGTCAGTTATGTCAAACGCGAAACAACAAAATCACCGTTAGGACGTTAACCACATTTTTAATTTTACTGCTGCCCTCTCCGTTATAAACTACGTCAAGGTGTGAATAGAGCCGAGGCTGACACATTGATTTTTTATGCCCATATTAAATATACATACATTTTTAAGGAATTTGCAAGGTGGGATGTGTATAAAATTGTTACAGTGGAACTGGCGGGGCTCTCGCCATTGTTATTTCCTCAAAGAAAGAGCCTGTTCTACTAAGACCTCTACTCCGTGGTTGTTCAGAGAACCTGATGCAGGGTCTGCTCCAGAACTCCCTGGGCTTCACGTGCTCTCCTTGGGCCTTAATTCTCCCGTCTGTGAATTGGCTATATAGCAACAATGTAATTACAGTCACTGTAAAGGCTTGTGTTTATCAAGCTAAATTTCCCTGTATCCAGGAAAGGATAAGACACAGCCTGTTAATTAGCCCATGACCCCCCCATTTTCTGGACGTTGGGAGCTTGGTCTTTAAATGTGGTTGTGAAAGAACTGAATAGATCACACATTTCCCTTTGTCATGGCTCTTTCTGTTGTCCGGCTGTACTGTTGGTTCAATCACTAACATTTTCTGTCAGGACTTTAGCAGCTATGGGATGCACACATGGGGGTCTCTGGCCTTTTCCCCATGCCCTGCCCCCGTTTTTCCTCTTATTTCAGCCTGACTCTGCCATGAAGAGCTAGAGGGAAAAAGGTGGCTTGGATGATAAGGTCTCTAAGTGGCATTCACCTGTGCTCTCTAGCGTGAACACATTCCATCCCCATATACCAGTGGCTTGGATTTCATTAGAGAATTTTTTCACACTGGAAGCCTGACTAGTGCTGCTGCTGGCATTAAATATACTACATTATGCTCTAACTATGCTAGGATATTCTACCTCCAGCATAATAATGATGATGAAAGTGAAATGGCCATTCGCATCGTTGTGGACCTTTCCTCTTTACCAAGCACATTCGCAGGCATTATTATCTCATTTTGATTGGGTAGTTGAGGTAGGTAGTCTGGAGAGGTTACTATTATTATTCACAGTAGCAGTCGTAGCCGTGGCAGTAATCGCGGTCGTAGCAGCAGCAGCTTGAGTGGCTGGCTTCCTACTTCCAGGTAAAAAATAAGCAGATGAACAGCTGATATTACCCCACGTCACATGGTAGCTTTCTTGGGGTAGGAAAGTAACAGCTCAGTTTGTAAAGAGGCGTTGAGCAACTTCATTGAGGTTTCAAACCCTCACTGCCATGCAGAACTACGTACTTGAGTTGGTCATCCACAGAGTAATGACACGGTGGCTAATTTAAGTGGCAACGCCCCTGGGGACGAGCGGTGCCCCTTTCCTGCCTCGTGTTTTTGAGGGCTAATCGCGGTGAGTGGACAGTACGAGATTTTTATCTGGACTGTTTCGACACTGTACAGACTGGGTATATTTTCTCCGTCCTTATCAAGCCTTTGAGGAAGATTCCTCGTTGACGTGTTGGGTCCTCGCAACTTTCAGTACCGTCAGAGAAGAGGGAAAGTAAACTTAACCTTGGGTCTCAAGTTGGAATGCACAAAAAAATCCTACTGTGTGTGTGTGTGTGTGTGTGTGTGTGTGTGTATTTTAGAAATCAAGACTTAGAAATACTTGCTGTGGGGGTGGCTACCCTGTCTTTGATGGAAGAGTAGATTTGGAACAAAAAATTTAAGCTCAAGCCTTCATATCATGGTGCTCACTGGGAGCTATTGGTAAGTCATATGACCTCTAGAAGATTCCATTGCCTGCCCTGGTTCTCAGAAACCTTTGTGGTAGTTGGGAACAGGATTAAATCTGAAAATAAACATGAAATTCTCCTGTAAAATGAGACCCTTGAGAGGAAAGTAAACTGCTCTTTCCTCGGGCAGGTACATGGGCTTGCTGAGGGCTGATGTAAGTGATATATACCAGGAGATACAAACATAAAAGTGGGTTGTCTAATGATCTCATGGGTTAAATGTGTCACTTTTGTTGCCTTTATTCGTACTTGACTCCTGTGTGACTATTTTTCATTAAGCCAGACCGCTGTATTACCTGACCCCAACTTCATGTTTTTCTTTTTTTTTTTTGAGCCACATGCAAAGTATTATATTTTTATAAATATAGTTATATAAATATATTATGCGTAAATATATACCCAGTCACCATGGCAGCTGATTTAATGGATATCATTACTTATCTGTATGTTCACATTGCAGGATTCTTAAGACAAAAGTTGCCTACTCTCATATTTGCTACTATTTTTATCAAAGAGGATAAATAAGTAGATAATTGAACTGTTTTCTAAAGTCGTTTCCTTGGATGAAATCATCTTACCTGGACAGGGCATTTCCTCAGTGGGTTTTTTTCAAATTTATTTATTTGCTTATTTATGTTATAATGTGGCTGCTGTTACGACAGGTGTGTGTGTGTGTGTGTGTGTGTCTGTGTGTGTGTCTGTGTGTGTGTCTGTGTGTGTGTGTGAGACAGAGAGAGAAAGAGAGAAACAGTAACATTGCAGGTGGCCAAGTAGATAAAGCCTAAAGAGGCCTGAGTGTGAATCCAAACTACAGAAGAAGATATGGAGATATCCCGGCTGAAATCCAAATCTGTCGTAATGGGGGAGAATGGTGGTAATTTTGTGAAATGCTCATTTGTTTTTGTACCAAATGTAATGTCGAGTGTTTTAAAAAAAATCATTACTAATGGCTGCTACCAATCATTCTGTCATCTATCTGAAACCTTCTATCAGAGGGAAACAATGCAAAATAAAATGTGTTCGGTTGTAACAGAAAAGCAAATGTCTCATCTGAAAAGTTTTATTCACCCAAGAAATATCCTCAAAGTTTCATTTAGCTGACTAAAGAGAAAATGTAGTAAATAACTAAAGGAAAATTACTAAGAAATGCTTAAGGAAGGCTTAGGTTAGCTGCTTGGGGACTAGCAAAATGGCAATTAAGTTTATAGAATGAAGGGATTAAAAGGAACGTAAATGAAAAGTAGAAGGAAATGAACTCCGTTCTAATCTCTAAAAATGGCTTAAATAAAATGCTCATTATAGAACGGGTTTATGAGGCACGCACGGAGCCTGCAAGGATTAGCACGCGGGGATTTAAAACGCAAGGAACCTGCTTTTGACGTGGTTGACAAAATGCTATGCAGTGGCCTCCTTTTTGGGCATCTCTCTGGCCTGCACAGTAAGACTTCTGTCTGAAACCAAGTGACTTGTCACTGTCGCCATCAGTCTTATTATTATTATTATTTACTACTTCCGTCCGCAGTTTGTAGCATTTATAAGCATCTCACGCACCTTCCAAAAGAAATTTCCAACTGACTCTTTCCTAGGTGAAAATCACACTCCCCATCTCTATTTATATTTTAATATATATTTATTTTCGAAAGCCCTTTCATATTAGAAAAAAAAAAAATGTACCGAATCGTGAACTGCAAAATGATTCCCGAAGTAGGTCATTGCAATTTGGGAACGGAGGGGAAATGAATCACCAAATGCACCTGTAATCTTAGCGCCAAGGTGTTTCCGCAATTGACGTTGCGGGAACCCGGTGCGAGCGAGCGCTGGGGAGCTGACTCTGGCGTCTGATGATTGGAGGCCGCGTTCCCCCGGGGGCCGGCCCCTCTCTGCTCTGCACAGAACCCGACCGGGGACAGGGAGCCCAGGCCTCATTTGTGCCACGGGGAGCCCCGCTGCTCCGCGCCCCGCCACCTGCAGGGGACCCCGCGTCCCCGGTGTGCGCTCGGGGCTGGGTGGCCCCTGGGTGCCCATCTCGCTCTCGTGGGAGGCCTGGAGAAGACACTCAGTCATCTGGCGTCCGTGGGTAGCTCCTGGGTGTCTTGCTTACCTCATCGCGGCGACCATCGTCCCCTTGGTCTGCTAAGCACTCCTGTGAGACAAACCCCTTGGTGCTCAAAGCTCTGAGGCCGACCCAGCACCCTGCAAAGCCCTCCTTTCTGGTACAGAGAGTGGCTTCTGCCTTGTGCAAAAGTGCCCACCCCAGAACGACTTCGGAATTGGTGGCGATGATATCAGCCGCAGAAATCTGTAATTAAAGGAACAGGGAAAGCAGGGAGACCGACGGGAGGCAACTTGATTCAATCAGGCTTTGGATAGTTTGGAGTACGTGTGAAGTTAGAAACGGTCAGGGCCACGTTTGCCTTTCATGGAATCTGTAATGAAAGGATTCGCTCACTGGATAAATCTAGGTTACCTGGGGAGTGTTTACACTGCTGAGGGCAGAGAGTGTTTAAAAACTATTTAGGCAATAGCCATTCAGGTAACAAAGCCCATAGGAAATTCTGCTAGTAAATACTTGTTAAACCAAGCCATTAAAAAAAAAAATTACGTAGAAGCTGCAAAGTAGTGTTTTTTTAAAGTTCAAATTAGTGCGGTTTCACCGAGTTAATAATAAACATATGCCACTTTAGGCACACATGTTATGAATTTAAATATTTTCTTATACCATAATTGAGATTTATTTTAACAAAAAGAGTACATATTTGTCTCTCGTCTGTACACAGTGGGCCAAGAGTGTACTTTTTGTGCTTCTGGCCAAGGCTTTTTCTCCTCTTGCGGTTTACATGGCTTCTTCTTTCTTCTCAATCCCCCTGTCTCCCCGCCAAGCGATGGATGGTCATCCCGGGCTCCTGGGCTCAGCAGGAGGACGCGGGCCCCCCAGCAAGCAGTTCCCACAGCTCATACCCCTGGTGAAAACCCTGCAGACATAGAGGAATTATGTGGAAGAAACATCCTGGGTCAGAATGGTGCTTCTCCGGCGAGGGAAGCTTCTCTTGCATTAAGTCAAGAGGACAGACAGCAAGGGTGCAGGGCACAGGGTGTTGGGAGGCCCCAGAGAAAGGCCCAGAGAAGTTTGAGGAGGCAGAGACAACAGAATCTGCACCCAGCCCCACCCGGATTCCACCCAGCCCGGATTCCACGGCTGCACAACCCCCCCGGAGAGGGGCGGGCGCACAGGGGGTGCACACACACAGCTTGCACTCACAGATTCCCATCCTCGGCCGTGCACAGGGACACACATGCGTCTCCAGGGCTTACCCCGTTAGGGAAGAAGGGGAAGCCTTTGGACGTGAGGGGCGCGAAAATGAAAATGAGGATGGCCCAGGGGGGCTTCCGTGAATCAGTGACAAAAGTCCAGACACAGCCATGACCGAGAAGACGGCCACTTAGACGTTGAGGATCAGATTCGAGCTCTCCACCCACAGAACAGAGAAGTACAAGCCCTTTGCACCAGAGTCCTTGACATCTAGATGCAGCAAGACTGCGGTTCACCCTACTGGCTAAGCTTTAAACATTTTAACAGAAGTTGGGCTCTTTTAGATTCGTGTATGGCACTGTTAAAGGAGCTGAGTTGTTTCAACAGACTCTTCTCTCGTTATGGGTTATACCGTGTCCCCAAAAGTGATGTGTTGGAGAATGACCCCCAAGATCTCAAAATGTGACTGTATGTAGAGACAGGGTCCTTAGAGAGGTAATCAAGTTAAAACGAAGTCCTAATGGTTAGGACGATTGTCCTTATATAATAAGGGGAAAATTTAGCTGCGGAGAAAATTCAGATGAAACAGATCCCCCCTCACAGCCTCAGAAGGAAATTGCCGCATCAGTAACCCTGGAACTGGGAGAGAGTAAAGTTCTTTTGTTTAAGCCACCCAGTTGCTGACATTCGTGATGGCGGCCTTAGAAACGTTGTATACCTTTCTTCTCGGGATCTGCTGGGACTCCGTGTTCTTTCCCAAATAGGAGACTAAGTGAGGACTTCTGTTTGTTCATAACCTTCTTGTTCACTGCATACTCACCGGGAGACAGATTGGTAACAGCCACAGGCGTGGAACAGTGTTTCCATGGCTCCCGTCCTTTCCTGGATTTGGGGATTCCAGGAGAGGACCTGAACTGGTGACGGAAGTCTGCCTGGCTCCCAGGTAGAGATGCTTGTCTCTGCCCCTTGCAGGTGGGAGACCGATATGTCGCCGCTGTCACCTGGCCTCCCGCAGCACGGTGTTCTGCGTTCACGGTTCCTTGCTCTCTCCTCTAGATGTTGGGACGGCGGCCCCCAAGGAGCGCCCTGACACGATGCTTTTGCTGCCACTAGCTGCTCCCTCGTTCTGCAACCTGACGGTATCCGATGGAGACAGAATATGAGCCATACCTGGGTGGCTCGGTCGGTCAAGCTTCCGACTCTCGATTTCCGCGCAGATGGTGACCTCGCGGTTCGTGAGTTCGAGCCCCGCGTCAGGCTCTCTGCTGACAGCGTGGAGGTTGCTTGGGATTCTCTCTCTCTCCCTCTCTCTCTGCCCCTTCCTGACTCATAGGCACACCTTCTCTCTCTCAAAATAAAATAAATAAATAAATAAATAAATATTAAAAAAAAAAAAAGAATATGAGCCACATCTATCATTTTAAATGTCCTAGTGGCCCACTAAGAAAGCAAAAGGAAACGGGTGAAGTCAGTTTTAATAATATATTTTACTTAACTGAATATATCCAAAATGTGATCATTTATACCCGTAATCAATATAAAATATATTAGTTTTTTAAGTTTATTTATTTATCTTAGAAAGAGGGAAAGAGAATGGGGGGGAGGGTCAGAGAGAGAGAGAGAGAGAGAGAGAGAGAGTCCTAAGTAGGCTCTTTGCTGTCAGTGCAGAGCCCAATGCACGGTGAGATCATGACCTGAGCCGAAATCAAGAGTCAGACGCTCAACGGACTGAGACACCCAGGCGCCCCAATACAAAATATATTATTGAGATATTTTAACTCTCTCTCCCCCGTAAATCTTCACATCCCACATCCCAGTGTTACTTTGTGCTTCCAAGCACATTTCAGGTGCTTGGTGGCCTCCATACTGGAGAATGTATTTCTAGACCAGAAAAGCCTCCTCCAGACTCCCCGTCTTAAGGTTGCACATTTTCAAGGTCCCCGTCCCTAGGACTCTGGCCTGGGGACCTGTGGCTTCTCTGCAGGACCGTCCGAGCAGCATGTCTGGCCCCACCGTGCACCCCGGTTCCAGCCAATGGACTGGGGACGTAGCTCACTACCTTCTTCTGCCTCCTCTTTTTCCTCACTGTTTTTACGTGGATTTATCTTTGTTTCCCAAACAAGTCACGGATAGGACATTATCCTGCATCTTTAGAAGTGTGGCTTCTTGGTTAATTGATGTCCATTTTGTTGGCTTAACTCATAGCGGTCGGAGAGCCTGTTACCTGAACGCATCGGTCTGAGGAACGGACGTCTTTGCTAAGTGAGGTGAGCAGTGGAAGCCGTCACTCTCCTGTTGCGTTTGCTTTCTGTCCATATTTTCCATCTCCTTAGAAGTTTCCTCGTGCCTTTCACTCCATCAGGCAAGACAGTGCTGTAAATTCATCCTTACGTGTGATTTCCTCGCTGGGGTAACTCAATTATTCTGGCTTCTGCTCCTTCATTCTCTATTAATGGGGTTGCTTGAACTTTTTGTGGTGTTTCTTCGGGGTTTATTTCTTTGATTTATTGGCACTGTTGAAGTTCCTGTTTGACACTAAATTCTTCTTTCTGATCCCCGTCTTACATCCTGTCCCCATAATTTCGTTCCCATCAATAAATGTTGACATTTGTTAACTACTGATTCTCCCGAGCTGCACCACAATTCATGTCACCCATGAATCCATCAGGCTGCCGAGCGGGGTTTGCTCCTGCGGTCCTCGTTTGGACCAGAAAACGGTGTTTCTCATGCTATTTTAGCCTTAAATGCCAATGAAGTTGACACAGTGGCATCCCAATCGGCTTTGGCACATTGTGTTCATTACGTGCTCAGGGACCTCAGAGCAGAGAGGCAGGCGTTTGGAGAAGGTGGTTCCCAAGTTACAGGGAGTCATGGTTCCCAAGTCACAGGGAGTCTCTTGCCCTCACTCTACACGGAAGGGTGTGTGAGGCATTCCTACCACCCTGTGGTGCAGAAGCCAGAGGCTGCCTGGTGTTTCCTCGGTGCCTGTCGTGAAAGGCTGCCTGGTTTGCTTTTGTCCTCGTGGCGCGAGACAGAGGAGGCCTCTGCACACCTGCTGGCCGCCCTCTGCCCGGCAGGGCATCGGGACAGGTGTGCCCCCCTGAGCCATCCCCATGTGCGCTGTTCTGGGCTCTGAAGTTCTGCAAACCCCTTCCCCGCCATCTCCCAACCCACTGCCCTGGGGGAGCACCTACCTGTAACGTGAACCACACAAAACCAAAAGTCCAAACGTGTCAAAGATCAGCGTCATTTCACCCAACGCCCGTGAACCCTCCAGCGCTGCGGCGAAGTTACCGTGGGACCTGCTTGCACGTCCCCATTTTCCTCACCTGAACCTGCCCGTGCTCCCAGAGCCGCGCCTCTGCACGTCCTCTGTGGTGTGAAACGCCACTGAGGGTTGAGACCGCCAGCCTGAAGGGTTCACAGGCCACACAGCTACGCAAACATGGGCAAGGTGCTCGTATCTCCACACCTCAGTGTCCTCATCTGTAAAATGGAGACGATAATGTAGCCACCGCCCTGGCACTGTGAAAATGCAATGAGTTAGGGCGCCTGGGTGGCTCAGCTGGTTAAGCATCTGACTTTGGATTTTGGCTCAGGTCATGATCTCACGGTTTGTGGGTTCGAGCACCGCGTCGGGCCTGAGATTCTCTCTCTCCCTCTCTCTCTCTCAAAATAAATAAATAAAACTTAAAGAAAAGAAAAGAAAAGAAAAGAAAAGAAAAGAAAAGAAAAAGAAAAGAGAAGAGAAGAAAAGAAAGTGAGTTAATTCGTATGAAGTGCTTAGAACAATGTCTGGCACACAAGAAGAGTCAGCTATTATCTTATTATTATGTGAAAACAGGGCAATGATTACACCAAACCCACCATGTCCTACTGAAGCTTAAGACAAGCTATGACACTGCATTGCGGTGGGGCGACAACTACCACACCAGCCGCCTTCCCACTGTCCCTTTGTCAGTAAACAGCAAAGCGCTCTATTCGTGCGGGATCTTTCTGGATGATGAGGTTGTTGAACGAGGCTTAAGACGGAGCCGTGAGAAGTTCACGGACAACAGAATAAGAAAAAGGAACATCTGGAAAAGCACAGACTAATCAATAAAGCCCCGGGGGTCTAGCCGATGCCAAAGAAAGGCCTTGTGACCAAGGGACGGGTCAGCAGAAGACCTTCTCCTGGACATGGTTCTTTGAGAGGAGGAGAGAAGACGAGAGGAAACTGGCCAGAGACAGGTGACGGGACAGGTAGCTGGAGGTCTCGCCGGAAGGACGCAGCACTAGGGAATGCACACGCTGTTAACGAAGCAAGGCTTCCTGTGACCCGCTTCTTCAATAGAGGCATAAGGGTTAGCGCGGCCGAGACTGGAGCCCATCTAGCAGAGAAGTGCTCACCTGCGGTGCTGTCTTTGAACCTTCTTCAGGGAACACAGAAACAGGCAGGGCTCTTGACTGGATCGGGAGGGCAGTCTAAGAAAAGAAGACTCAAGTACCCTGGAGGTATTAAGATCCATAACGTATCTTGATATTAATATATAGACTCCCAAGAGCTCCCGTGACAGGTCCGTCAGATGAGATCACCTGACACCCGGTACGTTGCTTCACTCAACTGCGTCTCGGCACCAAAGACACATATCTTGGTCTCACGTTTATAGATACCGAGCCCCTCCAAAGATCTGTGGATCGCTTCCCTGGAAAATGGAAAACCGGGCTCCAATACAGAAACGCGTGGAACTCCTACACAGACTTGCCCTAAAAGGAAACCTCACCCCTGTTTCCTTTGAAGCCGAGGCTGCCTGTGTGGGTGTGAAGGCCGGCTGCCCGGGCGGAGGAGGATCCTGTTTCACACTCAGAGCCATGGAAGCCATCAAGGGCTGGGAACGGGACTGATTTAGGGAGAAAGGACGGGAATCTCCATCCACGTGATTTGTGGAACCAAAAGGAAAGTGTCTTTCAGGAGATGTGCGAGAACACGTCGGCCAGAACTGACCCTCGAAGGGAAATATTACATTTAGGGTTTGGCAAATCTGCTTAATTCTCATATCTGAGTATTTACGCATTTCAAGGAGCGGTGCGGATGAAAATCACCCAAGAAAGCATTTCTGTTCCAGACAGAAATAGGTTCTTCGCCTAATCTCTGCCTTTTGCCATTTTCTTGTTCGAGATTTCCTTTATGAGGAAACACAATTATATGGCAGGACATTTAACCTCCCCACCCGTGAGTGACTCTGGCGGTGGGATCTTGGCCAATGTTACACTATTTCTGCGATGAATGATGGTTTAAGGTTCAGGTCCTTGGAACAAAGGATAAGCTCCAGTTTGCATTTGAATAAAAGTCATAAATAATAACGGGGAGTAAATTTTCTCAAATACCATTTACTGGGTAGCCTTTTGTAGGGTGGAAATAGATGTCTTGGCTCTTGAAGAAATTCAACTGTAGATGGACAGGGCATCTTGAAATGTGAGGACTGTAACTCTTTAGAAGTTCTAGCAAGCAGTAGGCAGAGAAGGAATCTGACCTCTCTCACCTTTAGTTAGAGATTGAAAGCTGGCAACAAGGAGCTGACCTATCTGGCCTCAGTCATGAGCTCCTTTGTCGTTACCTAGAACTTGTTCGTCATTAATTACAGACCATAGAATTAATTTTGTGTGTCTTCTTCAGTACAGAATTTCCACTCTGATGATCCACGGACCTCTGGTTTTTGTGTTGGTTTTATGTTGGTTCCCTGAAGGGGGAAACCTTGAGAGCGTCCTGCAACCCGGCTTCGGAAAGGGGTTGAATGAACCCAGTCCTCCACTTCCCCATGCTGGACTCTGCCTGAAGAGGTGACATTACCAAGTTGTGACACTCTTTCCTCATCCATGGTGGAAAGAAGCGATCCCTGGAGCGGATGGCGGATCCCTTTCCTAACGCCCGTCACATGGGCCGGTATCGCCATCTGAGAACTGTCGAGGGACAGGCTGGTAGGTGATGCGGAGAGACCATTCTGAACAAGCCTGTCCTAAGTGACCGCGTGGGGGCCACCCTTTGTGGACACGACTGGGAGGCTGTGCCTGGGCAGAGAACCCAAATGTCGTTACTCGGGGGTAGCGGTTTGTGCCTGGGACCCTCCGGGTGTGTGCTTGTCCCTTCCCCACGTGTCCCCCCCGCCCCTGCTGGCGCCCATGTCCAGGAGGCACATAATCTAAGCTTCCGATGGAGATTAGTGTCCAATGGAGACAGAATACAAGCCACATCTGGGGCGCCTGGGTGGCTCATCGGCTAAGCATCCAACTCTTGATTTTGGCTCAGGTTATGATCTCAGTTTGTGAGTTCGAGCCCCGCGTCAGGCTCTGTGCTGACAGTGCGGAGGCTGCTTGGGACGTTCTCTCTCCCTCCCTCCTTCTCTGCCCCTCCCCTGATTGTGTTCTCTCTCTCTCTCTCTCTCTCTCTCTCAAAATAAAAAAATAAACTTAAAAAAAGAATATGAGCCACATCTATCATTTTCAATGTTCTACTAGCCTCATTAAAAATGCGAAAAGAAACAGGTGAAGTTAGTTTTAATAATAGAGTTTACTTGAGTGAATCTATCCAAAATATTATGATTTATAATAACATGACCTAAGGTGCCCCAATCATCACAGGGAATCCCAGGACTTCAGTCCCCGTGATCACACAGAAGGGGGCTTTTTTTTTCTTTTTTCTGGATGTGGACCTCAGAATTTGTGAGAAGCTGTAGAAGGTTCCTCTCTTCACAAAGGAGTTCCCCTCAGAGAACGGTTCCCAGAGGGTGAGAAAATGAGTCCTAGTGCTATACTCAAAGCCTCTGGGGCAAGTGACAACCTACACTTGCCTTACCCTGACCTTTTCACTTCCATAAAAAAGTGTGTATGTGTATGTATACCAACATACGTAAAATCTATTTTTTGTGCACAAACACACGTGCATATGCTTAAGCAACACACATGCATCTAAGCAACTTGGGATTACATTTTCTGCCACGTACACCCGGGGAGTACCGACTCATTCAGACTGTGGCTTCAACCACATTTGTCACTGAGTGACTGAAAAAGGCATTTTGTGGGGGCTTGTAGAATATATACGATAAAGACAAACCCTGCGGCTTCTGCCCTCAGGGGGTTGCAATCTAAACTCCTGGGATTGATAGAAACACCCCGGTTCCCCAAACTGTTCATCACTTTGGCTTCTCCACTAGCTTTGTTGAGATGAAGCCCGTATGATTTTTTTCCATTTTCTACATCCATCCTGCTATCTCCAGTGATTGCTTTTGGCAAGGTTTAGGTGCATAAAGAGCTTTTGGCATAAAGTAACAATTTGTGATAACGTGTTAGAGTGAGTGACTAATCAGCATTTAACTTCCCTATAGGATAATTGATCACAGGGATATCATTTTATTCTCTGAGCGATCAACATTTGATGGGATTTTTCCAGTGGAGAACACATTTCCTTTCTCGCCTGTAAAGCAAGTGGGAAGGGAGGTAGGTCGGTGGGGGTGGGGGAGTGGAAAGGTGAAGAGCATGATTCAGATCCCAAGTGCACTCTTTTGTAATGATGTGACTTTGGCAAGACACTTAATTTCCCCGGGCTTTAGCTTCCTCCTGAGAAAATGGGGCTAATCAAGCCAATCTCATAGATTTAGTACGAGGATTAAATGCTTTAGTGCGTGTAGGTCTTTAGCAAAGCAACTCACATGTTGTAATGACATAAACGACAGACGAATTTTGATAGAACTAGACAGGTCTTAGCATCCTAACGGATGGGAATGGCTTTTAAAGTTGTAAAATGTCATTAAAGGCTTATTCTTTTTGTATCTTCCTAATAAAGCCCCCTCTAGGTTGGTATGAAATTGTTTATATAGATTTATTTGCCGATGAAACTTCACTTATTTAAAATTATAAAACAGTACAATTTTTTAAAAGTTTACTTATTTATTTTGAGAGAGAGAGCACAGGCATGAGTGGGGGAGGGGCAGAGAGAGAGGGAGAGAGAGAGAATCCTTGATTCTCTGAGCCTGATGCGGTGCTCGAACTCATGAACTGCAAGATCATGACCTGAGCCGAAATCAAAAGCAGGACCCTTAACTGGCTGAGCCACCCAGGTATGTTTTAATGGATAAATTTATACATATCCAACTTGTGAAGGAAAAAGTGACAGTTCCTTTAAATTCTTGTCGCCTTCCCTTTCCCTTTTCAGACATAGCAATATATGTAGTCAGGGAGGATTCCTCTGGATGTTCTTTTTTAAAAAAGTTTTAAAAATATTTATTTATTTTTGAGAGAGAGACAGACAGACAGAACACCAGCAGGGGAGGGACAGAGAGAGAGGGAGACACAGAATCGGAAGCAGCTCCAGGCTCTGAGCTGTCAGCACAGAGCCCGACGCGGGGCTCAAACTCGCGGACCGCGAGATCGTGACCCGAGCTGAAGTCGGACGCTTTTAACCGAATGAGCCATCCAGGTGCCCCTCCTCTGATGTTGTCGAGTGAACATAAAACATGCTGTGTGTTTGTGTGCTCACGCACACATTCTGTAGATGCACATGTGTGTGAATTATACTAAATAGGCGGTTCTGTAACTTGTATTTTCCCCCCAATAGGATATTATGGCCATTCATGATAATAGAACGTATAAGGGCACAGTCAGGTATTTTTATTTTGTTGAAATTTACAGTGAAGATGCCATGGCTTCTGGAAGATTCCAGTCTTTGCCAGCAGCAGATATACGGTGCTAGGAACTTGGATCACCCTGAATTTGAACAGTTTGCTCACTTCCATTACCTGTGAAACAGATCTAACTGCTGAAGTGCTTCACAGGTAGGACCATTTCTTCACTTTAAAGATGTGTCAGCTTCCCAAAAGCGATCTATGAAGGCATACATTTTGTACTTCAGATTGGGGAAAACGCTTTTTCTCCTTATGTTTATGCCTGTGTTTATGAGAACCCTAGTCTGTTATGGGATATTTTTTCCCCTACTTTTCAAAGTCACAGAAATTGATACTAAAACAAAACAGAGCAGAGACTGACCTAAAAGTGTTCACACTATAAATTTGGAATGTGGTGTTAAAGAGAACTTTATATTGGCTGGCAGCTAAAATTCGATGTTTCGAAAGATCCTGACGTGTCAAAAGTAGTAGTGACTGATTAGGTGTTAAAGAATTCTGGTTGGAAATCGATACCAAATCTTATACCTTTGGCAACCTTACAGATTTCCTACTCAAATCAGCTCCATTTATGCTGAACAAATTAAAAAGACCCAGAGAAGTTACATCATTTGCCCAACAAATTTGCCCAACACGGCTGGCCATTGATGCAACTGGCAGTTGACTGTAGATTTCCAGCACAGGAAGAGGTTGGAGGGGTAGCAGTGATGACGAGGAAGGTATAAATGACTGTAAACCATTGGGTACGCCATTACCCTACACGGATCACTGTCCAAGACTTTATACCATGTTTACTCTTCACAATGCTTTGAAAGGTGGACACGATTTCCCCATTTCTGGAGAGCAGGAAGCTGCTGTTACAACCAGTATTGGATTGAACTCGGGTCTGTAACTGACTTTGAAGCCTGAGCTCTTTCCAGAAGAGTTGTTTCACGTGTGTCAGAATGGCATATCAGCTGCAATGCAGTATTTTTTTTTTTCATCCTTGTATTGTTGCGGAGACCACTACCTGCACGGATAACCGTGTCCACGTGGCAGTGTGAGGTCTGGCACATTCCATCATTCGCACGGCCCTTAGTGGCATCTACACTCAAAGACTGCCATAAGATGAAAAGAAACATGTGATTCAGGCATACAAAAAAGGAAGGGATTTGGGCTCCAAAATACCATCTTAAGAAAATTAAAGATAAAAATGGAATAACTTCACATGAAAGTTATCTAAAATGGAGCTCCCTGGGTGCAACACACCGCAGATCTGGAGGGTCCACAGCCCACAGCCCACAGCCCACAGCTACGTGGGAAGCCTTGTCGTACTATTTGCTCTGCTGGCCACTCCGTTTGTCCTTTCCCGTGGTTTTCCTCATGCCCTTAAACCTTTCCCCCCTCCCCTCACTTTACCCTTAGTACCATAACCTCCTTCTTCACAGAAGAAAGAGGGGCCATGAGAATCACCTCCCCTTCTTGCCACCTGATGGATAAACTCTTCCGTTTCCTCATTCTCCCTGCCCCCTTACTTCCAGACAATGGAAGAAGGGTCTCTCGCTAGGGTTCCTTCCTCAGTGATGGAAAGGATGCTTCTCCATCCCCATCTGCTTTTCCATCTTGGCAGCATTAAGCCCTGTCCATCATTTCTCATTCTTGAGTCACCTCCCTCCATCAGCTTTCTCCCAGGTTTCTTCCTACGCGGCTGGAAGAACTTCCGGAGTCTTCGTTTCTTCTGCCCCTCGTTTGACTGCACGTGGGCCTCCAGGTCCTATCTTACCTTTTGCTCACCTCTCTCACTAACCCATGCCTCAAAGACCTTTTACATGGTGCTCACGACCCTCAAATCTTTGGGGCCTCTCACCTTAGAGCAAGACGTGGGCCCCCAACTGCCGAGTGGATGTCTCCACTGGAGAAAATCCAGCCGATTTCCCATATCAGGAGGGTCCCAAACTGCTCCTCTCCAGTTTCCTACTCAAGTAAAGTCAAGTTTAGGGCTTCACCGTCTGTAAGTCCAAATCCACCTTAATTCTTTAATATCTATCGATGCTGCTTACGCTCCCCTTTTCCCTATGCTGGCTTACATAACCATCATCTCTGTTGCCCTGTGCCTACAAGTGTTTGAATCATTTTTATTGTGAAAACATAACTTATGTATACAGAAGCATATAACACAAAAGTGTGGAGCCAAATCGATTATCGTAAAGTGAGTGTATTTAAAAAAAATTAAGTGTATTTATTTATTTTGAGAGAGACAGAGACAGCATGAGTGAGGGAGGGGCAGAGAGAGAGGGAGACCGAGAATTCCAAGCGGGATCCGCACTGTCAGCTCAGAGCCCGACGTGGGGCTCGAACTCACGAAACCGTGGGAACATGACCTGAGCCGAAACCAAGAGCCTCCTGCTTAACTGACTGAGGCACACAGGGGCCCAAAGCAAGTGCGTTTTTAAATGTCACCCAGGCCCAGAAATTGACCACGGCCCCAGGCCCCGTCACAACTCATTTTAGCCATCTCACCCTTTATTTCCTGCTCTGATGTTGTTTTCTTCTTTCCACACGGTCTGTATCTATTTTGTGTTTTTCTAACCTCCCCGAGATAGATGCTTAGTCCCTGACATTTTGCAGCCCTTCTTTTTCTTCTAACGTCTGGACCTAATGGTCACACGTTTCCTTCTATGCATAACTGCATAGTTACAAGTTTCTGTACGTAGTGTTTTCATGATCGTTCAGTTGAAGCTGTTAATTTCCACTGACATTTTTGTTAAACAAATGAGTGATTTAGAGGTTTTTCCAAATTGATAAAAGTTGTGGGGTTTTCTTATCTTTTTGCTCCTGATCTTTAACTTCATTATTTGTCACAAGAGCAGAAGGTCTGTATGATATTAATACTATGAATTTTTCGGGATCTGCTTGATGAGGTAGGTTATAGTCAAGTTCTTTGAAAATGTTTCGTTAATACTCAGAAAGATGTGCATTCTGCGATTACTGGATCCAATAATCTCTGTCTATATATCCAGCAGGTCAATTTGTTAATTGTAGTGTCCAGATCTATATTGAGCTGATTTTTCAGTCTGCGTTTCCTGTTAGGTGTTGAAAAGGGTGTGTTAACATCTTCCACTGTGCTTGTGGGTTTGTCATCTCTCGTTTACATGCCTTGTCATCCCTTGTCGACATGCGGATTAGCCTCCAGGGTGGCCTCCCTGCCTTTGCTCATGCTCCCCAGCTTTAGCTGCAATGTGTTTCTGAAACACAAATCTAGCCGGGCCATTCCACAGCCAAACACACAAGAGCTCCCTCGTTCCACAAAAGTTCACTGAGCATCATCGACAGTTCACTGATGTGTCTGTCAGGTACTACTCTAACCCAGGCGGATAGACTTGTGAACCCAAAAGAAAATGTTTAAGCTCTCTCAGAATTTACGGGCACATGGATAGACAGACAGATGATAAATAGATGATAGATAGATAGATCCAAGAGAAATAGATAGATGAGTAGGTAATAGGTAGTAGATAGATGCTAGGTAGATGGATGATTGATAGAAGAAAATCTCCTTTGTTGTTATCGGAGTTAAGTTCGAATTCTTTAACATTGCTTATAAATATTTGTCGAATTTGTTCGCTGATTACTTCTGCAGCCTTTTTATCTTAGTTCACATCACTTCTTTAAATAGCTAGACCCACCTTCACTGCCTGCGAACCTCTGCCCCATTAGTTTCCTGGCTCCGTCCCACTCATTCTTCACACTTGCCCTTACATATTCTTCAATGGAGGAAGCCTTCCAGAACCCGGTAATCCACACTAACTGCCTTTCCTACGTGCTCATACGACCCTCTGTCCTCTGCACTCGGTCACTTTATTGTATCCCTCACTGGTTTGAAAAACTATGATGTTAAGGGTTGTGTCTATGTTTCCGCTCTTGAATCCACAGCACTTAGGGTTGCTCAATAATTTTTTTCTTGGAAGTTTGAGAAATGCACATGTAGCTAAGAATACATCATTGCAAGTCATTATTTAATATGTGCTATTAACACTTCTTAATTTCTGACATTTGGAAGTAACAGAGTTATGGAGCATACCCAGCTAGGATGTAGATACTGTGAGCAATTTAATTTCTTGAGGTCGTTTTGCTGATTTCTAGCACGCAGTTAATGTCTTCTTTGCTTTTTGTATTTGAATATAGTCTCCTTCCTCTCCTCGCCAATAATTTATACAGATGATCCCATCAAAACCTTCAAGTCGGTTTGATGAGGACTCGGTGATGGGCATACCTAAAGAACAACACGAAATAGAAGGGCCACTTGTCACAGTAATTTAGAGACATCCAGATGCGAATTGTTAATGACATCTAAAATGCAATGTTTCTGATTTCACTAGAGAATCTAATTATGTGTATCTTAAAAATTAAAAGAATCAATGGGTAAAGGATTAGATAATCAGCTTTTTTGTACCAGTTTTTTTTTTTTTTTAATTCCAGTTATCTTGAAGGCTAACTAGAATTTTCTAGGCTTTCGGAAATAAGTCGGTTACGTTTTCTGGCCACAGTTTTCTTTTCCCCTCTTTCCTTTTTTCTAGTTAGAGTCGACCCTCTCCCCTGTAAGATGAGCCACCCCCACCTCTGAGCTCTCCACTGTGTCGACACTGGCTGTTTATCACCAGCAGTCTGGCCCAGGTGCGTGAGTCTGTTCTGGAACAGGGCTGAGTGAGTTGGGCGCTGTTCCCCATTTCCCTCGACTCTGGAGAAACCTGGACAGGTAGACCTGTGGGCACACGGCCTGGTGTGATTGCGTTATCGTAAGCCCTTCCATGGTTGCTTTGCTTTATCTTGTTTTCTCCGTTCACATACCTCCAATCTCTTGATTTTCTTTTTTCACTGTGGGCAAAGCTAGCAAGATCTCAAAAAGGGCTTTACGGTGAATTAATTTGTTACTTTAGTACTGGTAAGAGATTAACAGACATAAAGGTAGGAGGTGTCGCTGTTTTGCTTATGGTAGGGATTCGGAGGCGCACTGAACTGAGGCCGAAACACTCCTGGAATCTTAACGAGGCTGATTGCACACCGTTGACTCGCTCTTTCCACAGACGTGCTCTTCAGCATCTGGCATAATTGGGAACAGTAGCCGGCAGGTATCAAGTGTCAGGGTAAATTGTCTACTGCTGCGTGAGCACCGACTATGAAATTGATTTGCCATCTTTTGGGGAGCGGAGTTTTATAATACAAACAATATAAAGTTCAAAACCAGCACATTTATTATTTATGCAGGTGTTGTTCAAAGGCATAATCAACAGCGAGTTTAAACAGACTGTTTTGATAGATCGTTCCGTTTTTGACTCTGTGAGGACCTTTGTGGATGTTTTAAAAAGTTGAGCTGCGTGGATCTTTGAAATCACCTTCTTCAGAAATCGTGCTGGTGAGCTTTTGCTGTGTAACAACCCATCCTTAAGCTTAGTGGCTTAAGACTATTGTTCAGCTCACAATTCAGTGGGTCGGAAATTCATGCAAAGCTCAGCGAGGCTGTTTTCCTAGTTTCAACTGGATTCACTCTCCGTGGCAGCCTTGGGATCAGTTAGGGCGGGTGGTCCAGGATGGCTACAGATGAAATGGCTCATCTTCTTTTGGGGACTTCTCATTTTCCAGCAGGTGAGCCTGGGCTTGTCGGCACATGGCTGGACAGGGTTCCAAGACGAGCCATGTAAGGCTGGGAATGACAGGGTTGATTTTCTGATGCTTTTACTGGCCAAACAAGTCTCAGGACCAGGCCTAATTTAAAAGGAGGGGGATGAACTTTACTTCTTGTTGACAGGAACTGCACAGTCACAATCCAATGGGCAAAGACAGGGGCGCCTGGGTGGCTCAGTTAGAAGCGTCTGACTTTGGCTTAGGTCATGATCTCATGGTTTGTGGGTTCGAGCCCCACATTAGGCTCACTGCTGTCAGCTCAGAGCCCGCTTTGGGTCCTCTCTCCCCCTCTCTCTTTGCCCCTCCCCTGCTCTCTTTCTAAAATAATTAAACATTATTTTAAAAAAGGGCAAAGGTGAATGGGTTTGGATATTTGTGCAATCCAACACAGAAATAAATAAAACTATTATAATATATAGACATTGAGGTAAAGAAGGTGGGTTGCATAGGTACATTTACTTTGGCCCTTCCTGACTCTCCACTAAAATGACAAAGCATAAACCCAGAAGGACACCTGGAGAAAGAGGGGAGAAATAATAATTTTTGGAAGCTGGAAACAAATGGATGAACGGTAGCACAGGTGGAAAACACTGAATCCTAAGCCAGCAGTAGGGAAAGTCAGGACCCCCTGATTTACAATATAGAACCACCAAATTCTTAGGGATGAGAGACATCAGAGACCTCTGAAAAGAGAGAGAAGGTGGGAGAAAAATCAGGAGGATTGGTTTAGGAAGTGACAGGACTCCCAGACTCCCTCCCAACCCCCATGGACGATGGGAGGGAAAGAGTGTTCTCTGGAAAGGTTACACCAGAGAATCTTTGGGCTCCCAGGAAGGTGTCACAGAAGAATGCTCCTCCGATGCAGTTGAAAACAGGAGGTTAAATATGGATGATGTCATTCCACGTGCAGAGCTGCTGACCTTTCACTCCATTTGGCTCCCAGAAGGATAACTTCCGGTACAGAAAATTCTGCAGTGGAGAATCTGATCCTCCCACAAGTAAAGATCGAAAAATACTGACAGTACAGTTTCTTCCAGGAACAAGTCTAACCACGTATCCCTTCAGAGCTACTCTCCAGGTTTCAGAGCTCCCTGTTAAATATAAACAGACAGCCAAGGACCACTAGACATCTTAAGAAAGCTTGTCATGTGAAAAGGAGAGACCAAGGTAAACAAGTGAACACACACAATTTAAGGACACATAAATTCTGAAGGAAGAAAATACCCAAACAACTGTCATTAATATCTTCAGTGTGGTAAAAAAAAAATGTACACCTACCCAGAAAGAAGAATGTGCTGTAAAAATGGTAAATTGAGAGAATTACAAGTGCTCCTAGAAATTAAAATAGGATAGTAACAATACAAAGTTAGTGGAGAGGACAGAAAATAAAGTAGAGGAAATAACCCAGAAAGTAAAAGAAAAAGTGATGAAAAATAGGAGGAAAAAAACACAAGGTAATCAGAAGATCAATCTGGGAGGTGAAACATCCTAATAATAGAGGTTCTGGTAGAGAGGACAGGGAAAACGGAGCACAGAAATCATCACTGAAATAAATCAAGAAAATAAAACATTCCAGAACTGAAGCTTCTCTACTGAGAGGCTAATAACTTAGCACAGTGTATGAAAAGAGATCCACACTGAAGTGTATCATCATGATATTTTGGAGCACTCAGGGCAAAGAAGGTTCTTTCAGCTTCTGAGAAATGTAAGTGTCACCGAGGGGTGGCTGGGTGGCTCAGTTGGTTAAACATCTGATTCTTGATTTTGGCTCAGGTCATGATCTCACAGTTTGTGGGCCCACCTTAGGATTCTCTCTCTCCCCTCCCCTGCTCATGCTTTGTGCCTCCCTTTTTCTCAAAATAAATAAATAAATAAATTTTTTATTTTTTATTTTTTGGTAAATCATCCAAATGGTCAGGAAGGGTTTTGAATTTAATAGCTACACCAGAGATTTAAAGACAATGGGAAACGGTCTCTAATTTAGAATATTGTACTCAGGTCAACTCTTGATCTAGCGTGAGTGTAGAAGAAAGACATTTCAGACATGATTTCTGAAAAGATGTACCTTGCACACAACCTATCTCAAGAGACCACTGGAGGATATGCTCCATCATGGTGAGGGAGGAAACCAGGAAGTGAGCAGACTTGAGATAAAGGAAAGAGGGAATACAATGTAGAAGAGGTGGATCCCCAGGGCGAAGGTGGGGGTGATTTCAATATGAATTCCTTGCAGTTGGCGTGAGGTCACCTGTCCCAGTTGGAGCATAAAAGGGAGAGAATATTTCAAGATGCAATGGACAGAATGCCTCATACATCTGGGTACATTACGAGGAGATTTTGATGGGGTAGTTATGTCTGGAGTTGAAACGTTTAGAAGTATGTGAGAACAACAACAAAGTTAAAAAAAATTATTAATTCAGGTAAGGTTAAAAAATGGACACAAAATAAACATCATATTGCACTGTATGACTAGCGTTTATACAGATGTAAATGATATAATAATGATGATCTCACCGAAATTAGTATGTCCTTATTGGGAGGATGGGGATGAAAGGGTAGAGAGGTGAGGGGGGCGTCGAGCAGGGTCACTGTGTCATGCAAATACTGGGGGGTCATATATGTGGTAGGAGTACTCCCCAGATTGACCAAGAGGATCCTTCTACAGAGAGTGCAGTGAGACTGGGGCTTTTCTAGAGGGGTGCAGGCTGTAGGTGCAAGGGCCCTGGAAAGAGAGCTATCCATCTATACTGTAGGGGAAATCACTAATATTGCCGAAAATATAGAATGAAGACATAGAGATATAAGCACATAATTTAGAGATACAAAGGTGAATGTCAACAGACAGTAAAAGGATAGAAAGTAGTTTCCTCAGAGAAAGGGAACACGGACATTAAGGACGCTACTGTTTTTCTTAACAGATTTGAGGACTCTTAACTCTTTAGTGTATGTACCATATATATGTGTAACTTTGATAAAAATACGGCCCTAGAGGGGCTCTTGGGTGGTTCAGTTGGTTGAGCGTCTGACTCTTGATTTCAGTCAGGTCATAATCTCACGTTTCGTGGGATTGAGTCCCATGTCAGGCTCTGCCCTTACAGCGTGGAGCCTACCTGGGATTCTCTCTCTCCCTCTCTCTGTACCCCTCCCCCACTCATGCTCTCTCTCTCTCTCTCTCTCTCTCTCTCAAAATAAATAAATAAACTTAAAAAAAGTTTGTTCCAACCCTGATTCCATGCCACAGGCTGATTAAATCAAATTGGGGCTTTTGGCACAGTTCTGTGAGGTGAAATAGGTCTGCGTTTAAGTACTCCATCTCAGATGAAATCTCCTCCTTGGTGACTTATACAGGTGGTTTAGTTACTGAGGGAGGAGTTCCTTACTAGTATGATAGCAACTAGAGACCAGAATTCATGGACATGACATAAAGCTCCTAATATGGCTACTTTTCAAAAGTCTGTAGCTGGCATTTAAGGCTTGGAATATGGATGTATTACAAATAAAGAGTAATTTTGAGCACAAGTACACACTTTCTAGACAATAAAATATTTTATTTTTTATTAATAACAGCATGTAATATAGTTTTCAGTATATAGTGTTATTTTTAATGGTACTACTAAGATTTGGGTGGATACATTTTCTCTCTGAAAATTATGATGAGTAAGCACATATTTTTAGCATTTTAAATCACAGGATTTGGTTACATACAACAGTCTGTAAGCTACATATGTTCATGTAGCTACTTTATTTTTAAATCATGCACATGAGTAATTCATCCTGTGAAGAAATTTGAGATAGGGTTCAGGCTTGGGTTCAGTCATTATATCTCCCAGAGAGGTTGCCTCTCCCTGAGACCTTGCAGGCCACCTTCATGACTACATGGCCTTGGACAGATTCTGGGCTTAAAGACCCAGAAATCTGATGTGCTGGCACAGAAACAGTAGTCCATATTTCAGGGGACAGTCAAACTCACCAAGCCATGAGACCAAAGTCTGAAGTCCAGCTTTTAATAAAAAATTAAAATGCCCAAAAGTAACACTGACACTTCCACATTTGGCCAAGATGGAGTCACAGGGACCAGATTTTCTTGGTTGAAAAGAAAATAAAAACAGTTGAGAAAATATACGAAATGATGGTTTTTCAGATATCTGGGAGCATAGGCCGGTAATCCCTGAGGGAGGGACAACAAACATATCAGTCCTATGAACACACCCCGCTTACTACAGAGACAACTTCTGGGCCGCCACACAGGGAGAAGACCCCATGTGGAGTGGGAGGGATTCCTTTGCATTGAAAAGATGAAGCCAGGAGTCCAGGTCAACCAAGGTGGCTGGGGTCACAGGGCAGAGTGCTGGGAGCAGAAAGCCACACACAGAAAGACCTCGAGATAAACAGAAGCTCCGTCTCAATCGTATTCTAAGGCTGATCAGCACAGATGTGGGAGGAAACTGTCCCAAGCTAAGGGAATAAGCACCTGAAAGGAGGAGGAGGAAAAATCCCCATGCACACACAGCATCAAGAACCAGGCCATTTAGCCAGGCACACTCGAAAAAGCCTTGGATTCACAAGGCACATAGAGTATGCAGAAAAACTGGATGAAGCCCACTCTTTTCCTGCCTAACAAAACTTAAAAGCAAGTCTTAAAGTATCAAACTACTGCCAAATACTTTGTGTCTTGTATAGGAATACAAAAATATGTATAGCACCCAACAGAGTAAAATTCAGTCTTCTGGCATCCAATAAAGAATTTCCAAGTATGCAAAGCAGCAGGAAAATACAAACCACATAGGGATAAAAAGCAATTAATAGACTAGAATGAGTAGGTAAGGAAAATAAAACAATTTTTATAACTATACTACATATATTTAATATGGTGCAGAAAAGATCCCTGTTAAAAACAGAGATACAGAAGATTTAAAGACTCAACTTGAACTTGGAAAATACAGTGATGCAGATGAAAAATACATTGGGAAGAATTAGCGTCAGAGTAGACACCACAGAAGAAAAGATTAGTGAACTTGAAGACATAGCAATAGAAACTATCCAAAATGAAACACAAAAAGGAAAAATAAATGAAGAACAGTGAGCTGAGAGATAGTTTCAAGTGGCCACCATAGTTACAGTTTAATTGATATCCCCAAGTGAGGTTGAGGGGGGGGGGTCATAAAATACTTGAAGAAATATGGACTGAGAACTTTCAAATTTCAGTAAAAACTGCCAACCCACATATCCAAGAATCTTAACCAATCCCAAAAAGAAAAACAAAATGTGAGGAAAGCCACAAGACATTAAAGTCAAATTGCTTAAAACCAGTGATGAGAAATCATACAAGCAACGAGAGGAAAAGAAAAGACGTTATGTAAGAGGTACACTGATGGAGTGAAAACAGATTTCTTGTCAGAAACAGTGCAAGTCAGAAGATGGCAAGAGTATATTTAAATTACCGAAGAGGAGTAAAATCTTGAATTCCATGCTGAATGAAATACGTTCCAAAAACAAAGGCAAAAGAAAGACTTTTGTAGTTAGTCAAAAACTGAAAGAATTCATGAGCAGCCGATGTACATTGTTAGAAACTTCAGGGAATACCTTCAAGCAAAAGGAAAATGTTAGCATATGGAAATCTACAGAAAGATCTACAGGAAGACCATCAGAAATGGTAAATGTTGGGGCACCTGGGTGGCTCAGTCGGCTAAGCATCCTACTCTTGACTTTGGCTCTGTTCATGATCTCACAGTTTGTGAGTTTGAGCCCCACATCGGGCTCTGTGCTGACTGCAGAGTCTGCTTGAAATTCTTGGTCTTCTTCTCTCTCTGTCCTTCCTGCCCCCGCATCTCTCTTTTTCAATCTCTGTCTCTAAAAAAAAATAAATAAACTAAAAAAACCCCAGAAATGGTAAAGGTTTGATTTACCATCAGAAATGGTAAATGTTACCCAGAAATGGGAAATTTTTTTTTTCGGTTGTGAAAAAATATCTTTTTAATAATGCATATTAACTAAATTTATTGTGGCCATCATTTTGCAATATATGTAAGTCAAATTATTATGCCTTACACTTGAACCTTGTATAAGGCTGTATGTCCGTTATATCTCAATCAATCTGGAAAAATTTCTTTAACAGATAATTCAATGCTGAAAGCAAAAATAATAGCACTGTATGCTTGGGTTTATAAACTTAGGTGCTACTAAATGCTTGGTCTGAAAAAAAGGCTTAATGTGTAGCAGTTCCCAATGTCCATAGCGTACATGCTCCTGCTTGGCTGATTGCAAGCCAAGCAAATGGCAGGTGGTTTTGAGAATGGATGCACACCTCAAAGGCCAAGTAAGTTTTATTTCCAGAGAGGGAAAGAAAGAGACTTCTCGGAGGGAGACAAAGAGAGGTTTAACTGTAATATTCTATTAACCTGAAAAGAAACCTGACATAAACATGGTCTGACTGGATAAAGTTCAGTGTTGGGTATACGAGTTTGTTATGCTGTCTCTATACATTTTTTAATGATTTTAGCATCTTGTAATAAAAAAAGTACTAAACTATTCTTCTATCACAGGTTTCAGAACCCCCGAGCTGGACGACCAGCCCAGTCGCTCTGCTACGCACAATTCACGCCAAGTCACACCACGGTAAGCAGAGGGCAGGGCGTGGTGGGCACAGATTCTGAGCAAAAGCCAGCCAGTAAAATGAATCACATGTTTAATGGCATTAACCTAAGAAAACGTGACGTCAGGAAAGGCTTTGCTATAGGGATTGACGTTCATGATATTTACTATCAACGCTTGACATATTTTAGTATATTCCATAAGATAGGGGCACAATTTTGCAGATTTAGTTGACTTCTTCCTTCCTCCCTCGGTTCCTTCCTTCCTCCCTCCCTTCCTTCCTTCCTCCCTCCCTCCCTTTCTCCTTCCTTCAGTCCTTCCTTCCTTCCTTCCTTCCTTCCTCCCTCCCTTCCTTCCTCCTCCCTCCCTCCCTTCCTTCCTTCCTCCCTCCCTCCCTTTCTCCTTCTTTCCTTCCTCCTTCCTTCAGTCCTTCCTTCCTTCCTTCCTCCCTTCCTTCCTTCCTCCTTCCCTCCTTCCTCTTTCCCTTCCTTCCTTCCTTCCTTCCTTCCTTCCTTCCTTCCTTCCTCTTCCTTCCTCTCCCTTCCCCTCCCTTTTTCCTGCCTCCTCGTCCTTCTTTGTCTTTTCCTTCCTCTTTGTCTTCTTTGTAATGTCTTCAGTATTTTTTTCCATAGCTTTGTTTTTGTTTATTCCATGTTGATATTTTTAGTTTAAAGCGCATAGGGAGACAATTTTTCTTCGTTCTTCAGATCTGACCTCGGGGTGGAAGTAACTTTCCTATAATCGCAAAGTACTGACAATACTCTGTAATAGATTTTAAACTTTTACTTGTCTTTGGATTTAAATAAAAAAAAATAGTTTCTATTTACATCTGGATAATTGCTCATGTAGAAACCATTGCATATATTACATAGTTTGTATGAGGGTTTTTTTTTTTTTGCATGAGCCATGTATTATAATCATGCTTAAAGAAATCACGTGTATTTTATCATACAAACGTGACTGAATTATGTACCAGAGTTCTTTGGGCTGGCGGAGGGGTTTTGGATAGAAGGAAAGTGCAACTGGTGCTGGTTTTGCCCCATGTCTGCATGTGTCAGTTCACTCAGTCCCTTCCCTTCCTTTTAATTTCCTCATCAGTAGAACGAGAGGGGCGGGTTTTCTGAGGTTCTTTGAAGGTAATATGTCCCTTCCCGGTACCTCTAGTGTCTAGCATTTTTTACTCCATTTCTCTAGCTGTCACAGAGTAAATGAGGGGAGATACATCAATATATAGAAGTCACCAGATGCTGCCATTTCAGATAACATTCAGTATTTTGTCGGCTGAATAAACACATAGCAGGATCTGGGGATGCAATGTTATCTTTACGGCCATTGTTATGATGGAATTCTGTGGGGAGATTTTACAGTCTCCAGTGAATTGTTTATTAGATGATATTTTGACTGGAACTATTTTCTACGGTTTCCACTATCTACACTGACAAAGAGGGAAACTCACAGTATTTCTAAATTTTCAGTGCTCAGAGATATGTGCCTGGCCTAAATGATCAGCTTGAATTTATGAGAAATGGGAAAATAGGATATGATTAAATGGTTCTAAGGTTATTAAAAAAAACAAGCTTGACTAATTTTGAAGGGAACTCTAATATTGAAAATGAAGACATCGAGTGGAAATGTGGCCTGCGTCAATGATAGTAGCGTCATTCCTGGTGTCTGGACGTCGGCAAGAGTCCCCAAATACAGAGGACTAGCTGCCATTCGTTGGGTAGATACAATAAATGTTGTTTCTCATTTTCTGACAGAAAACATATAGGTCATAGGTACTCCTGTGCGTAATCACCTGTGGAGATGATTAATATCCAAATATTCAGCCCTACCCAAGATCTATCCACCCAAAATATCTGGGTCAAATCTTGGCACGTGTGGTTTGGCAAGGGTCCACAGGGATTATGACAATCCTGGGGCTGACCTTTCCTTCCAAGCTCAGAGCAGGGAAACCTCCCCAACCCCTGGTTTGGTTTTGATGCCCGGGTGCCTTTAACACCATAGTGATTGGTCTAACTGCAGAGTAAGGGAGTTTCCTGCTTGCACTGCCCGGGGCCCGCTAGACGGTAAGTCCTGTGGAGGCAGGAAGCATGGCTCAGTGACCTGTGGATCATCAAAGCTTATGCCCTACTAGACTGTATTATAAAATGTAAATAATGATGCTAACACTATTTTAGTATAAGCATCTCTGAGTCACCTAACAATCTTCTAAGGTCTATGTCCTAAAAGCTTCCTTTTCACAGACGAGGAAATTGAGTAGATGTGAGTTTATGTCTTTCTGGCTCATGTTTTTTTTTTTTTCCCATAAAGTACATAGTGACACAATCCACAAGCCAACTTTGTACATGCTGATATTTTTATTGAGGCTAGAAGAGCAGGCAGCTCCTTGATGTGACAAGACTATTTTCCGGATGCCTAGATGAGCTGGATAATACCACCAGGCAATTTGATGGAGGCTAGAGAGAATCCCCCACAAAGAGCTTGAAAGCAAAGAATGGGCCTCTAGATGAATCTGTTCAAGCAGGTAGACTCAGGGTGTGGGAAGATTTGGAGCTAATGTGAGTAAGCCAAGCAGAGTCTGAATTCCCACATCAGTGCTCAGGTGTCTGTGGAGACAGCGAGTGACACTCACCCTGAGGGTCGAGAAGAACGACCCAGAAATCTCGTGGTGGCCTGACTGGCATGATGGACAAGAAGGTGGAAGTTGTGAAGAATCTCCTAGTTAAGAGATGATGGTTTAGCCATAACTTTCTAGTCAGTTTGTAGTGAACAATCTGTTTCTCATGACCTTTGCTGTGACCAAGAGGTATCTCCAAGTAGAGGCACCACAGAGAGGCAAAAATGTAACAAACCTTGCCTGATGGCGATCGAATGGAGGGCCATTGTCTACTGGAGGGTGTCCCTTGGGTTGTCTCATTGCACATTTCTTGGGCGATCTCTACTTATAGGGAAAAGAAGGAGATGTTTAGGAACATGGACTGATTTAAAAGATTTTTGTGTGTTTTGCCTTTTTTCTTTTTGTATAAAATAGTATTTTGCTCTTAGAAATATTTGTTGAATTGTGGATTTGGGCAAATCCATATGCAAATCCCAACTTAATCACTTCCCAGCTGTGGGATCTTAGACAACTTCATTCATTTCTCCAAGCTTCAGTCTCTTCATCTATAACACGGGGTCCAAAAGAGTTACCTGTCTGGTTGTTGCTTCACTGTTAACTCAATAATTTAAGCCACGCATGGGAGTCAGCTCATGTGGATTTTGAGAGGCAAATGTTAAACGGTCCCTAGCTTGAAATTGGTCATGATGGAAGAATTTACGCCAGAGAAATTGGCAGGTAAACATCTTCCTTTCACCCCACAGAACCGAATGACTGACATACCACTGGATATAAGGCATGAAAACAGTGCTAGGTAGTGCTTAGCACAGGAGTTGACAGTGGGGCAGTGCTTTCCTGGATAAGCAGCTGTAGGGATGTCATTTGTTTGTGCGGGTTGATAAGGCATGCCCTAGCTTCTGAAACTGCATTTAACACATACTTATTTCAAAGGAGAATGTGCTAAATGTTCCAGAGACTCACTCTTGGCAGAAAGGAAACCAGTCAATTGAGAAATCTGATGATGTGCGTGAAGTTTCTACACCAGACGTTGTTGACCTGCACGCCTGACTGTAAAACTAGTCCTTCACATGTTCTAGCACAAGACGCCTTCCTGTTCTGTACTTTGTTTCTACTTGTCTATGGTCTCCTAGATTTGCAATTTTGAGGATTTTCGGTGCATACAGCACCAACTGAAACAGTGAAAGTGGTGAGTAACATATTATACATATCCTTCTTGCTGATCTTATGAACACCAAGTAGTTTGCATTGGATTAATAGATTTAAATTCTTATGCCACCATCGCTAAATATTTTTTGTTAACCCTTCTGGTTGTTGTCTATCTGAGGACTTTCTCCGCATAGTACGGTTAGTCTAGAATTTTGCTCCTGATAGGTTTTTCTAATTCCCGTGAGACGATTATAATAACTCTTTCCTAGTGCCCAAAGCAAGGAAATTAAATTTATGGTGATCGTATGTCCCAGATTTTCCAAGACACTTTCAATTTTATAATTTTATTCATTTCAATTAAGATGATTTATTACATGTCAAGTAATCATTATCTAATTTATTCTGCTTTAAGACTTTAATATGAATGAATTAATACAGTATAAAAATAGTACAGTTTCTTAACACAAAAAGTAGATGAGTGATTTATATGAAAAAATCATATAAAGGTGTAATAGCTAATTCACATTTAGTTGCACATTTAACAATCCTCAATTATCAAAAAGAACCAAATTACCCAGTATTAAAACTGTCGGCAAATTGAGAACACACGATCACCATGCGTGGTCTTGAGTTTGGTAATGGAAGGTGGGAACTACTGTGTAGTACTTATCACAGGATTAAGTTTAATAATCCAGTCAGAAAAAGGGCTAAAGCAAACTGTCACATGGATACCTTATTTGAGGAATGTCCAACTACACAACTTTCGTTAGACGGGAAGAAACCAAAAAGGATTGATTGACAGATCGCTTGATTTTTTTTTTATTTTTTTAATGTTCACTTATTTATTTTGAGAGAGAAAGAAAGAGAGAGCAAATGGGGGGAGGGGCAGAGAGAGAGAGAGAGAGAATCTTAAGCAGGCTCCATGGTCAGCGCAGAGCCCCACGTGGCTCCCGAACTCACAAACCGTGAATATCATGACGTGAGCCAAACTCCAGAGTTGGACGCTTAACCAAATGAACCACCCAGGCACCCCTTTTTATTTGTTAATATTTATTTAAGGTTTGATTTTTAATATATAGAAAATATAGGAAACATGGAGACTTTTAGGTTTAAGACTTTTATTTTTAAGAAATACCCTTTTTCCTCCTCAGGATAGAAATTCTGTGAGATTTGAAACAACAAAAGTTTTGTATTACTACCTGGATGAGTAAAGGAGGCAATCACAGAAGGGAGAAGGGTCCCTGGCACAATGGGAAGATAATCTAAGAGAAGAGAGGAGCAAACAAAACATAGTAGATTGTTGAGGTTACAAGGGAGGAAGTTAACATTCCTTTGAGCACAATTATGTTCCAAAGACTACACAAGGGGCTTTGGGTATATTTTTAAATTTTGACTCTCAGAACACATCTTGCAAGGCAGATAATATCCCCCAACAGTCACGATTGCCTAAGTTGTGGAACCAGAATTTGAATTTAGGTCTGTCAGATTTCAAAGCCCACACTCTTTTTCCAAGATACCACACTGCCTCCCAGCCACTCACTGGGCTTCTATCGTGTGCCAGGTTCTTTGCGGACAACTTCTCATTTTAGTCTCAGGAAAACAGTTAAGATATTTTTTATAGACAAGCCTGCTTCATTTATATAATATCACAATTTTAATTCTCAAAGGCTCTTTCCTGTTATCTGAATGTTCCTTTATAAGATTTTTATTTTTAAAGATAAAACCCATACTACACATAAAAGCACAGTTAAAAGGAACATAGCAAAGGAAAGCGGAATGAATTGCATTTTAGAATAGTACTTGCAGCTGGCTGATCTCACGGATTAATTTATACCTGGCTTGATAACGTGGCCTAAGCCGTGGTTTCAAGCCTGGTCACACCCCCAGTTTAACCCGGGGAGCTTTAGAAGATCACAAAATCATGTGTCCCTTACCTGGAGGTTTTATTTCACTAACTCTGGAGTGAAGACGACCAGTGTGTTTTCTCAAGTTCCCCACTTAATTTCTGAGCCTCACTCTTCTCATCTACAAAATAGAAATGGAAACACGAATCTTCCGGGATTGTTGTTATAGGTGAGGTAATGAATATGAAGCGTCTGGCGGTCCTTGGTGTATATCCAATGGAGGCAATAAATAGTGGAGACTTACCTTACTGTTCAAAACATGGTCTTGGCTTTATGAAAATATGCTTTGGTTGGGGGGGGTGGTAATTTGTAGGCAGTGAATGCTACCTTCATTCCTTCTAAATTTCTAGTGGTCTCGAGGTTTTATTGGCTTCAGAGCCAATCTTTTACAAATCTAGGATGAGCCTAATTCTCTCCGAGCAAACTGCATTTTGTTTGGGTGCCATTATGAAGTCCATTATCTCTCCCCTCCCCCCAGTTACTTGCTGTGAACCCACTGCATGGGTGTGTGACAGTTACATCAAAACGAGTCACGGATGCTAGTGAGCCCTACTCAGGAACTGTGACAGGCGGAGATAATGTTCTCCCCCGTACTCTGGGGATCACTTACCTCCCAGGTGTCAGTCCCCAAGTGCTCACGCCGAACCTCAGATGAGGAATCCTTGTGTGGTGCCATCTACCCGATGCCCACATAGCAGGCAGGTGCACCCCAGACACGCCTTGAGGATTTGCTCCTGTGAATCTGCAGTTGACTTGTCCTCCCTTCTTGGGTCCGAAGATGGAATTTCCCCCATTTTTTTTAAATTTAAATTTTATCAAATAACTCCTGTGCGTGGTTTTAAAAGTCAAATATAACTAAAAGGTTTAAAATGTAAAAGCAAGCATTCCCTTGACCTTCTCCTTGCCCCCACTTCTGCTATTTTGGGTAGTGTTTTCGGTATTTACCTCCATATTCTAAATAATATAATATAAAACCCTTTTTTATTTTTAAATTTTTAGATACTATATATAGACTCCTTTTTTTAAACAATGGAAGCTAAACATTTAATTCTCTTAGACATCTTCCTGCTTCTCTCCCACTTCCCCTTTCACTAAGACTCTTAATAAATGTAGATGGTGATTTTTGAACATTCAATGTTTACATTACTATAACTTGTTCACAGATGATTACAATTCCATTCTTCTATGACATTTGTTTTCAATATCCTCTTGCTTACCATTTTTCCATCACCGACTCCCCTCCAAATTTTCCAATCAATCAATAAAACTCCTTTCTATAATTAAAGATGTGAATTGCATATTTTTCTTGGATGCATTAATTGGAATTAATTCTGGATTAACTGGAATTAATTCTCTCGGATCTCAGCAGCATCTGGGTCCTGCAGGTATGAGGTGTGGCTGTCATACTGGATCCCTCTCTACCAACACTTGGAGAATTGTACTTACTTCTCTTCCAAACTTGACCTTTTACTCCTTGGATCTCTTTCCTCCTTTACTGTCTGGTGTTGGTATCATTCATTGAACTTTGGCTTTCTGAGAAAATTGTGTGAGAAACCATCTTTTTGAGAACTGCAGGTCTGAAATGATCTTTTTTATCTGACCTTGATTGATGCTTTACCTAAACGGGAATTTCAATTCCAAAGTACTTTTTCTTCAGAATTTGAAGAAATTGGTCCATTGCCTACATGCTTCCAGTTTTGCTGTTGAGAAGTGTAATATTTTGATTCATAGTTATCACTTTTTTATTATTATAATCTCTGGAAGACTTTAGAGTCTTTGTTTAATCCGTGGTGATCGGCTATAAGTTCATTTTGTAAGTTTTCAAGTATCTGTGTTAGATACTTGATGGAGACATTCAATCTGGAAATTCTTATCCTTCCATTACGAGAATTTTTTCTTGTATTTTTCTTTCCTAATTACTTTTCCACCATTTTCTCCAGCCTCTCTTTTGTGGATCTCCTATTATGTGGATGTTGGACCTCTCTGTTTTGTTTTTTAATTAATTACTTCGTTAATTAATTACTATTTTTTAATTTTTTAATTTTTTAATTTTTTGATATGGACTTCTCTGATCATCTAATTGTTTTATATTTTTTGTTCTATTTCCCTTTACTTTTCTTTTAGTTTTACTTTGTTGGTATAATTCATTGAACTTTGGCTTTCTGAGAAAATCATGTGAGAAACGATCTTTTTGGGAACTTCAGGTCTGAAATGATCTTTTTTATCTGACCTTGATTGACACTTTGTAGGAAATTGCTTCAACTCACCTTACATTGAACAAACTTTTAAAATATCACATAACAATTTTAATTCCTAAGAGCTCTTTCCTATTTTTACAATTTTCCTTTCCAAATAGTAATAGAAACCATTATTATTTAGATTTAGGGGAACCTATTTTTATTTCAGAGATGTATAGTATTCCTTTGTCTCTATGAGGATATATATATATATATATATATATATATATATATATACATTTCTCCTACTTCCTGTCTAGTGTCCTTTTCTCCAAGTTTCTTTTCTTGATTCATTTCTTTTATTCCATGTCTTTTATGTCAGAAGTTTTCCTCCAATGTCTGGTGGTCTTTAGTTATCTGTCATATTTAGGAGCAAACCTATAAAAAAGTGTGTTAGAAGCTATGGGTACTGATGTGGCATCATTATTTGGTGGGCATCACCATAGGGTGATCAGATAGTATTTGGCTATTTTGTTGTGGTTGGCCAAATGCCACTATCTTTTGGAATTTCTCCAGGGCTAGTTGTTCTCCCCAAAAAGACTCTTCTGCTATTTAGATTGCCAGGATAAACCTGAATTACTGTGGGTTCTGAGGACACACAGGGCCAGAAGCCTCATCATTCAGTACAATGGCTTTCATGAACTCCACCTTTGTTTTCAGTCCTTTGCTTTAATTCTCAACCCTCTCTGTATTGGGCATCTTGAGTCCAGGAAACCTCTAGTCTAATTTCTCCAAGAGTATAGGTCTTGTCTCCTGATAAGGATGGGGAGAGGGAGAAGAAGTTACCTAGAAAAATAGCAGTGGAGAGAGGATCTGGGGGTCTAACTCCCCTCACACAGGCTTTCAGTTACACTGGCTGTTTCCAACCTCCTGCCTCACCTCCTCCTTCCCTTTGCTTGGTGTCTGCATTTTCTGTTGTACTTGTAGTTTCTCTACTGATGGCTTCCTTCTCCCCAGGCACCCAGGCTTTTATTTCCTCTACTCTGCTGAATTGGTGATCACTCTTTTATCTGCTTTCCATCTTCCAAAATAGCCTTTTTAATCTTTCATGTGTTTTCAGTGTTTCCTCTGTGCAAACTTTCATTTTAACTATTTGAAATACATGACGTCTTGCTAAAACTCCCCTCTGGATGCGGGCATGCTCATCACTTGTGAACACATGGTGTGGTCCAAGCTCCATGTGAGAATGGGTTTTGGATGATAGAAGAGGAATGGAAGATTGCAAGGGGCCTCCTGGCTCCTTTCTTCATCAGTGTTCGAAAGGCACACAGAGGCAGTATTTTCTGCTCCCTTCCCCCTTTCATATATTTTGTTGGAAGCTGAAAGGGAGACAAAATTCTCAATCATGCAAATGGTTGTGAATCAAGATCTCTGGGAGGGAAACGGGATGGTTATATGACCCTGTGCTTTTCTGCCTTCCTCATACTTAGGGGACACATACTCTGTCACAAGACCAAGGCTAGTCTGCAGCCCAGAATCCCTTTCTAGGCCTGGCTTCACATGGACAGCTGGATGGCCCAACATCAACCAATTAAATAGAATTATCTTCAATTCTCATGTCTTCTCCCTCCAACCTATTTTTCAAACCGGAGATCAGAAGTCAATCCGGCTCGTTTCTCCTCACTCTCTGCATCCTACCAGACAGTCAATAAATCCCCATTCTGAGTTGAATAGTGTCCTTTCTCCCCCCATCCCCATTCATGTCTATTTGGAACCTCAAAATGTGGCCATATTTGGAAATAGGGTCTTTGCAGAAGTAATTAGTTAATTAAGATGAAGTCATACTAGATCACGCTGGGCCCTAATCCCATGACAGGAGTTTTATAAAACAGGTTTAGAGAAACACAGAGACACACGGAGGGAAGAAGACCATGTGACAACAGAGGCAGAGATTGGAGTGACCCGGTCATAAGCCCAGGAACGCCAACGGTTGCCAGCCACCACCACAAATTGGAAGAGGCGAGGAAGGATTCTCCTCTGAGAGCCTTCACAGAAAACATGGCCTTGCTAACAACTTGATTTTGGTCTTCTGACCTCCAGAACTGTGACAGCATAAATTTTGATTATTTTAAGCAGCCTTAGGAAAATAATGCTATCTCATTGATTCTACTTCTTTAATTTCCCCCTTTTGATCCTTTTACAGGCCAAGTGTAATGGACTTGTTAAAGCCCTATCATTCCTGGGCTAGATTACTGCCATGGAAATTTATTTATGTATTCCAGAGTTGTTCTTGCTGTGTATTCCCATGCAGATGTACTGCTCTCTCAGTTCACGTATTTTCTAATGTTTCGGTGCTAATATTGGCCTTCTTTAGATTGTAAGCTTTCAGTAGTGGTTACGTCCAGCAACTTTTATAAATATAGCTGACTACCAGATAGACTCGGCCATCAGGGACCAGTGTGGAGCCCTGAATGGTCACTGGAGCCCCCGATGTCACCATCACCAATGGAAATGGAAGGTTCGGGATTGGTCATGTTTCATATTCTTTCTCTTCCTGACATTTTAGGAATTTGTGATCTTAGATCTGCCCCACAGCCACACTTGGGGTGTACTTATGACACATAGTATAAAGGTCGTATCTTCTGGAGTAGGACTGAAGGAGTCAGAAGCCCCCAAGCATGTGTCGGGGATGAGCGGTGAGGTTCTTGACAACTCCGCACACCTTGCCTCGTCGGCCCAAGGAAGACAGTTAGCTCCAGTGATCTCAGCACACTGTCCAAGCTCTAGCCTTGGATGAACATAATGACAAGAGTGGATGAGAATCACAGCCGTGTTTATTGAGGCCCCCTGTTAACACACGGATGCTCACATTTAGCCCCTCGGCTCTGGGCTGTCTCACCAGGTAGTAATGATTCCACCGGGCTGATAGTTGGCAGTGAGTTGTAAGGTTGCTGAATTTGTTCTGTGGGTGAAAGTAGCTCCTTTCAGGAAATGAAAATGCCTATCCCATGAAGAATGAAGATATACATTTTGTCTTTTATTGTCTAACTTAGATAAATAACCATCATAACCAACATTAACTGAGTAATTACTATAGCTGAGTAGTGCCCTAGGAGATTGACTTGTCTTTTCTCAGGTTAATCCTTATCAGAAGTTGCTCATTCTATTCGACGCATAGTTTTAGCTTTTTTTTTTTCCAGAAGATATACAAGAGTACACAAATGACGGCTTAGTCTCTGATCTCCTGACGTACTGTAATGATTATCTCCACTTTACAGAAGAGACCACCAAGCTTTAGCTAGATTCAATAACCTGCCTGATATGATATAACCAGTAAATGACAGACAGGACAGGACCAAACTGCTAGCAAATAGAGAAACCTAACTGCTTAGCAAACGTTTTGAGTGCCCAGTTTCCTTATTCAACAGGGGAATCGCTGACACGCTCGTGTCTATATTACAGATGTCAGTGGCTAATCTTAATGATCAATATTCAGGGTGACTTTCCGGTGTTTTTGTATATTTCCAGTGTGCTTCCAATATAAAGGCACAGCTATACCTGTTTAGATTTAGGGGAGGCGGAGTTTAAGTCTACCACGGAACCTGAAGGTAACATCGCACTTTCCCGGCCCTTGCGCAAAACTCCGTATTTTCCCCAATTTTCACTCCTTGTAAGCTACCGCTTGATGAATGTGGCCTGAAGTCATTCCGGCAAAGTACTGTAATTTTTGGCAGTGCTCTCTGCAGATTATTTCCTGGCCAGTGAGGTGGGACGGATGCACATTCAGACTTAGCACACGCATTTGAATCTGGGACGGAGTCCTGGAGGGAAAATAGCATTGCTTCATGTGTCGGGACAACAATGTCTTTCTTGGATTTGCTCAAGGAATTATAATTATGCTTGCTGGTTTCCCCAGAATCAAACGGAAAGCGAGGTGAAGGCAGCTTTGGCCAGTAGACATTATTCTTTTTTGTTTTTTATAGCACAAAATTTACACCGGAAATAACAATAGTTACCTATTTTTTTTGATAGCCATAATGTGCCCTCCTTTGAAGCATTAAAATTTACGAATGTTGTTAATGGAAATCTTCTAGTCTGACTATGAAGTGGCCATGTCTTTAGCCTCTTACCCTCACCTCTGTGGGGGGGAAAATTCATCTTGCAGAGCTTTTATGAGAACAAGTATATTTCATGTAGTGTCATTTCATTCTCATTTTGTGTCTCTTCCCCCCTGTACTTTTGCACTACCCCAGCAACACATTAACAGCATTAGGATTTTTATTTTCCTGATTTAAGGGCAAAAGAATTGGGCCCATTATATCTGGTAATTTATCAGACAGTTTCTCGATCACAAAGAACGTTTTTTTTCCCCCTCTCTCTGGGTTTCTGGAAGCTCACATCACCCTGCCGGGGGGAGCTTGAACACTTTAATGTTTTGAAGAGTTCACATCAGAAGATTTCACCACAGGCCTCTAAGATTTCACCTCATGAGAAATTCCCCTTCAAATCTGTGGTTTCGCCTCTTCCCAGGACCTTTTGAATTCCGTAATGGCGTCATGTGTTGGCTGTGGAGTTTGCTCGCTTTGAAGCGAATACAGATGCTTTGACTACTCTCTTTTGAAAAGAAAAAGGTGGGTGGTGGTGTTGGGAAGAGGAGGGCTCGGAAATCCTTCAACAGCCAGAAGACGATCTTTGGCTAACTCAGGATGCACCGTGGGGCATTGCTAATACCCCACCTCCCGAGGCAGGAGTAAATATTAACGCTCTGATTTAGCGTCTCTGGGTGGAATACTCATGACGGAGCCATAGATTCCTCTCCCCCAGCAACACCCAGCTGACGGGGTGTGCGGCTGCCTCTGAACTCCGGCTGCACGTTAGCACTAGCTGGGGAAATGTGGACAAATGCCAATGCCCGGGGCCCCTCACCCGGCCAGCTAAATCAGATTAATTAAATCTGATGTGGGGGGCTACGAACCGCAGGCTGTCAGAGCTCCCCGAGCGATCACAGCGTGCACCTCTGCTCATTCTGGGTCTTGTTTCGGGAAGAGAGCTCCGGAGGGAGGTGGGGGCTTCATTTTCACCTCTGTCCATCCACACCAGCTGCCCTTCCTTGTCCCCTCTGCACCTCAAACCTGTGGCAAGCAGCTGCCTAGACAGAGGATGAAGTGGATGGCCAAGGGCAGCAGCTCTCCAGGGTGGCGTGCAATGCCCAGACTCTCAGCCAGAGCCAGACAGAGGGCATCAAAGCGGCCGGGGAGGCAGGGGGGTTGCATCAGGTGCATCTCCTGTAAGAGGAGTGTCCTAGGTAAATGTTCTTTCTAATGTTTATTTTTGAGAGAGAGAGAGAGAGAGAGAGAGAATCTGAAGTAGGCTCCAGGCTCTGAGCTGTCAGCACAGAGCCCCACGTGGGGTGCGCACTCAAGGGCTGTGAGATCATGACCTGAGCAGAAGTCAGACGCTCAATTGACTGAGCCTCTCTGGCGCCCCTAAATGTTCTTTCTGTAACGGGTGTGCCATCCCCCAGCATTCCGAAGAATGGTTCCGTTCGGTGCGGCATTTAGGGCCAGTCCTTTCCAGTTGGGACTGGGGGGACCTCTCCACAGTGATGTCAATCTCCACTGCCAGAGGCACCTGCATCGGGCTTGCTGGTTCCCACAGGGGACCCCCCAGCCCCCGGACTTCTCCGACAGAGGCGCGAAGGAAACGTGTTCCAAACAGAGAGAGAAGGCCACCGAAGCAAGGGAGGAGGCAGATTTGCATTCAACTTTGCTGCCCTGGTGGTCCTGAATGGAATAAAGACACCGTTTTAAATTGAAAAAAATCGGGACATTTAGTTGCTTTGATTAGTTCGTTTCCTGTTCCATTGACTGTTCCTGGGATTTGTGTGAATTTAGATTGGCGTGAAATGGAGAGCTTCGTGAGGCAGGAGACGACTCCTGGGCGCTGCGTTTGCACGTAGTGTTTTATCCTGGGTCTTCTCGATACGGCTGTCTGGACGACGCATTTCATTAGCGATTCTCCTTTACAAAAAAATGTATCCAACATCAAAACTGTGCCGTTGAGTATAGGCACTGATAAGGAATGCAGACCTGTGCGTCATGAAAAATTAACCCTTAACGTTGTAACGTTACAAAAGAGAAGTATGTTGATTACAGTAGAGTTAACATATACTAATAAATGGCACACAAAAAAATCCCACTATCTCACCATCCAGTTAAAAATCTCTGCTGATTGTTTCTCTGCCCCCACCACTTGCAACAAAAATGGGACTTTATCATGGCCAACTGTTTTCCAACCTCCTTTAATTTTTCTAAAGATATATACATATTTCTGTGTGTTTATTTCATATTATTTGAAGGTTGCGTAATGTGGATACGCTTTAATTCATTTAAGTGATGTCTACACTTGGACGTTTCAGTTGGGTTTAATTTTTTCTCTACTTCATCTATAATATTCTGCAACCAATATACTTTAGCTAAACATTCAGACTTGCCCAGGGATGGGCCGAAGATGCTTTCTGGAGCTCCAGGGGGGATCGAAAGCCCCGATGGTAGCATTTGGGGATTTTCTAAGGCGTATGTGCGTGTTCTCTCCCACCTTGACCAGATTCAAGCTGTCAGCGCGCGCAGCTGGGAGAGGTGAGGTGTGTGTGGATGGTTCTCACAAGCCCACACAAGCTGTCTCCAAATCACCGGGCCCACCCATGCTAATATTTTAGGATAAATCCCTGAAAGTGGAATTTCTGGGTCAGAGGTTATGAACACTGTAAAAGATTTTTTATCTGTTTCGTCTAGCTATCCTCCAGAAAGATCGAAATGTATACCCCCATCAGGAACAGATGGGTGTATCTGGAAGCTTCCGATTTCCCCCGCGTCCCGTCCATCCGAAGGTGGAACGGGTCACCTCTGCAGGCAGCGAAATGTCTGTCTCCTGGGGCTCTTCTCGCGGCCCTGAACCAGACAATCAACCTCTTGGCCGTGCGTTCAAATATGAAAGGAAGAGCCAGCCTGAATCTTCGAGGTGTCTCTTTTAACTCTGAGATGTTGGGGAAAGTTAAATAACAGAACAACAACAACAAATGAGATGCCAGGAGGCAATTCATGATAAACACCACATGCAAGTGATGTCAAGTGATGTAAAGGAGCCCGGCTAGGACAGCCGCCACAGAGGTGAGCATTGTTCCAAAAGCAAGGGTATTAGCCGATGTTTGGACTGCCGGGTCTCCATCAATTCCTTTTCCGTCACGGAAGCCCGTGATTCTTGGCGTCAGTGGCAGCCTGGACGGATGCAGGAGGCGCGGAGGAGACGGACAGGCCACGTTTAGAAGATTCTCCAGGGCCACCCTTGCCCACCACCTGCAGCCTTGCGTGAGAGGCGATCCTGCAGAATCCCCGCCCATGTCTCCAGCCAGTGTTTCTCAGCCGCCCCCCACCTGACTGCCTTCCCTTGTCTCCCCCTTTTCATTTTAGGGGTTAAAAAAATCCCAATTATGATTCAGCTCTCCGCTACTACACCAAGAGCACGGCGGGGGACCAGGGAGGGGGGCGGGGTGGTGGACCGGAGCGGATGGTACCAATCAGTTGTGCAGCTCTGGGTCCTTGCCAGGGATCAGACTTGCCACACTTTGCTCGAGTGCGTCCAACCCAAATATCAGACAACATTAAGGTTTACGTTCTGTGTAGAAAGCTGTCCCGAGAATGTACTGATGTTCACAGCCCCCCACTGTAGCCAGGGAAGGCCAAGAGGGGAATCTTCTGATTTTTCCCGTTGACCTTTGAAAAGTAGCATCCTGTGACTTTCTCCGTAAAACCCCTGACCTTCAAGCACCTAACTCTTCAACTTTTCTACCAATTATCGCACTTGTTTTTTCCCCCAAGGTTTCCTTTAGCAGGTGTGGAATGGCATCCGTGTTTGCTCTCGCCCCCCAAGAGGGGAGCTGCTGGAGGAAGAGTGGCTGTGTCCACGGCAGGGACCTCCCCGCATACCAACTCCGCCCTGGACTAGGAGGTGGCAGCCCACGGGGGATGCTTTCAAACGAGACAGGGGACAGTTTAGGGCATGAAGTGGTTTCAGGGCGCCTGGGGGGCTCAGTCGGTTAAACGTCCGACTTTGGCTCAGGTCACAATCTTGCAGTTTACGAGTGCGAGCCCCGCGTCGGGCTCTGTGCTGACAGCTCGGGGCCTGGAGCCTGCTTCGGATTCTGTGTCTCCCTCTCTCTCTGTCCCTCCCCTATTAGTACTCTGTCTCTCTCTCTCTCTCTGTCCAAAATAAATTAAAAAAAAAATTTTTTTTAAAAAGAAGCAGTTTCCAAAAACCATTCTCACACCAAATGAAATCTCTGATCTTGCAATTTTGTGTGTCTTTCTCTTTCTTGGCTGTTTCCCTCTGAAGTCTGAAGCTCCTTTGATTTTTGTTTGAATTTGTTTATTTTGAGAGAAACAGAGACAGCGTGAGTGGGGGTGAGGCAGCGAGAGAGAGAGAGAGAGAGAGAGAGAGAGAGAGAATCCCAAGCAGGCTCCGTGCTGTCAGTGCAGAGCCCGACATGGGGCTTGATCCCATGAGCCGTGAGATCATGACCTGAGCTGAAACCAGGGGTCCGACGCTTAACTGACTGAGCCCCCCAGGCACCCCTGAAACTCCTTTCTTTGTGCAAGTGCGGTCGTGGTTTATGTTAAGACAAGAAGAGAAGAGCGGAGCAAAGACACGTCTACCGTCATCCGTTAGTAAAATCTAAGCACACGCAGCCTTGTGCGGACATACAGAGGAAGATGCCATAGGCCAGTGCTCGGGCGGGGGGTCCCCGTGCCCTGCTGGCTGTCGGGGGTGGGGGGTCCTTGCTCAGGCACTGGGAACACCACGCAGGCTTGAATATTTGCAATCTCTTTTTGCTCCCCTGCCCGCTTGTTGCCACTGCCTGAGTTCAGAGCTTTACTCTTTCGGGTCTGAAGGGTTTCTGTTGCCTCCTTCTTCGTTTTCTTTCAAACCTGTATCCCCAACCCATCTTTTCTGCATACCGTAGCCAGAAACATCCTGAGATGTCACATCCACGCTATCACTTCCCTGTCGCAAATCTTCAGTGACTTCCTGTTGCCCGCCAGGAAAGTTCTAAGTCTGTTGCTCTACAACTTGCGGTGTTTCTTAGTGAACCGCCAGCTCTCTCCCCGGCCTCATCTCCCAGCCCTGTGTCTGGATCACTCACTGCCTCCGAAGCGATGCACTCGGCGGCCAGCATCGTGTCGCCAAGGCCTCGAGCAAAGCCCGCGTCTGCCAAGAAGTCTTTGTTGGAATGCCACCCGAGGGAACACTTCCTGCCTCGGAATTGGATTTCGTCTCATTTGTACCATTCATAGATTTTTAGGATCGATGGGGGCTTTAGCTATCTTTGTCCAATCTTCCAGCATTATGGATGAGGGAACTGAAGTTCAGGGATGAAGCGAATTACCCAAAGCCGCCCATAATGATGAGAACAGCTGCCATTTATTGACTGCTTCTCGACACGCCTGGCAAAGTGTTTAAAACGTCTCACTGAATGATCTCAGTGTCCTGACTCAATTACAGAGAACTTGAGGCCCGGATTGGTGAAGAGACTCCTTAAGTCATCGGTCGAGGCAGCTGACGCAGAGGGCCGGCACGGGGCCCCGCAGCCACCCGAGCCTGTCTCCAAGGCCTCCCTCGCTCCGCCCCTACGGTGATGCAGGTTACCTGCCGCTCTGGGGGTATTTGTGGATGTACCTCATCGGTCCAGCTCTGTGTGCCAGCTTCTGGGGAGCAGGGTCCTTACCTCACAGGCCTTTGGACTCCACAGAGCCGCTGTGCTGTCTCTAGTTCAGTGTCTGGAGCCGCTGAGCAGACGGTTAATGCTCTAGAAGGACGCCAGCCCTTCTCTCCCATGCAACGTGCTCCTTTCTCTCGCAGACAGAATTTCAGTCCCCTCGTCTCTAGTCTCTGCCTCTGTCGGAACACCTCGCACGTGCCGTCCTTCTCACACCTGCCCTGGAGCTGTGCCGGACTCCTGCCGCATGCGTACTGACATTGAACCTTGTCCTTTGCTAAGCCCGGGAGTTCGATGGCCCAGATGTGCCACGCCTCTGCTGTGCGCATCACTGCCCGCACCCCCTACTAGTGAAGCGCCCCCATGCTGGTCATTCCCAGCTTAGTGCATTTTGGGTAAATACATGAGTAAGACGGTGAGATCGACAGAACCAAGAAGCAGCTGCCTCTGCGCTGCATGACGGTGCGGGCTGTTTGGAGGAAAGGGGCTCAGGGATACAGGCGTGTTTTCAGCCCCTTGTTCTGTGCTAGCACCGTGAGAGCCGGGTGCACCCATCCCATCCGTTAGTCCTTATCGTAACTCTAGGGGATAGATATTTTAATCTTCACTTAATAAATGAGGAAATCGATGCTTGAAAGATCCATAGTGCACCCTGGGTCATCCTTAGAGGCGGGACCAGGTTTTCAACGCACCCCTGGCTCCGAAATCCACACTTCCCTCCCGCGCAAGGCTTTGTTGATGTACGCACCGTAGAGAAGGGCGACCTCATAAATCTCCTGGAGGTATTGAATTATGTACTGCACTCCGTCCGTGCTGATGGGGTCGGAGGGCGGTGGGCGAAGCAGGCTTGGGGAGCCCTGTGTTACTCATGGCGAAATGAGCCCTACCTCTCCAGTTGGCCGGAAAAGAAAGGAGCGCTCACCACGATCCAGTGTGAGATCAATGAGGACGAGTCATGTCAAATTAGCCCCATTCATCTTGGGACGATAGCAGGGAGTGTTCCTAGACGTATAGGCCAGTCTGGGAAATGACAGAAACACCATATGGCTAACTTTTCAGGGAGCTTAGCAAGTTCCCAGACACATAAAGAAGTAGAGATTGGTGATGACTTCCAGAACTTCCTATAATTGTACCCTAAATGAAATTGATTAATAGGTTGAAAGGGTATTGATGAGCGGGTTGAAGTACTGGGGGCAGCGTCTATTCTTAGCCAGCTGTTGCTCGACACTTTGATAGATAGCTTGGAGGAGATACCAGAGGGTGCATCTGCTGCCTGCTCCGTATAGGAATTGGCGCCTTTGGTATTCCCTGTTCCTTGGACGTCTCTCCTTTTGGGGGCCCTTGACCAAATTTCCTCGCTTCTTTTTTTTTTCTCTAATTTTTTTAAAAGTTCGTTTATTTATTTTGAGAGAGTGAGCACAAGTGGGGGAGGGGCAGAGAGGAAAGACAGAATCCCAAGCAGGCTCAGGGCCATCAGCGCAGAGCCTGATGCGGGGCTCGATCCCGCAAACTGAGATTACGACGTGAGCCGAGATCAAGAGTCGGATGCCTAACCGACTGAGCCACCCAGGCTCCCCCAAATTTCCTCATTTCTTTGGTCACTGGCTTTTTCTTAGTTTCCTTTATGCATTCTTTATTTTTGCCTATTCTTGTTGTAGAAATGTTTTTAATGTTTATTTTTGAGAGAGAGAGAGAGAGAGCAGGGGAGGGGCTGTCAGCACAGAGCCCGACACGGGGTTGGAACCCACGAGTTGTGAGATGGTGACCTGAGCTGAAGTCGGATGCTTAACCCACTGAGACACCCAGGCGCCCCATCCTTTGCCTATTAGATAACCCAGACTCTCGAGATTCTTTGTGGGACACCCTCACCTGTCACTCATGGAGATGCCACCTCCTTACCTGGACCCACTTTGCATCTTTCAAAATGACAGCTCATGCTTTCAGACCCAACCGTGCTGACTATCTCTGCTTTCCTGTCCCATGCACACTTCACATTCCAGCAAGTTCATTCCTCTGTCTTTCCCCCACAAACGTGGTCCTCTTCCTTCAGTCAGTGGATGGAGCCCCTCTAGGTCATTTGTCCTCCCCCAAAATTCCAGCTGTGACCTCTGGTTTCCCTCTCTGCTCTCACCGCCACTCACAACGCCTGTTGTTTGTAAATTTCCTAAACGTGCCTATCCGTCCCCATCTCCTCCGCTGTCGCTGTAATTCCTGCCAGCGTCACGCCTCCGTGAGACTCTGGCGAGTTTCCCAAGTGAGGACCCTGTGACCACCGTTCCTCATCTGGTCTTGCAGAACGTGCTCAGGGGTGCAGCCAGCGTGGTCTTTCCAAAGTACCGATCAGGTCAGGGCACTGGCCCAATGACATCAAGTCGGCCGTTTCCGCACCTCTCGTCCCCGGTTTGTGACAGCGCCTCCTCTGCCTGTGCGTTTTCCACCTGTTCACCCTTCAGTCTCATCCCTCCGGACTCCAGTGCCCCGGACTCAACCCTCCAGGCACAGTGAGTTTCACTTACCACTCGAGTAGGACGTGTTTGCTCATTTTCAGGACACCGTACACGTGGTTCCTTGTGCCTGAAATATTCTTCCCGCCAGGGAGGTAGTTCCTGCTCACTTTTCCTTTCTCATCTTAAGTTTGCTTTCCTTCAAAAACCTTCTCTGATGCTCCATGCCCGAGTTAGCTGTTCTTTTTATGTGCTCACCCAACTATCACTTTTTTTTTTACGTTTTTATTTATTTTTGAGACAGAGACAGAGCATGAGCGGGGGAGGGGCAGAGAGAGAGAGGGAGACACAGAATCCGAAGCAGCCTCCAGGCTCTGAGCTGTCAGCGCAGAGCCAGACACGGGGCTCGAACTCACCGACTGCGAGATCATGACCTGAGCCGAAGTCGGACGCTCAGCCGACTGAGCCACCCAGACGCCCCTCACCCAGCCATCACTTATACGGAGATAGAGTGACCTAAAAACACTGCTATCTAAAGACGGGTAGAAAAAATGTTACCCTTTGGGCTCAAGTGCTCAAAGGACATACTGAGCTTAGGCAGCGTTGGATGTGTTTTGTTAACAAATAACACACATGACATGAAACTGGTGGGAAATCTACCTGACAGAATCTTCCACGGGTGAAGGTGACGCACTCCCCAGACACCCTCCTTGTGCTCCTAGGCGACCTTCACGTGGTCTTTTTGACCGATTGTACATCTCTAGCACCCGCCTAAACGTTTGACAGATTTCTGCTAGAGCAAACGAGCACTCCACCCAGTATTTAACTGTGCTCGTTTGTGACATGCTTACGACTTTGATTCCTACAACTTTCCTCTGAAGAGTTTTTTGCTGTTGTTTAATTACATGAATCGCAAGGGATGTGACCCTGGAATTGGGGAAGAAAATTAAAAATAATTTCTAAAAAGATGGCAAACGAAACTGACAGCTCATTTATCAAACCAACCCTATTGCCTACTCCTGGCCGGTAGGTGAAAAAAATCCATGCATCAAATTTGTAACTGAGAGCTGGATTTGCAGCAGTGAGGTTCCATGTCTTTAATTTGTGAAGGTATTACTAGGCTATTGCTTATTTTCTTCTCGAGATATTCTTTTGAATCTTGCCAGGGTGTTCATTAGTCTGCTTGGATAACATTTAGAAAAACACGTGTATAAAATCAGATGGCAATGAAACACAGACTAGTTGTAAACATCTTGTAATAACAAAAACAACACTGGCACATTGTAGGCTCTCAACGTGTTTTTGAATTAAAGGGAATAAAGTTCATATTTTTATTTATTTTAACTTCAGAGCACTCTCGTTTTGTTGTTTTTGGTTGCACGTATTTCTAATTTGTTTTCATTTGTTTTCTCTTTTAAAAAGTTTATTTGCATTTGAGAGAGATAGAGAGCAAACAGGGAAGAACAGGGAGAGGGAGACAGAATCCCAGGCAGGCTCTGTGCCATCAGAGCCCAATGTGGGGCTCGAACTCATGACATGACCTGAGCTGAGATCAAGAGTCAGATGCTTAACTGACTGAGCTACCCAGGTGCCCCAAATTTGCTTTCATTTCTCATTTCAATGTCATGTCAATGTATTGTAACTGCTTTCCTTTATATTATGACAATGGTCATGATAGATATTGACCTGAAAAATATAAAATCATATATTAGGAAAAAATGATGTTGAAAGTTTAAAGAGAATAGTCATTTCATCCAATTCAGCCAGGGAACTCCTGAGAGTGAGGTTTGTTGTTGTTGTTGTTTGTTTGTTTATTTGTTTGTTTCTGACGGAGAAGGAGAGCATGAGCAGGAGAGGGGCTTTGATGGGCTGGGCCAGAAAAATACACATCTGAATAAGGCCACAAGCAAACAGTATTCACGTGTCTTGTGCTTTTTGCTCATTTATGGAAACACATCCATTTGTTGACAGGGGTTCAAGAAGTAATTTACAGCTTTAACAAGTACAGTTGATGCTTGAGCAACGTGGAGGTTAGAGGCATCTACCCACAGCCAGCTGAAAATCCGCGCGTAACTTTTGACTTCCCGAACTTCATAACCTACTGTTGGCCAGAAGCCTTACCGAAAACATAAACAGTCAATTAACACATATTTTGTGTGCTACGCGTAATGCACACTGTATTCTAATAATGAAGTGAGCTAGTTAAAAGAAAATGTCATCAAGAAAATCATAACAAAGTGAAAATACGTTTACCGTATAGCACTGTGTTTCTTGAAACAAAAAAATTCCACGAGTGGACCCACGCAGTTCAAACCTGTGGTTTTCAAGGGTCAACTATAATTCTGACTTCACAGAAATAAGAAGAAATCAACTTCAGATTTCAGGACAAAGCTAGTTATTTTGCTTGTAAGGCCCGCATGTCTGAAATGTTTTGGGGTTGATGACAAGCGTTAATATCTTGATATTTGCATTACTGCAAGCGCTTTATTAGGTAGACATGGGCCTTTTAATGAAACACCAAATTTGGGATCTTTTTTGGTCCTTATTATTTTTTTCCATTGTTTGTTTCTGCTCCATCTTTCTTCTCTACTTCTGTGATTCCGACTGTATGCATACTATGTATGCCCAACAGATCTCTGAGGCTCTGTTCATGCTTCTTCAATCATTTTCTCCATTTCTTCCGAGTAATTCCTACTTCTCTACCATCCAGTTCACTGAATCTTCTGCCGTTTCTCATGTTATTAAGCCACACCCGTAAAAATGTCAACTTAGCTGTATGGTCAGCTCTAGAATTTGCGTTTTTAATGCAAATTCATTTGTTTTTGAAGCAGTTTTAGGGACCGAGCAGAACTGAGGGGGAAGATGGAATGATTCTCATATGCGTCTTGCTCTCAAGCATACATTGCCTGCCCCTTATCAACTTCTCCCACCAGTGGTTCATTTGTTACAAATGACACGTCATAACCACCCAAAGTCCACAGTTTACATATGGTTCACTCTTGGTGTTGTGCGTTCTATGGATTTGGACAAATGTATAACGGCCTGTGTTCATATGGTATGGTATGATTCTGGTATCATAGGGAACATTTTAGCTGCCTTAAAAATCCTCTGTACCCACGTGTCCATATCTCCCCTCATCCCACTGGCAACCAATGTCTTCTCACCGTCATCGTTTTGTCTTTTCCAGAGTGTCATAGAGTTGGAATCATACAATATAAAGTCTTTCCAGACTGGCTTCTTTCACTGAGAAATATGCATTGAAGCTTCTTCCATGTTTTTTCATGGCTTGATTGCTCATTTCTTTTAAGTGCTGAATAATACTCCATTGTCTGCGTGGACCAACGTTTAGTTATCCACTCACCTACTAAAGGACACCTTGCTTGCTTCCAAGTTTTGCCAATGATGACAAAAGCTGTGCTAAGCACACCTGTGTGTGCAGGTTTTTCTGTGGAAATCATATTTCTTCATAGTTCCATTTCTCTAATGAGAATACTTCAAATCCCTGAGTACTTTTGTGATAGTTGCTTTCAAATTTTGTCCACTGATTGCAGCGTCTAGGTCATCTGGGGGTGATTTTTTTTTACTGCTTTTTTGCTTCAATTTTGGTCAGTTTGCCCATTTCCTCATGTATCTGGTGATTTTTAATTGAATTCCAGACATAATAATATGTCATAAAGAGCATGGATTCTGTTTTATTCCTCTGAAGAGTATTGATTCTCTTTCTTGTAGTGGCTAACTTGCCTGGATTCAAACGTCCGACTCTGTCTCCCCACAGTGGGCACGAGCTGAACTCTTTGCTATATTCTGTAAGCTCCCTGCTGCTGTTTTCTCCTGCGGACACTGGGGTCTCTGTGCACACGTGGTTTTGGAGTCAGGGTTTACCCCTCTGCATCCCTTTCCCTCCCAGGATTTCCTCCCAACTTTGCAGCTGCTCTGATTCCACTTTTCTGGTCATTATGAATGCCTTAGCCTTTTAAAAACTACTTTGCCTACATCTTCTGTCTTCGGCAAAGGGGTAGTCTGACCATGCAAATCATCCATGACTTCCTTTTTGTTAAATTTTGATGATTCTGAATGATTCTGTAATTTACATAGGGCATGTTGGTGATTGGTCAATGTTCATGATGAGGTGTATTTTATACGCAGAACTAACAGAGGTCAAGGGTGTTAGAGTGGAGAGGAGCTGGGGTGCAAAATGACTGATCTGGTATTTTTAAAAATAGGGTCTTAAACTGGTAAATCCCAAGCTATTTAAAGTGTTTATTCATGAAGTGATCTTTAAAAAATTTATTGAACATATAATTTATAAAAACTTATGTAAAATTTGCTTGGATAAACATTTAAGATGAGTCAGATATGGAAGACTGTTCTCAAGGAATTGAAAACCCGGAAAAAACAGGAGGATTTGTCCTAGGTTGTGGAAGTAAACAAAGCTGGAAAACAGAAAGGACAGGGTCCTAATTCTTTGCTTGAGAGCAACCTTTAACCCTGGACTGGCATGTGTCCCATGGTCCGGTCTAAATGAAAGTTGCCAATAGTTAAGCAGCAAAATCCCAGACGGCTAAATTCTTGGGGGGAGAAACAGAAAGGGGCATAGATAAATGGTTGAAACAGGAAATCCTGTAGGAATTATAATTTCTGTATAACATGGAACTCTTTATAAGGAATACTCAATTAGAAAGTTCTACTCTGCTTTATAAAGCACCAGAAATTTCCACGCTGGTAGATGGGAACAGGATAAATATTTGGAATTGAAGATAAGCCCCATAGTCTCCAGAAGGCAAACATCCCAGAAAAGCAAAGTTCTTAAGATGTGCACATAAGGTGTGATCTCTGAGTAGTTATGTGGCCAGAAAGGCTGATAATTCTCTCTCTACAAAAAAAGAAACCATGCATGCTGATGAGGTGGCCTGGGACACGGCAGGGTGAGGCAGAGCTAGTCATGAAGGAAGTGTGAAATTAGGCCAACCTGGGTCAGAAATTTCCCCTAGGACATAGACTGAAGGTTTCATCAAGTCTCTGGGAGTGGAGATTTGGCATTTATACAAGAACCATGATGGATAGATAGAGAGAGAGATAGAGAGAGAGATAGAATTGGATAGTGGTAAAGGTAGAGATACATAGATAAATAGATGTAGGTAGACCGGTAGAGATAGACATGTTGACATCCGAACACACAAGTAGGAAATGGGGCTTTCAGTTCACTGCTCAGAATAGCACATTTAGTTCTCTTTTTCACTTGGGTGGTCCATGTTTCTCACTTCTTTCGCTGCCTTTTACAGAAGAACCTTTCTAGAGTTGACTTCGGAAGTAGATAGAACTCAAAGAAAAATTGTTCCACGATTTGGACCCCAGAATGGACAAGCCAACCTGGCAGTCCTGTACAGAGGACCGGTTAAATAAGCAGGTCATCATTGAAACGAATTATTAGAAAATGAAGAACAGAGGGATTTTTGTTTACAAATTTTTATAAATTCAGTTTCAGTCACAAGAGACTACGTTCAGTTTTGATGGTAGCTTTGTCTTTATGCTGTGCAATACTACATCTTGTTCAGAAGGCAGTGGATCTCCAACAAAAAACTTAAAATGAGAATAAGCCCTGAGACCTTTGTGTGAGAGCGAACAACTTCAAGAAGGAAGAAATTCTATGTGGTTACACAATGCAAATACACAAACAGATTCTAAGCTCTGTGAACTTGTGCATTTAGTATGTGCACGTGCATGGTGAGTTGCATATAGGAGTGGAAAGAATTTTTCCTGAAATGAATGCTTTCTTGGAAGCCATGCTAATAAACGTCTTTCCATCTGGTTACCAGCCAAGCATTAAAGTTCTCTGGGTTGAGGTGTCCGTAATTACCTTCACGGTTTCTGTTGGAATGTTCCTCCATCCCTAACACTAGCCTCTCCTTTGGTTCTGGCACACCAGCTTCTGCTAGACCATGGGTTGGTTTACAGAACTCCCATTTTAGAATTATTTAGTATTGAGTAAAGTAAAAACAATCAGAGGAAGTTAAAAGTTGCAGTTGAAGTTAAAAGTCCCATTTTCAATCGAATAATCTAGTGTAACAAACTTTTATTGATGTATGACATACAGAAAAGTGCACAGATCACACCCATATAGCTCAACGGATTTTCGCACAGTGATTATATCTGTGTATGACAACCTAAGTCAAGAAACAAAATACGATCAGCACCACAGATAACCCCCCTGTGCTTTTCTCTATCGTTATCACCACTCCAAAGGTGATTGTTGTTCTGAATTCTAAAACCGTAGATGAGTTTTGCTGCTTTTGAACTTTACATAAAGGGAACGATACAAGATGACCATTTCTTTATTCACGTTCCTTTACTCCGTGCTAGGAGATTCATCCATGCTATGGCAAATAGCTACAGTCCATTTTCTTTGCTATACAGTATTTCCTTTCAGGGACGTGGCAAATTGGTTTACTCATTCCCTTGTTGATGGATTCTGATGTTTGGTTATCATAAACAATACCGCCACGGACATTCTTGTGCGGGTCTTCGAGTGCACAAAAGCTTGCAGTTCTGTGTGTACCCAGCAATATAATTTCTGTGTCCTAGGGTATTCATATGTTCAATCTTGTTAGATACTGCTGGATGGTTTCCCAAAGTGAAGGGTAAACAAGCATTCGCACCAACAATGTGTGTGTTCCAGCTACTCCACATCCTGCCAACTCTTGCTATTGGGGATCTTTTTAATTTTAGGGCCTTTGGTGGTTATACAGTAGCAATTTGTTATATATTTTTTCAGTTTATTTATTTATTTTAATAGAGGGGGCGGTGGCAGAGAAAGCGAGAGTGAGAGCGAGAGCGAGAGCGAGAGAGAGAATGCCAAGCAGGCTCTGTGCGGTCGGCATTGAGCCTGACGCGGGGCTCGATCCCATGAACCGTGAGATCATGACCTGAACCAAATCAGGAGTCAGGCGTTCAACCGACTGAGCCACCGAAGCACCCCTGTTATTCTTTTAATCTGCATTTCTTTGGCAACCAAGTGGCTAAGGACATTTTGTATATTTATGGCCAGATTAGATATCTGATTTTGAGAAGTGTTTTTGTCTGTTTTTCTGTTCGGTTGTCTGTTTTCTGACCGGTTTTTAAAAGTTTTTTAATGCAATGTTTACGGGTGTCCACGAGGCCAGGGATTCAGTGTAGCTGCACATCAGAACTCGCCCAAGCCCTCCATCATTCCTGAAGGCTCACTGGAAGTTCTACAGAATGGCCAGTTAAACCTATTTCTACCAGTTTGGGTGTGTTTCGTGGTGGGACCAGGCCCAAGGGGAGGTGAGAATGCTCACTTCTTGCCTTCGCTTCTTGCTTTAAACAAAGGGCAACATGTTCGTGTTCACCTGGGTACTCAGTTAAGACTGTCTGTCCCAATGATCACATCAGGACCAAATAACCCTTTGAAAGTAGTCACCAGTTGGCAATATTCACCTAATGTTCTGCAGGAGTGCTCAAGCAGCAAGGAAATAAAGAGTCTTTCGTGTTCCACAGAGAGCTGGGGAGTCCCAGAAGGTAAAGGACACCTGGATGCCAACTTTCTCCTGACCAATGGTGGCCTCAACTTTGTCCAGACACTTCCAGCGGCAGAACGTTCCAACCTGTATTTTTCAAGGCAAACGGACCCATTATCGATCAGCTCTAATTATGAGAAAATTCTGAGCTACATACGTAGGAAATGTGGCTCCCTGGTGCTGCCACCCACAGACCTTCGCTCTGCCCCCTGGAAGTACAAGGTTTAGGGCACCCTTTCCCCCTTCCCGTGAGTACCTGAGACAGCCATCTTGTCACTATGTCCTCCCAATTTTTCCTTTAGACTCAAAATAAAAACTAACCTTTTTGGAATAAACATCTTTAAGCAGATAGAAAAAAAAAAGCACCATGGTCAAAGAATACACCAAGATTGAAGATGAGGAATTTATTGAGGACATTTTCTTGTTCACTAACATCCATCATTTTCCCCTTTGTTTATTTTTCCTCTTACTAAACAGTGATTACCAAGTGGCTCCCGGTAGGCTCATTAAAATCCTTAACTTCCTTTATTACAGGTAAGGCCCCTTATTTGTAGACCAGTTTCCTTCCTGCCTGCCTACGCCCGTTGTTACCCTTTTTGGATTATTGTTAACGGAATAATTTTGCGGTGGGGATCTTTTCAGTGGGCGACCCTGGTGAATAGCAAAGCGCTGCTCGAGTTTTCCTTCTGTGTGTGTTGTTCATATTTCAAGGTAATTTGCCGAACTGCCGTAACGTGTCTTTGCTCATTTACACGAGGAGCCGTCGCTCGTAATTCTGTTTCCTGAAATTCAAGAACTTTCGTAGAGCTTTTCCAGACACATACCACTGACCTTCGAGGGAAGACGCGGGGGAAATCCTAAACAGAGAGATTTGTTGATTCCTGATAACACAGAACGCTCTGGCGCTTTGGAGCTGTTCTTTTTTTAGTCTCGACAGGGACGATTTGTAAGCGTTTATTCGTTCTACGGCCGATAAATACGGATGAAGTTCCTGCTTCAGTCGGGCCCGGGCTTTCAAGTGTTGAGGACACCACGGTGAGAACTGCCCTCGCCAGGTGGACCTGCTGGCTGGGGAGCCTGGTACGAAATACGGGTTTGGAGCTCATACACTGTGCCCAGTAGAAGGCGCTTAGGCCACGGTCGCCGTCTCCCAGTGCTGCCCACTACTGTCACTTCCGCTTCCGCTGCTCTCCTGGTAGGCTACTACCACCCCTACGGCTGCCGTAACTTCCGGTGCTGCTGGTACTACGATTACAACTGTAACTACTTCTGCTCCTACCGCTGTTACTACCACTACTGCTACAACAATCGCCCCTACTATTCGTGTGGTCACCCCGCAAGGCAACTACGCTCACCAGTCCGCCCCTGTTTCGGTGCTGCCATCGGATGACCGCGTGGCCTCGGATGCATCACGTCATCCCCTGGGACGTTTCTCTCACCTGTAACAGGAGAAGGGGACACGCGTTTCCGCCCGCAAGGTGACAACGGTCACGTCACCAAAACATGAAGTGGAGGAAATTAGTACGCAGATATTTGGGAGAATGATAGTTTTAAAAAGTTGGCTTATGGAAAAATTTCCCTGTATGTGTTCATGTGGACTAACGGGTTAATAAAAGTATGAACCAAATTTATCTGGCTGCAAACAGTGTTTTGTTGTTGTTGTTGTTGTCGTTTCTCTGTGTTAACAGAACCAATTTCTCAGAAAAAAAAATTCTCTTTCCGGGTAACAGATTTTTTTCCCTTTGGTATTGAACTCTGATTTCCAAAGAACTTACCAGCCTTAATGTTCTAGGACTCTATTGTGCCTTTTTTTTTTTTTTTTTTTTTTTTTTTACTTTAGAGAGAGAGAGTAAAAGCAAGCAAAGGAGAGGGGCAGACGAAGAGAGAGAGAGAATCTTACACAGGTTCCACAGTCAGCATGGAGCCTGATGAGGGGCTCGATCCCACAACCCTGAGATCACGACCTGAGCCAAAATCAAGAGCCAAACGCTCATATGACTGAGCCACTCAGGTAGATGCCCCAATTCTATTGTGTCTTAAAATCTCCTGGGGTGGAGGTGCCTTGGTGGCTTAGTCGGTTAAGGGAACGACTTTGGCTCAGGTCATGATCTCGTGGTTTGTGGGTTCGAGCCTCGAGTTGGGCTCTGTGCTGACAGCTTGGAGCTTGGAGCCTACTTCGGATGCTGTGTCTCCCTCTCTCTGCCCCTTCCCTGCTCACACTCTCTCTCTCTCTCTCAAAAAATAAACAAACATAAAAAAAAAAAAAAACCTCCTGTGGTGATCATGCATCCCACTGTGTTCAAATAAGCTAATTATTAATCATGCTCTCTTTAAACGTCTTCCCACCCTGAATGACAAAGGACAGGGTCACCTCACAGAACACGGTGGTCCTAACTCATTCTTGTGGGGATGGCTTTTGCATATTGCCTCACTTGCTCACAGAGTTCCTTAACACAAAATACTCATTGGGTATTGAGTAATAGAACATTCTCCTTCCCCTGACACCATCTCCTCTCCACCGATTAAGCCCAGTTTCCTTTGTGTGATTCTGTTTAGATAGGGAACGATGCACGGGGCTACCTTTCATTAGCTGGAGGCAGAGCGGTCGGTATTTAGTGACCCCTTGGCCCCGTGATAGTTGCTATGACACATAAAATAAATATGAGGCATGATCTTTGCCTTAAAGGAGCTCAAAACCTAACACTGTTTGGGGAAGCATGCATTTGACAAAGCATTTTAAAATGTCATAAATTTATTAAATAGCAAACATTCCCATAATGATTAAAAAGACAAGCCAATTATATTTACCTTCTCTGCTTTCATTTTCTCAAACACACGCAGCAATAATCCGAACAGGGACATATGATCTGGATCGTGTTACTTGCTCCTACGCTTCCATATTTCATTTGCAACGTTGATTTGATATTATTAGTTTTCCATTCTTTTCGGCTCCCATATTGCCCCTGGTTTCACGTGGCAATGGTGGAGACTGGCCTCAGAGGGAATTTCAACCTAGAACAATAAGGGACGTTTAGTTTTGGGGTGTATTTCTTGGACAAGTAGAGGAAGCAATAGCCGGGAAACCAGACTGGCTTTGATTTCTAAGAACTAGGCTTTCCCGAGAAAATAGTAAAGATTTGGGGGGACTAAAGACTAAGATTTGAATATCAAAAGCCAAGCTTAGAACACTCTGCGTAGAATATAGAAGAAATGCTTTAAAGGAAAAGGGACAATGATTACATTATAATCATTTTCCTCCCCTCCGGGAGACAGATTCAAAAGTAGGTTTATGTGTGAGGGTTGGAGGGAAGGTGGCGGAAACAGGGGGAGCCCAAGAAAGTCTTCACTACTCCCTCGTTATCCACTAACCCCGGGGAGAACAGAGCCGGGCACATTCTTTGTGGGGACAGAAGAGGCTGAACGTCACAACACACTTCCCAGGCCAGAGCTGAGGAAGACTGACGTTCTTTTAGAGAAACCACATGTTCAGAATAACCTGGAACTTGGGGTGTCTGATCCAGACGGCAAATGAGCAAGTCTCGAGGGAGCTTTCTAACTGGCCAGCTTGTGGCGGGGATGCCATTCTGCTGTCCCCAGCGTGGGGCAAGGAATGCACCTGGCAGTTCTGAACATCCCTTTCCTCCAAAGGAGGGTGAAAACCATGCTTGGGAAACCCAGCAGATGGGGGTGGCCTGGGGTCAGGACACGGACAAAGAACACGTGCCATTGCTGAACACCCAGGGGCCGGGAGGGCCAAACTGAACCTCCCTAGGCTCAAGGTTAGCAGGGGGAGGTGGAGGGGAGCTGGGAAGGAGGGACACAGATCCGGGGAAGTCCGCCCCATGCAGGGGCCACATCCCTCCCTCCAAGAAGCGGGGTGGGAGGTGGAGGGAAGGACGAGAAGAGGGAGGGGGTTTTGAGTGGACTCTACATGCACAAAAGACTTGGGCTAAACTGCCAAGCGGTTGAATTTTGAATTGACAGTTTTAAATGAAAATGTCCACCATCCTCCTCAAAGAAGAGCTGGGTAAATGAAGCATCGCTGAGTAGTGACTGTAGATGCAGAAACTGTTCACTGACAGCTGAGGAGTTTGGGAACGACAGTCGACGTTTAGAGAAGAGGAACTTTGCCTCCATGAATGAGAATAAACGCTTCTTTCACCTTAAAGCAGGTTTCATATGTATTATAAACAATGGTCTGACCTGCTCTGGCCTCTTGCTAAGAAGGAAGATTTTGTTTTAAGTTTATTTATTTATTTTGAGAGAGATAGAGTGAGTGCAACCTGGAGGGGCAGAGAGAGAGAGGGAGAGAGAAAAAATCCCAAGCGGGCTCTGCACTGTCAGCAGGAAGCCCGACGTGGAGCTCGAACTCACAAACTGTGAGATCATGACCTGAGCGGAAACCAAGAGTTGGAGGCTTAACCGATGAGACACCCCAGCGCCCCAGAAGATGTTTTGTTTCTTCTTTTTTAATGTTTAGATTTTTCTCGTGTTTTAGCTTGGTAAAGTCTTTCCTTATAAACTGATTAGGAGTTGACTTATTTGGTGGGTTTTTAAATTTTTTTAAAATTTATTTTATATAGAAAGAGGGGTCGAGTTGGGGGGAGAGGGACAGAGGGAGAGAGAGGGGATCTCCAGCAGGCCCCATGCTCAGCATAGAGCCCGATACAGGGCTCGATCCCATGACCCTGGGATCCTGACCTGAGCTGAAACCAAGCGTCAAATGCTCAACCGACTGAGCCACCCAGGTGCCCTGGGAGTTGACTTATTTTGAACCCTGTGGGTGAAATGAAAGCTTCTGGTGTTTCCTGTGCTCTCCATTTCTGATTTCTACCTCTCAGTTTGAGCACACACCTTCTCTGTTACCTGAGGCCAACCCTCAGTCCCCACACGGGCCCACCTTTCTGCCTCCCCACACATCACCTGGACTTTGGAACCTGTCAAAACCACCATCCTTCAGCATGTCATCCAGGCATTGGAGGGTAATTCGGGCTACGAGTTATAAATTTCAATTAACTGATACACCCGAAGTCATAACTGGCTTTAAGAACTAGGTGTTCCCTTGGAAAGCAAGTATAAATTGGATTTTTTATAAATTAAATCACTTAAATTATACTAAAGTGGTCTGAAGAAAGCATCTAATTGTGACTTATTTTGAAAAAGTGACAAATTGCCTTATGGATTGGTTAATTACCATTTATTCATTCGAGTAATTTGCGTATGCATATGTTTGGGCACTGTGCTAGGTACTTAATTTATCTTGGCTGAAAATACATTTTGTTAAACATGGAATTTGCTTACTCTGGTTGCTGTCTTCTGTGTAGTGACAGTAGGGTCCTTTCTAAAGGTTGTCCAGAAAGAAAATGTACAAACATATATTCTAAGGAAGATGGTAATTTTCCCTCTGAGTATCATAAGAGCCTCCCTTCATTATTTTCAGATGTATTTCACCTCCATTTCAGAGACCCTTGCATTGTTGCAGGCAGTGCGAACACGGTCAAGTTACTTGTGGGACCAGACGCTGATCACACTTCACGGAGCCAGCTTCCACAGGCCAGAAGGTGCTCTGAGGGGAACATTCCTTCCGTAGCAAGAATCTGAAAGCTGGAAACGAACAACGGCATTCTGGCCTCTCGTAAATTTCAGCCACGTAAACTATTGATGATGAAGCCACGGCAATTTTGTTTTCTCATTTAGGTTATCAGTTAGGCACCTACTGTCTGCTAAACGCTCTCAGGTGCTGTAGATGTACAGATTTATCCGCGAAGAAGCCAGGTGTGACAAACACATCATTCACTGAAATACCCCATTTGTGTTTTCATTCGACAACTCTTTATTCGTGCTTCGTATGTGTTTGGAGATGAGCATGTCCCTAGCAGCTACCTGCCCAGAGCTGGGTGAGGGGGACTGGGGAGCAGCTCACTCCCGAGGCAGAGCGGGTCCTGTGAAGAGCTGGTAGACAGAGTGTTTCTAGAAGAATCTATTTGAGTTGAGCCTTGATATTGGGGGAAGGAGTACTACAAGTGTCAGAATGGAGGCATGGAGGGTGAACGTTGAGGATGAGGGCAAATTATGTGCACTGAAGCCGGGGCTAAAATAGAGTTCCTGTCCAGGAATTTTAGACATAGGCAAATAGACAGGGGATTTGTGTTTTGTTTTGTTTTCCTGTACAGGTTGTCTTAAAAGAAATCTTGAATGTACCTCTAGCAGATTAAGCTTTTTTTTTTTTTTAATGTTTATTTATTTTTGAGACAGATAGAGACAGGGCGCCAGCAGGGAAGGGGCAGAGAGAGAGGGAGACACAGAATCCGAAGCAGGACCCAGGCTCTGAGCCGTCAGCGCAGAGCCCGATGCGGGGCTCAAACTCACAGCCGGCGAGATCATGACCTGAGCCGAAGTTGGATGCTGAATCGACTGAGCCACCCAGGCGTCCCTAGCATAGTAAGCTTTTATTTGTTATTGATTATTTGATATGCCCCACTTCTATTTATTTAAGAGAGGTATCCATTTGTTTACATGGACAATTTTGGCAGATGCTGCTAACTGTCTAACCCTGGGCACTGGGAACTTAGAATAAAGACTACATTTCCCAGACTCCTTTGCACTACGGGTGGCCATGTGACTAAGCTTTGGCCAATCGGTCTGGGTCTTCCAGAATGAGGCATAACGGGAGCTCATCAGGGAAGTGTTCCCCCTGGGTGCTTCTTTGTCCTCTTTCACGTTTGGAATATGGATGTGATGGCTGGACCCAGGGCGGACGTCCACTAGCCCAGTAGGTAGAGTTCCTGCTGTCCCCAATACTTTAGGGATCCACGAAAAATAAGTCTTTTTATTTTACTTTTTTTTTTAAAGTTTCTTTATTTATTTTGAGAAAGACAGAGGGAGTGGGGACAGAGAGAGAGAGGGAGAGAAGAGAACCCCAAGCAGGCTCCACAATTAGCGTGGAGCTGGTTTGGGGCTCAAACCCATGAGCCATGAGGTCATGACCTGAGCTGAAACCAGGAGTCAGATGCTCAACTGACTGAACCCCCAGGCCCCCCTTAAGTCCTTTTAAAATCAGAATAAAGAGTGCCTGGGTGGCTCAATCACTTAAGCATCCGACTTCGGCTCAGGTCATGATCTCACAGTCCATGGGTTCGAGCCCCGCATCGGGCTCCGTGCTGACAGCTCAGAGCCTGGAGCCTGCTTCCGATTCTGTGGCTCCCTCTCTCTGATCCTCCCCTGCTCATGCTCTCTCTCTCTCTCTCTCTGTCAAAAATAAATAAACATTAAAAAAATTTTTTTTAAATCACAAGAAAGAAAAGTAAACTTTTAAGTTGAAGAAAATGTTTTAATATGATGTTCATATAGCTGCCTTCATACCAACTGTGGTCATCAAGTAGAATTTTTAATAATTTTTGAAGGATCCACGAAAGCCAAAGTGCCCAGGGCCAGCAGAAGGCATGACAGAGCTTGGGTTGGAGCCACAGCTCCAGAAGGACTGAGCAAGAGACAGCGGCCCCCAAGGCACCGGGGCTGCCCCCCAGCGTGGCTGCCCACCCCGGGCATGCAGACAGTTCTCACCGCCAGCCTCTGCGTGACTGCTAGGTGCTAACTGCAGACAAGCAAAGTGGAAGCTTCCAGAGTGTATACACTGATGCCTCTCACAGGATCTGCTAAAGAGCTTTGTTTCGGAAGACTGGGTCAGCTGGATGTTGGACTCAAAAAACAAAAACTCTCAAACGGCTCCCAGCATTAAATAAACAAACCAACCCGAAACTCTTTGTCTCTCTGGTGTAGGGTTAGTGGGCTCAGTGACATTGCTTCTGAAGACAGATCGATTCCGACCAGCTTTCTGGAGGTTTCGGACTGTCATGTCACTTCAAAAATCACCAGACACAGGAAACTGCCTCTGTCTTTATTCACAGGTTTCTCAGGGAATAGGAAGCGGTTTTCTCTTGAACAAGCCCTGGGGTCCGCTCCTGATCTGCCAAGGCTGAGGTCCTGTGCCGCCCCGGGGCCCCCACCTCTGGCCCAAGTGGACAAACCCCTGGTGTAACACTTAACAAGTAACAAAACTCATTCAAACTGACTTCTTCCAAAGCAGACGACTTCCAGCTCCTTTTGAGCTCATTCAAATGCACGATGTGGTTTTGCATTAATGCATATGCTGACTCCCTGAGTTCAAGACTCCCTGGTTCCTTGGTTTGGACCCGAATGAGGTGATGAGTCAAAGACCTGGGGCCAAACCCCTTGAAATGTTTACATTTTTAGTGGAAGGGAAGCAAGACTCGGAGGTGTTACTTCTCCGAGGTGCTCTGTGCTCCTTGGCGCCCTGTGATTTATCTAAATAATCTTAAAAAGGGCTGAGAAAAGGCTCAGTAGGTAATAACAAATCAGTGAACACATCAGGAATAACAGAACATTTCTCTCTCTGTCTCTCTCTCTCTCCTTCTCCGTGTACCATCAACCGGACTGGGCCGGGTTGAACCTGTCTCGCATTCATTTATAAGAGCTGTTTTTTATGCCGCATTGATTTTCAGCAGCTCGGTAAAAGCTGGCTAAAATATTAGCTTGTACATTAGATGCAACATCTTGGCTTCCAGCCTTGATCACAAGTCCGAGAGAGAAGAAAGTCAGGTTGCTTAGATGAAAGAGGTGAGTCTGAGCGAGGGAGTCCGGTTACTGTGGAGAAAAATGAAAGAAAAGGAATAAAGTAGGTCTCAAATGGAGATGGGGCAAAGCGGAAAAATGATCCCTCATTTGGGAAAGAAAACAAAGGGACAGAATTAGAGTCATCTAGAGGTGTAAATTGTGAGACCAAATGGGCCAGAGGACCAGAGGTTCTCCGGTGTGCACCCCAAGGTGGGACAGAGTGCAGGGAACCGACTGGGGCGGGGGGTGGGGGGGGCCCGCCCGGGACCCCCAACACCTGGTCAGAATTTAGCGCCAGCCTGGCTCTGGTGAGCTGTTGCCGGTTTCGTGCCTCCGTAGAACAAACAGAGCTTCCGTTCTTTTTGTCGTCCTTCTCCTCCTCCTCCTCCCCTCTTAATGCTCACCGGCGACATGATGGTGAAAAAGACCTTGAAACCTACCTGTTCTGGTGTGGCTCTTTCAGCTTTATTGATATATGTTGAAATGTTACTTTTATTATATCCTAAGGTAGTAGGAGATCCTAAATTATATCTGTTATGTCTATGCAGCTGTTACATAATTGTTACATGCCCCATCACGCTTTATTATCAGACAGTTGACAGCTTTGGGAGCCGTTCCTGGAACGTATTCAGAAAAAAAAAAAAAAAGAAAGAGAGACAGAGAGAGAGAGAGAGAGAGAAGAAATAATGTCATTAATAGTTTGATGGTAAGAGGCTCAACATGACTTCAAAACAAACTTTGCACCACTATTTTATTTTTTAAACCGGAGCTTAAACATCCCCGAGTCTGGGGCAGCTGGATAATTTTGTGCATTTACAGCGAAGGTTCTCCGAATGCTGTGTTACGGTTCTTCTTTCCCACTGGTGAATTATGTACACTTATGTGCCAGTTAAAACTCTCAGATGGCCCCAGGGAGGCACGGATTGCACGAAGTTAGGCTGCCTTCAGTGCCTTTCAGGTGGCCTCAGCTAATCTATTGCATGAGCTATGTTTGGTTCCCTTTCCGAAGCAAAAAGAAAAGTAAAAACCGAATGCCAAAAACAACAGCAAAGAAGCCATATCCTTCCCAGGGGTGTGCTGAAATGTTTCTGATTGTAATAACCAGATTTTTTTCAATATATTAATTCATCCTTTCTTTGTGCTTTCACATTACTTCATGCGGATCTCTATCATTGAACTTAATCACCTTATTTACTTGAAAAAGTTTTCTGTCCTCCTTTCCCTATGTGTTTTGTGAGTTCTTGGGGGTGAAGAGTGATGTCCCAGAGCCGTCATGGTGAAGGGCACCCACAGCACAGGCTCTGGGAGACCCACAGCCAAACAGCAGCTGATCCATATAATGACTGTGTGCCTTTGGGCAAGTTATTAACCTCTCTGAGCAATCTGTCCTTTTAAGTGCAAAATCAGACAAGTGCTTACCACCTTTGTCTATGGAAGATTTGATAATGGATGTAAAATTCATATCCCAGAGCCTGAGACAAAGCAGGGCCTTAAGAGTCGTTGGCTGAGTTGAATTCAACTAAAGGCACAGTTTGCTTTATTTGGACACAAGCTATTGCCAATTAAGTGATTCTGGCGACACCAGGATGAAATACGGAAAATTAAGACCTTTTCCCTGGAAGTAATGTTTCATGCTGCATGTTAGAAACCTTCCCTATTTCATTCTTTTAAGACATTCTCTTGGAAGCCTAGCTCATCTGCAGTGTCAAGGACCTAGCTTAATTTTGGGAGCCACAGTTTCCTTGCACCATAATTATATGTCTTTTAAGGAACATTTCATGAGGTGTCCTTGTAGCCCAAATATTCAGCTTTTATTAACTCGGGGAAGTGGAAGAAGAGGCTATTTTACTTTGGGAAATGGGATTGGACACAGCGAGCCACGAAGATTGGACATGATGAAGTTATCTCTTAGAAGAAAACGGCCTCTTTGCCTCCAGGCCAAAAGGGGACTCACAAGGCAGACACACTTCGCTTTAGCAAGATTGTGAGGGGGGTGCGTTTGGCGGGGGGGGGGGGGGGGGGGGGTGGTTGCCAAGGACATGCCGTTAGCACAGGGGGTGCTCTCTTGAAATGCCTTTGGAAATAAGCAGGGGCACTTTGGACTTGCGGTTGCCTTTGTCCAAGCTCAGCAGGTCGCTGTGACCTGGTAGGAAACAGCCTGAGAGCTTGCCTACTTGTCAGCTTTCGAGACTACTGAGCCACGTGGTGCCAGGGGCAGCCAACTTCGAGGGGAAGGAAGAGCTTTCCCATAACACACTGAATGTGGTGCAGGAGACGGAGGCCAGATCTGCCTCTGCAGGGTCGCAGAACCTGTTTTTGTGGCCCCCAGTTTTAGAAAGCCTTGGTAAGTTCTAGAAGGTAACCACTGACCCTTCATGTCCTTCGTGTGAGGACTACTCACCTGTTCACATACCAGGATTCGCTTAGTGCGTCTTCGACAGTGGCCCTTAACATTGGGAAGGTGGTCTTCTGTGGTCTTTTCCTTTCTGTTGTGGTTCCTTTAGCAGGGAGGGGCTTCTCTGCGTTTGGAGTTGGGGACCCGTCAGGATCGGTTATGTACCAGCATCAGTTATCTCCATCAGGATCAGTGTTCTCCATTGTTCTCCCCTCTGGCACCTCTTCTCCAGCCAATTCTCTCCTAAAAACTACCCGAAAAGGGACGTTCTTCCATGATGGGATTTAAGATCCTGTCAGCCTTCCCTCTCGTCTTCAAAGCAGAATTACCCAGAAGGCTCATTTATGAGAAATAGGTAATGCATGTGGCCCAAATCTGGGTATGCTTCCCGCTCCTGAAAGATCCCAAATCCACAGTTTTCATGCACTCACTTGCTATGAGTATATAATTGAATACAAAATTCTTGGTGGTGGTCACATCTGGTCTCTCAGCAGCCCCAGAAATGCTTCAAAACCAGACACTAACAAAGCCATGCAAGAGAAAAGAAAATTTTATAATAAGCCAGAAAAAAAAACACACACAAAAGAAAAAATATAAAAGAAAAAAAAATGGGTAAACAACATGTTGAAAAGACAGGACGTCTTTCCAGAAAAGCCAATCAATGAAGAAAAAGAATTCATTAGGGAAAGGTTGACTTACACCAAGAAAAAAATCATGGCTAAAGAATTAAGCTGACAAAAAGCCAATTAAAAAAGAAACCCTAAAACAATGAAAGCGTGAAGTTGCTTTATATTACACGGAATGCAGAGTTGAAATTTCTTCCGTTGGGAGAAAGGCCTCCTTTGCACCAAAGACCGACCGAATGTCAACCCCAGGGCTGTCTGTGCTCCCGGCTTGCCCAGTGCCCCTGTGGAAATGTGTGCCCTGACGGGGAGGGACTGTGGTGTTTATATGATGTACTCAAAATAGAAGTCCATAGCTGAGAGAATGGGAGAGAAAGGTTGCTTTTTTTTTTTAATGTTTATTTATTTGTGAGAAAGAGAGATCATGAGTGGGGGAGGGGCAGAGGGAGAGGGAGAGAATCATAAGCAGACTCTATGTTCAGCGCAGACCCCGATGCGGGGCTTGATCCCAGGACCCTAGGACCATGACCTGAGTCGAAATCAAGATCTGGATGCTCAACCGACTCAGCCACCCGGATACCCCAGAAAGGTTGCTTTTTGAAGACAGTTCTTATTCTTGCATCTCTAGCTTCACTTGCTGCCCTGAAGCCTGGATCTCTTGGGCACCCGGTCCAGAATCAAGAAGTCTATGGAGAGTCCAGGTTTCTGGATTTCTCCCAGAGCTGCATGGAGCCACATGTTTAAGCGCTCTGGCTCCCTGCAAACAAGCTGCCCCCAGGGCCATTAGCTACCATCACCGTCAGCTATGGTTTCCTGAGCCAGGCCAGGGGTTGCTGGCTGGTAGGTGACAATGGGGGTGGCGGTCCTACAGCAACCTGGTCCCTTCCTCTCTTTCTGGTTGCCATCGGTAAGGCAATGGACACTATCAAGTCACTTTCAGACCCATTGGCGTTGCTCTAGTTTATAAAAAAATGATGGCAGTGGCAGAAGAAAGATGTTAGAGGGAAACTGAGGAGGAAAGAAGGCAACGAAGGGAGGCTTATCCCTTCACTTCTTCCTTCTCTGGCTGTTACCCCTTCCGGAACTCGGGGCTCACTGCTGTTGGCAGAGGAGGTTGACTGTGTTATGGAAGGTGTGGAGGGATTCCCTATGCTTGGGGGAGTTTAACAAGAGTCTCGGTTTAGGATCAGAATTTGAGGAATGAGTCGATGCACAGACTCAGTGAGCTGATTATGGTTGAGTAATATGTGATTTTCAAGGTTCCTCATTCAGTTGGCAAGACCTACACTGCTCTTGCCTTAGGTATTGAGCGAGAGCAGAGAATGAGACAGACGAGGGCTGGGTGGGGAAAGAGTAAAGCAATCAGTAAGGAAATAAATCAACGTAATGCCAATACTAGGTCATCAAAGGACCTGTAAGAGAACGCAAGGTGTCTGCGACACGGGAGAAGGTGCATTGGTGGCCACTTCCATTTGCGTGACATGGGAAGCCTCACAGAGGGGACGTGTGAGACGTGATAGTGTGAAAGCAAATAATAAGAAGGATCCAGCAGTGAGAGGAGGAGGGAGCTGGAGCTAAGACTTTGGCAGGAACTAGTTTGTTGTGCTCAACCTAAGGAAGGCAGGCCAGCCCAGCTGGAGCGCTTGGGCCAAGGCAGAGGGAGGTATGGAATGAGATCAAAAGATGGGCAGAATCTGTTCATGTGGGGCTCTGTCATGAACATAGATTTGCAGGGACGCCTGGGCGGGGGGCCTCCGTCGGTTGAGCGTCCGACTTGGGCTCAGGTCATGATCTCACAGTCCGTGAGTTTGAGCCCCACATCAGGCTCTGTGCTGACAGCTCGGAGTCTGGAGCTGCTTTGGATTCTGTGTCTCCCTCTCTCTCTGCCCCTCCCCTGCTCACGCTCTGTCTCTCTGTCTCTGTCTCTCTCTCTCAATTACTTATTTTTGAGAAAAAAATAGATTTGCAGATGATCAATAATTAAAGCTATGACCAAAGATTTATAAAGTGCTAGCAATATTGAGCAATGACTGTCCTGTGCAATACTGGCACATTATTTCCATTGTCTAGGATGGCCTTTTAGACATTGTAATTCTTGCAGAGCGGAGGGAAAACTAGATTCCGAGAGGCTCAACAGCCTGTGGCTGGCCGGCCAGCTATTAAGTGGCAAGTCTGGATTCAGCTGTAGGCCCATCTGACATAGAGCCTTAGCTCGGACCTCCACAGAGGGGACCCTTCATTCACCTGCAGAGCCACTTTAATGCCCTCCTCCTCCCAGGGATTCTAGTTCAGTGGGTGTGAGGTGCGGCCCAGAGATGCCTGCACTTTCTGGAATTTTCTCAGGGCATCCCAAAGCCAGCTGAGATCATCACAGAACTGTGGTTGTGTTCTTGCTGTTTTCCAGAAAACTTTAAATAATGGATCAATCAGTTAAGCAAACACAAGGATGAACTCACCCCCTCCTGTCTGAGAGGAGCCTGCGTGGCCTCTTCCACTGCAGAGGCCGATGTGTCTTCCCTCGCCATGGAACCCCCACAGCCACAAGGGGCTGGATTCAGGGACCCTTGTCTCTTGCCTATTCTGACCTTTTTTTGTCTTTCCTGAGACTGTCAGTCAACACAAAGACTCACAGAAGCTCAGAAAGGGAATGCCAGACTTTTCAGTAATGAAATATTTTTCTACAGAAGCATGGACGCGGTACAGCTCAAGCGACATGATGGATGGAAGGTTCTCTGCAAAGGATGCCCAATATTTCCCTGGACCCATCACATATGCTGCTAGAAAGGCAAAGCTTAGATCTCAGCAGTAATTTTTCTTTTTCCAGTTCCTTCTCTTATCTTTAATTGCTCGGTCAATGTGTGGTCTCTGTTACACGAATGAAGAGCAGCCATACGTTTCTAACAATGGGTATTTAGCACTAAGTTTGGAAACGGATGGCTGACCTATAGCTATCTATAATCAGAGATTCTTCTATGAGATCATGGAAAATGCTAAGCAGGTGTAGAAGAGCTCTCTCTGGAAGGAACCTTTAAGAGCCTGTCTGATAAAGAGGCTTCACTTGTTGTTGGACTACAGAAGCCCCTGAGGATGGCTTTTCTCACTGGTTTGAAGGGCTTTATTGGTATTTGTGATATAAATAGAACGGGAAGTTCCATATACATTTTCATTTTCATTCGGAAATATTTTTGAGCTTCCACTGTGTGTCACATAGTCTCCTACATGTTGCGGTGGGGACAGAGGTGATTCAGATGTGAATCCTCTTGTTAGCAAGGGTGATGGTGCGGGAGAGGGAAGAGAGACAGATTCACTGACTATAAAGCAAGGTAGAAAGCGGTGCCAGGGAATGTAGAGACAGGGACCATGATGACAAGCAGAATTTGTGACAGCCACACAAAGGAGATCATGTCTAAGCCGTGTCTTGAACAATGTGTATCCATAGACGTCAAGACTTCGCTTGTTCAGAATCAGACTCCTAACCCTGCCTTTCTTCCTGCCCCCAAGAGCTCCCCATGTCACTCAGCGGTGCCTCGGTCCTTCCCAGAGCTCTGGCCATTATCCTTGGCGTTATTTTCAACCCCTCTTTTCCCTTATATGCCATGTCTGATCCATCAACAAATTGTACCTGTCGTATCTTCAAATATGTCCTGATGAGGCTTAGAGAAATTTCTTGTCCAAATGATGTGTCAGCGATGAAGCCAGAATTTGAATCCCCAGTCTCATGCTCCAAGTCCATTCTCTGTTTTCTCTGCCATGGAAAGGATGGATGTGGGAAGTTTATTTCGTGTGCACAGGCTGATACCTTGAGCAGGTGTCCTTGAGACGTTAGACTCAGAGTCAGGTTGGAATCTGATAATGGAGGGCTTGACGTTCTAGGTTGAACAATTTGATTTTAGCCCACAAACATGGAGATGTTCCATATTTTGAGGGTGGAAGAAGGGTGGAAATTAGCCCCTACTTCAGGAAGACTTGTCTGGCCAGAGGGTGAGACGTCTGGAAGACCAGAATGCCTTATGGCAGTGTCTGTGACATGGCCTGGACAGAAGCACAGGGACTCAGAGCCATTGCATTGCAGCTGGAGAGGAAGCAAGGAAATCAGGCATTGCAGGGGTCCGTTGACTATAATTTGACAGTTTATTAGCTTTGGAGTCAAGGAAGGAAGGCACGAAGAATGATCTTTTTTCCACTTTCTTGAAGTATAATTTACACACCATAACACGCACTGAGATTGACATGTTGAATCTATGCGTGTAAAAAGATGGTGATGTCATTAACAGGACTTTATGTTGGAAGGAGAGGAGAAGTTTTGTTGATTTTGAGCTGGTTGTGGGTCACATTGCCAAGGTTAGATGATATGGGAATGAAGAGGCTGTGGCTCCAGTGACAGATTTGGTGGTCACCTCATGGACTTCCCTTTCATATCAGCGCTATTTTGGACTCAGTAGTCTAAAATTCCTCCTTCAAAAACCACCTAGACGATCTTGGTTATATATAAAATATAAAAACTATCGTAATTACAGAGTTGGGCTCACAGTGAAATCCTATGAATGAAGCAGGACCACGCACGTAAGACCGGGTATAAGTATCGCTCAAGCGGTTATGCCGAGAGTAGAAGGTTCCAGTTTTCAAAGCGTTCCTACCAGGGAAGGAACCACTGGGGAGCTTATGTTTCTTGTTGTTAGTCCTGAATAGAAAAAAAAAAATTCCTGTAAGGTTTTTTTATCACAGTAGTAGCCTCATACTACTTTTGAGGTTGAAATGTATACTCTATATATGGTGAAGGGGCCCACAAGCCAAACAATGATTTAAAAAAGTAATCCTAGGCTTACAATACTTCCAGGGCAACTGGTGAAATTAAACACAAGAGAGCTGTAGTTATATACCTCCATCCAAGGTCACACAAGAGTCCCTCAGATTAAGAGTCCTGCTGAATACGTGCTCATAAAGGAAAGAAACCAATGTGAACAGCACTCAGAGAGATGGTGTGGTGTTGAGGGAAGGGATAGAATAGCAGAGTCGAGTAGACTGAAGGGCCCAGAAGCAGACACACAGACACACACACAAGCAAGAACTGAGAAACAGCGTTATAAATCAGTGGGCAAAGGATGTAACTCACCAGTCAAGAACAATTGGTTGTCACTGTTGTTGTTACCGTGAAATTTCAAACATCGGGATTATGTTTGTACCTTCCCCCGTGCACCAACAATCACCTGAAGGTAGTGAATTAAAGACCTACAATGGAGCAGCGAAACTTCTAGCAGATCACATGAGAATATATTCCTGATCTTATGTTAGAAAACAATTTCCTAAATAAGATCCACAAAGCACAAACTTATGGGGAAAGACTGATAAATGGACAATATTAAAATTAAGACCTCTCTACAAGAAGACATGGGTTCCAACAATTGGAAAGACTGGAAGAAGATATATTTTTTAAAGTATATGTATTTATTTTGAGGGAAAGAGAGAGAAAGAATCCTCACTGCCAGTGCAGAGCTCTGGGCTCGAACCCACAAACTGTGAGATCACGCCTGAGCCAAAACCAGGAGTCGGACGCTTAAGAGACTGAGCCACCCAGGTATCCCTGGAAGAAGATATATTTGCAAATGCATATATCCTAAAGAGCATTATTATCCAGAATATATTAAGAAATTCAACAAGTCAACAAAAAAGACAAAAGAAGTAGTTAAAAGTTAAGCAAACTACATAAACAGGAAATTTTAAAGAGAAACCCTAAATGGTCAATAACGTACGGAAGAATGTTCAACCATTTGATTTAGTACAGATTAAAATAACAATGAGATGTGATTAGAGACCCGGCTCTGACCATGGCTAGTATGGGGTACAAATGCAGAGACAAGGCACCCTCACATACTGCTAATGAGAATGTCAGTGGTTGGGTCACATTTGGAAGGCAATTCAGCAAAAGTAGTAATACCGAACACACGCACACCCTGCGATCCACAACGTCCCTTCTGGGGATACAGACCCTAGCGTCTAGGACCTAGAAAGACTTGTACGTGCACTTGATGAGTCATGGAAGCAACTGATGCCGAGAGACAGGAGAAAAGCATTAAAGATGGGTCCTTGCAGAACCTCCAGGCAGCAAGGAGCAGGAAGGAGCCGGAGGAAAACCATCTGGAGAGACTGGAGAAGAGCTAAGAAGAAGGGGTCAGTGCTGTCAAACACAACGTATCTCAAGAAAGAGGGTTGGTTGGTTGTACTACCCAATGCTACTAGGCTTGAGGAGGATGACGTCTTCAAGAGGGCTGTTCATTTCGTTCCTTGGGAGATCATCAAGGAAATTCCTGAAAGAGCTTTAAATAGCGTGATGAGGAGTGTACTACAAGGGGTTAACCCAGTGCGTTGAGATGGGCCCGAAGCCTGGAGGGGTAGTCTGAAAAAGGCGACAGGCTGACGAAGGCTGGATAGGCTATTCCATAAGCCTGGGTGTGAGAGGAAAGAGGAAAATAAGTTATTCCCGGCTGGATGTGGCAGGATCAAGGGAAGGACTGTTTTCTTCTCGAGACGTGAGACTTGAGCTGCTTGCAGAGAAGTGAGGAGAACCAAGATGCCATTGGCAAAGAAAGTGATGGAGTGGGTTCCTTACCTGTACGATTTCACTTCTACTGAGAAAAGGACAAAACAAGGGCCTTGTGTGTCCTTGTAACTGGAATTTACTTGTGTGCACCAGAAAGTAAGGAACCTTGGCAGAAAGAAACACCACAGGGTGTGCAAGTGCTTAATAATTATGATTTGAGGACCAGTCACATTTGAAAAATGCCTTGTTTGAGGTGCCTGGGTGGCTCAGTAGGTTAAGCGTCCGACTTTGGCTCAGGTCACGATCACATGGTTCCTGGGTTCGAGCTGCATGTCGAGCTCGGTGCTGACAGCTGAGAGCCTGGACCCGGCTTCAGATTCTGTGTCTCTGAATCTCTGTCCCTCCCCCGCACTCTGTCTCTCTCTGTCTCTCAAAAATAAATAAATGTGAAAAATAAAAAGGTTTTTTTTTGAAAAATGTTTGTTTCAAGACTTTTCTTTTGGTTTTCTGTTTCTTTTTGGCCAGGCAAGGAAAGAGTTTTGCCAGAAGCTGGGTGGGCTCTTTCCTGTCTTTTCTTCATGAATGTCTGGCAAGAGTTCAGGTTCACTGTGTGTAAGGTATTATAGGAAGCTACGATATACCTTTTTTTCATAGCAAGCGTTTCGTTTATTTGTTTGTTTGTTTTAAAATCTCTTTTTCTCTTGCGCGGTCGGGAGAAAGTCTGGGGGAAAATTCCGATTGTATTTTCTTTCCCCGACATTTCAAAAGACTATAAATACACTCTGGTGGTCTTTCTTTTGGGGTGCACAGACCTGGTGCACTCAGCCCCTCCTTGGCTTCCTGAGTCGTGACTACTTCCTTCCTCTGGGCCAACCTGTGCCCCCCAGATACTGTGTGGGTCACCTGGCCCAGCCTTGGCTGGCCACATGGGGGATCTGCGGACACTGAACCCAGCACTCGTGACATAAAGCAGCCAAGGGGAACCCCGAGGGCTCCACTCAAGGCTTCGGTCTGAAATCGTCTTGCCGCAACAGCTTCCGGCTGATACGCAGAAGTCTGGAAGAAAGCCTGTTCCTGGAATCCCAAGGGGGAAAGTCGGGGCACAGGGGTGGTAACATGATAGCATATACTCTTACGGTCTCCCTTCTGTCTGTGTGTGCCTCTCATCATATCCTAGACTGTAAAAGCATCAGCCTTTTCTTTTTCTTGCCTTATATAATTTTCTCCCAGTTGTAGAAGGACAAGTCTCGTGTTCCTAACAGAAGGGGTCACCCCGTCTATTCTAGGACAGAATGACTTGATGCAAGCCCCCCAGGGCCTGGTTCTTGCCATGCTCAAGCAGGAGATAAGGGATCATATTTTCTCTCTCTCAATAATATTTGGTTCTTGAATTTGTTATCTTGTGGCTAAATTTTATTTTGCTGCCAGTCATTGAAAAGCTAGAAAGAAAAAAAAATGTACAGATAACTAGCTCTACCCTCCAAATCCAGTCTTCTTCTCTTGCATGAGTAATAGAATTTGTAGCCAGGCACATTGCTGCCGGCCTAGACCACATTTCCAAGATTCCTTCGCGGCTAATTTTGGCCATAAGGTTACGTCCTGGCTAACGGAGTATGCAGAGTGATGTGTAAAACTTCCAGATTGTACTCTTGAAAGAGTGGATGGGACTTGCCTTTCGTTGCCTCTTTTTCCATTCTGCACCCTGAAACACAAATGTGGTGCAGGCCCACTTGAGATGTAGCTAAGCGTAACACCTTTAGAAGGACAGAGAAGCCAGACAGAAGGGTGAGCTGCCCTTACAGCCTGGGCGTTTTCATCAGACGATTATTTGAGAGAGAAATACATTTCCATCTTATTTAGGCGCTGTCTTTTTTGGTTTCTAGAATATCAGCTAAACCCATATCTTAACAAGCACGTACACGGATAACTTTGAAAACATTACCTCAATTAAATTAAAATGGTGGAATACTGTTTGAAATTTACAAATGATCTCAGCATATGGGTCACGCAGCCCAGCCAAAGAAACGAGTTGTGGGGTCAATGAAGTAAGCGAACAGAGTTGCAAACATCTTTGACGCTTTAAGGTATTTAAAAATTGAAGTAATAGTACATGCTCATTTAACTTGACAACCTGGAAGTCAGGCTTATCAGAAATCCTTTTGTGTCCCATTGTCATTAATAAGCATGAGTTTTAATGACCACGCTTACATTGCTAATTCTGGTTGATTAAATGATGAAGAGCCTATCCTGGGGACCATCAAACCAAAAGGGGATGTCAGAAATAGAGGAAGCTTTTGCTGACATGACTAATGGGTAAGGTAGCCTTTGATCATTAAGAGTCATTATTAGAATAGTAGCTGTGCGTTGGAAGTTTATACAAACAAAATAACCTCAAATTACTTCAGTGAAAAGGTCAAAATAAAATCTTGCCATTTTTTATTTATGTTTATGGGTGGTGAATGCAGAAGTCAGGCTCAAAGGAAATCTTTTTTTATCTGTAAAATTATATCTTTTATTGAGCTCATGTACACACACACACACACACACACACACACACACACGGGAAGAAAATGGTGGCTGCATTCCAAAGAGTTCCAGGCTCCTCTCCTGAGAGTTAACTGGATACAGTGTATTGTCAGAAAGCCCTGGGGGCTGCTTGTTCAAGAAGTTTTGCTGCCACACCAATTAGAAGCTGTTTACAGAATTTTAAGAAGCTCTCCCTTGAAAGGCCGACTTCCCCAAGGTTCTACAGGACAAGATTCTCTCGGGGCTAAGGTCATCCTGTCCCACCACATGCCTGAAGCTGTTGGAGCTGAATGTTTCCAAAGACAGACGATCTTGTCATCTTTGGCTATTTATGTCTAGTCATGTGGTGACATGTGGAATACTAGTTCCCTCGCCCTTCTCCCCTGGCACTGAGTGATCATCGTAAACAGTGAGTTTAACCTGTCCTGTTACGGGGATGCCTATTCGGTCCACGGGAAGGTGAAATGTTTTCTTATTTCAACCACTTGCATCACAGCCATCTATCCTTAATATTAACTACACTTATTCTAAAGGTTTTGACATGGTGACAACAAAGAAAGAGATATTGTGTGACGTGCTCAGTGTCGATGGGAAGAAGCTTTAAAAACACCATCCGAGATTTGTGTCTAATGGCGTCCCTTTGTTCTGGAAAAGACCCGGTATTCTTGCTGTGGACGTCATGGCCGGAAGCACCTACGTCGCTTCCTGTCTTGTACCCTTGCTTCTCTGCCTCATGGCCCTTCAGCCTTACCGACCATCTTCTGTCCCACAGTCCCAGCTTCCCATGCCTACGCGGACTGCCCGGCGTTCCCATCCACCTCATCTGCCTTTAGGACATTCCAGGTCCTTCTCAGCCCTCCCAAGGCAGTTTTTATGCTCTACCTCCCACGTGGGCACGGCTGTTATTCATTTTCACAGCACCCTGTGATTTTTTCTTGTGTTTTAATTGTAATTAATCACTTTAGCAATCACTGGCTCAACTGCTTTGCCTCCGCTAGATGCGAGGTCCAGTAATACAGAGACCGCCATGTACGTATTTCGTTACTCTGTCTCTGTTGCTTAGTAGTGATGTAGTGGGTATTTTTGAATGAGGAGATGGCGGTCTTTTAGAGTCTACCGAGCCTAGGATTTCCATGGGTTTCTTGTGGATCTATGATGTGGTAGGCATCACTGGAAATTCCAAGTTGAATTAGACAGTCCCTATGCTCAAGGACCATATCGTCTTGTGGTTTTTAAGTCCGTTTCTTACTTTGAATCCAACTCAATTTCTGGGTGTAGCATTCACCTCTTCATTTTAGTAATCCAGGTATGAGGTGACGGGGGTCTGATGTGCAGAAGGAACATTCGGCATGTAATGGAAGGGAAATTGTAGACCCTTAAGAGAAGATAAGCCTTGTTAACTGATCTGTAATTGGAGTTGAATTTGAATGAAGGGAGGTGAGGGCAGAGGAAAAACAAGGAAGAAAGAAGATAAAGGCTCCAGATCTAGGGGACAAAAAACAGGATGAGGTCAAAGGGGTAGGAGAAACAACAGGAAACGTCAGCAGCATGGAAACAGGAAAGCAGAGCATCTTGGGGGTTGAAAGAGGGGAGCAGCAGAATAAAGAAGCGAAAGCAGCTCTGTCCGCCTGGGGAACCTTCGGGAAAGGGGGTTTGCCACACTCAGTGAAGAAGCAGCTAGATCTCAGAGGCTGGAGCAGGAAAGGAGGGGGTCTTCCGTGGACCCTCAGGCACCCGCTGGGCTGGAGATTTCCTCTCGGAGCAAAGGAGAGGCATGGCCGTGTGCCTTCCAGGGCAGAGACACTGCGACGGCCATCACCAGGTAGCTCTGACCTTTCTGACCTTTCTGTGGGGCGATTTTATGGCGTGTGGCAGGAGGAGGTAGGCAAAGGATGCAGCCAAGCCCGGTGGAAACACTTCAAGATCTTTGGAGACCTAACCATATTTCAAAGCAGAGGCAGAAGAGCCAGGAGCCACAGAGAAGGGAGAAATGGTGCCTGAAGGGAGAGGGAAGAAGGACCCAGAACACCAGGGCCTTCTACTCTGGAGAGACTTTCTTTGTCTTTGGCGTTGGAAGGGGGGAAAGCAGGGCCCTGTGTAAAAACACTGACTTAACATACCTGTGCTTTAACAAATACCCCTCTAATTCTTTGCTAATCTGCCTCTCTGTACTGGAACGGGATCTCCACGAAGGTGCCGGCCATGCCGATTTAATTCCGCAATCCTCATCCATAGAAACACAGTCAGGTGGAGAATGACGTCGGCCAAACAGGTGGGTGACGTCGCCTTCTGTGTTCTTGACTGGGGCCATGAAAAACACTTGGGTTTGCAGAATAATGGACATAGCTATTCTTTTCCCAGGGATGTGGGCGGAGCAGAGCTCTTACTAATTATTGACAGAGAAGTCCCTGGGCCTCAGGGCCATCCTGAATGCTTCAGTCTGGGAAGGTACGTAGAGAAAGAAAAGAGGAGAAGGGAAAACAAAAAAGAGGAGAGGGGAGGAGGAAAAAAAAAAAGAAGAAAAGAAGAGAAGAGAAAACCAAAAAGAACAGACTAATTCATGTGGCCCTGGAAAGTAGAAGGAAGGACCCAGTCAGGATGTTCAGTCTCCTTAACATTTTGCGAACTAATGTTTTCAGAGAATCCCATGAGATTCTGCGGGAGAGAGCAGCTGTGAGAATGTAGAACCCCTACAGACTGCCGATGTCCTAACATCTTGGCAATAGAGAGAGATTGCATCCATGCGGAGGGAGAGTGGGGGAAATGATGGATTGAAAGACGGGTTCCGGCCTTATGGACACATCGCATTTCTGATTCACTAAGGCCCGAAATGGCCCTCAATCTTTAATAACTCCTTTCACGACAAATATCTCTAGCTACCTTTCAAAACTGTAAGATCGCAAGGGGTGATACGGAAATGGGCGAAACTGGTTTGTTTTGGTTTGGTTTGGTTTGGTTTTTTGCAAGTTGGAATCTAAACGATGAAAATTGGCATTTCATCTTTGCTAAAGTAAATGAAGTGCGGATCTCCCAAATAAATACTTACAAACAAAATGCAAACCTCTTTGAGTCTGAAAGCTTGCCTGTGAATAACATTGGGGCTGTGCCAGGGGTAGACTTTGAAGCATGCTGTAAAGCTTTTAAAGAAAAGAGTGTCTTTGAAAGCCAAGGAACTTGTAGCACTAAATATTTTAGTGGTGATTTATGAACAATGTTAAGAAATATGCCTTTCCTTTAATAAAAAAAAAAAAGTCCTGACACTTAGTAAAACGTCGAGGATTTATGTGTTAAAATGTTTTTGCACGGCAGCTTCTGAGTAATAGATTCATAAATATTTCCCTTTTTTAATTTAAAGTTCACATGAATTAGAAAAAGGTGCCAAATTAAAGATATCCAGTCAAAGAGAGAAGATGAACTTGGGGTTTGGTCCCACCGTCTCTGAGCATCTGCCTCAACAAAGCCGGGCAGAGATGACCTTCTAAAAGTTCCTCCCTCTCTCAGACCCTCAAACAGATCATACCAACATCCTTAAAAAGTTACCGAGTTAAGCTGGTTTGAAACCACGCTTCTCTAACCTTTTTCCGTCTGGGCCATCACCGGGATCACTTTCCCGTCGCAGCCAACGTGCCCACCCCACCGCACACCCGCGAGAGCTTAATTCTAAACGGATGCGTCCTGTGTGTGTTACGCCTGAAACCAGTTAAATGATCACAACCTGCTTGAGGAAGTGACTCAAAGTGAGATCAGAAGGAACATGAGGGCTGTGGTCGCTTGCGCAGAACGCTGGCTCCCAGTTGCCCAGACGTTTTTGTGCTTCGTGATTTAATTCAGCCCAGATGCTATGAGTTCTCCCTTTCTTTTCTTCCTCTGTGGCAGTGGGTGTTGTTGCCGGGGACCGACGGGGGCCAGGGAGAGTGAATGAAACAGAAGAAAAGTTGGCCACACAAACACAATGGCAGGACAGTGGCCCCGGTCCATCGGGCGGGGGGAGGGGGATGTGGCTCCATCCACACAAAGGAGCTCCTGTTCCCATAGAAACCGGTGTTTGGCTGAATGAGGAGCTTGACTGCACGGAGCCCCTTCCTCTTTCTTTTTAAATCTCTGTTGGAGATGCATTGTCTTCTGGGTATTTTGGTTTTAATGAAAACAGAGACCCTGGAGAAGAAAATGCTCCCCACTCCGGGCGGGTTGCTTTACAGCTGATGACACATATTCCGGGCGGTTTGGGAATCTGGCTGGATCGCCCCGGATCTGAGATCTGGTACCTTTTCTTCAAGCCATGTACTGACAGGCCACCGAGAGCTGTGCCAGGCTGAGATTGGCAGCCTAATTTGAATACCAATGCTGCTCTGGGCTGGCGTCCAGTGGCCTGGCGGGAGGTGGGCAGGGCCGTCCCGGACCGGGATTCTGTAGTGGCTTCCGAGGGGAGGGAGGGCGGGAGACTCCCACACTTAGGGGCTTCCTTCCTTCTCTGACTCCCATGCCCCTTCTCTGTTGGGTTATTGGCAAGTCTGTTTTCTATTCTTGAAGGATTAATGCCTCAGTGCAAGGGGAAAATGGCAATTAAAAACACACACACACACACACACACACACACACACACACACAAACCCTCAAAGCCTGGGATTTCTATCGCGTTAAGCATTTTCCAGTGCGATTTCATTAGAACCCCGCCAAAGAGAGAGGTTTAGGGCTTTGTTGTCGTGTTGTTAAAGAGTTTAAAACTATTAACAGGATGTTTTTACCTTTCCTCGGGAAAAAAAAAAAAAAAAGACAGGCAACCTTTTGTGCTAATGGGGCTTAGCTAACATCCATAAACAGGGGGCTTTCTGAAGGGAGAGTAAATGACTGTAATCGTCTCCAACAAAATAATCTGCTTATAAAAATAAGAGTTTAGCTTCCTGGGAGAATTGCTGATACACTCTGGTCATATCTGAACTATTTAAGAATCAGAGATTATGGGCACTTGCCCAAATTCCCCAATAAAATGTTTCAACTAGAAAAGATGGTGCGTTTCCATATTTGCGTTGTGAAATATCTGAAGTCATTTCGCTGCCTCTGAGATTCTAATTAGACGCCCTAGCAGATCGAAGTGCAGATTTGCCTGGGGTAAAAAAAAAAGGGGGGAGTCTTCCTTCATGGAGTTTGTCGCTCGCCAGCCCTTGGGCTCTGGTGGTTTTAGAAAGGGTGGGGTCCAGCACTGTGGCCTCACACACTCATCTTGTGGCTCCTCAGACGCACCTGCTGTTTGCATTTGTGATGTGGGTGGCAGGGCGACAACGCCATCCGACACGCAGGGATACCGACCAGTCTCCAGGGCAGACATAACTTGTCACCGTCAGTGAATATTTATTAGGTGTTGGTGGGAATTGGGCGCCCAGCCAGGAGCCATCAGGGAGCGAGCGAGAAACACAGATGAAACAGATCCAGTCTTGAGGGACAAGACATGTTATGCTACTCGGCAGGAGCACGTCCAACGCGTTTCTTGCTAAGTGTGGAAAACGTGGCCGCAATTTCCTTCCCAGTAGCCCGACAGGTTGGCAAAAGTCCTACGACGCTGTTACAGAGCGAGAACTCTTTTCTTTATATCGCCTCTTTGAGGTTCAGGTATCGAAAGAGGTTTTGGTCCGTGCACACTCAATGCCGTGTATTATTACCGCAAAACAAAAGAAAACAAAACAAAAAAACAAACCAAAAATGAACAACTCAGGGAAGGTTCCTCGCCCAGAGCGAAACCAAACGAAACAAGACAAAATCATCAGAACTCATTCACTCGCGCAGGTGAGGTTTTACTTCTGCACCGGTCTCAAAAAAAAAAAAAGGGACTTGGGCACATGTTGAAAACATTTCCGGAGCGAAGAGGAGAGTTCAGAGAAGACACTAGTCATTTGAGGAAATGGATTCAACGTGGCCTGTGATGGCACATTTGTGTTAGCTTCTCCCAGACAGGACTGTGGGCGTTCTCGCTGCCCAGCCTAGGCGATCGCTGGTTTAAGAGCCGGAGAAGTTCAACCTCCAAATTGACGTGTTTGGTCTAATTAATAGACACCCTTGGGGCGCCGGCTCAACTCCCACCTACACTGAAGCAGCATCGTCCTTCCAGAGGGCTCATTGGAACACAGATGAGGCCCTTCGGGGCCTGCAAGGAGCCGCCAGCCTGCGACGCACAGGGTGACCTCAAAGCGGCTGAGCAAGTTAGGTGCGTTTTCCAGCCCCACTTATGCCTCGGACCAGAAGGCTGGGTCCATAGTGAGGAAGCAGTGAAGCGAGGCGGGGCCGTGCTGGGGAGCACCCAGGACGAAGAAGGGCTCACGGAAGGTCAGGGTCACTGTCCGCCTCCAGCCTGGGAACGGGAGTCGGTGACTGATGGTCTCTCTGCTGCGGCTCACCTGCCATCCGCCTCCACCAGCAAAGCCCCGCTTCCCGTGCAAGCTTCTGTGGGTGGAGCCCGTATTTATTTCCAGTTCCTTCCACCCACGTGATGGCAATGCCTGACCCGCAGGGTTCCACGCTGTTTGCTACAGAAAAGGAAGTTTCCGCTTTCGGGTTTCCGGTAGAACCGCAAGATGAGGCTCTTCATTTACTTGCTTTTTCTTATCTTGTCTTCTAAGCCTTGACGGGGGAGACCCGTCCTCTGTGTGGGAGGCTGGGTCACATCGACTGTGGCGAGGGCCACCGAGAAGGCAGGCAGGCTACGAGGGGAAGGGGCTCGGCCCAAGCAGCCCCGCTGCTTAGTTTCTCAGCTCTTCGAGGCCTCGGGATGGCGCAGACCTTCGGATCGATTTTACTCTCGTTCCACAGCATTACTTCCAGCTGCCGCTCGGCCAAGCCGGCTTTCCCAGGGGCTTTGTTAATGAATATAATTTTACGGCCACGCAAGATGCTGTGAGAACCGAAAGTTCTAGAGGGAACACAGCACTTTCTTTTTCTGCAAGTCAAGTTTGTAAAGTCGCGACTGTTTTCTCCAGCAGACAAGGGCACACGGGCCCCGCTTTAGTGACGCCGGCTTCTTTCCCTGGGAGCCGACCCACCTAGCAAGACAGTTGCTAAGTTCAAGAGCTCAACATCCCCATTGAGGATTCTTTTCAGCCACAACATTACACACACTTTCTTTGTGCCCTATCCAATTCAAGAGTGTATGTGGTGCTTTGAGACCGCGTCAAGCCACAGTAATGAGAACCGAGGAAATACGACTCGGGCCTTGAAGACGAGGCTTGCATGAATGACAGAAGTGTTCGGAATGTGGGTCTGTCCTCCCAGGTCAGTTTCCTAACTTTTGCTCTTGTTCCCTTCCTTTAATTTTAAACATCCCTTCCTCTGATCCAGGGATGGCTTCCCATGAACACTAATATGATATAACTGGAGTATAACTCCAGGGTCTTTCTTTCTTTCTTTCTTTTTTTTTCCTCTCCTTCTTCTCCTGGGAATTCTGTTGCCTCGGCCAACCAGACCTCGGTGAGTGCGAATAACGGGTTGGTTCGTTGTGTCCGTGAATACATATTCATTTGTGTGCAGCCGGCTACTCAGAATCTGTCAGTGGAAGTTTCCACTGGCAACGGGCCATGTAGGATGAGCAGAACTCACACACCAAAAATGTTCACAATTCCAGTTCCCACGTCTCTAGCAGCAAGCAGGTCTCGGAAATCGCGCCCTCCTCCACCGGTGGGGGACACCATCGATGGCTTTGCCACCCACCCCTGCCTTTCTGCCGCGGCCATCCCTCCTCCCTTGAGACCCTCCCTGTTCACGACCAGATTCAGCTGGTGGGTTGTACGTGTCCTTTCCAGGGACTGAGAAGCACCAGTGGGCACAGCCTCAGGCTTTGGTTATTGATTGATTCATGTGCTGATTCGTTAGCATATGAAACAACGACGAATCCCCCGAAAAGCAAAGTAAGATAGGTTTAGGCGTGCAAAATGCTCACGGTCCACTGGGGCTCAGAAAATGATAACTGATGTTAGTATCATAATTTCAGTAATGGATATATATGTTCAAAGCACTACAGGAATACAGAAAAGTTTGTTGTTGAGAAAAACCTTAAAAATGGTACGGTGAGTTTTACTGTAAAAGTAAAAAACTTTAAAAGTAAAAAGTAAAAAAAAAAAGTAAAAAAAAATTACTGTGAAAGTGACAGGGTTGGGCAGTTTAGTGGCAGGAGAAGACAGGGCCATGTTATGAGTTTTGTGGGCTCAGGGACTATTGTCTGGGCATTTCTTCTTCTAGAAACACAATATATTAACAGTTACGTTTTATGACTCTGTCGATATAAAGGGTGAAGATGTTAAAATTTTTATTGACACATTTTAGTTCATCTAAAAATTCATGTTTTCTTTTGAAATTTCATGTTTTCATGAAATGAAAACATTTCATGGGCTCCTCAAAGTACGGAGTTCTTGTCACCACACCCACGACCTCCTGGGAGAAGAGAGAGGGAGGGAGGGAGAGGAGAAAGAGGAACACAGCTGCGGGGGGCCGGGGACGATATGGAAGAGATTCTAGAAAAAGGACAGTAACCATGGGGGGAGTAGAGAGCCCGTGGGGGGAAATGACGAGCTAAGTTCGCATACACACACACACACACACACACACACACACACACACACAGAATAAAAACATGAAAATGGCAGAAACAACAAGAAAACAAGAAAGTGAGCTATGACAGAATGGTCATGGAGAATAGTGAACCAAATGACAGTTCCAGAAGCTCTTTCTTTTTCTTTTAAAAATTTTTAAGTTTATTTATTTATTTTGGGGGGGGAGGGGCAGGCAGAGAGGGAGAGAATCCCAAGCAGGCTCTGCACCATCAGCACAGAGCCCAATGTAGGGCTTGAACTCACAAACTAGGAGTTCATGACCTGAGCCGAAACCAAGAGTTGGACACTTGAACTGCCTGAGCCACCCAGACGTCCCCAGAAGCTCTTTCTTTGAGTGCTGCCCTTGGTGGGGATGAGGAGTGTCTTTTCTGCTGTCCTTGGTCACAGCAGCTCCATGTGGCTCTCAATGGCAGACGAACAGATGTGGGGCGAGGTCACTGCAGGACAGGTGGGTCCCAAGTGGTCGGAGATCCGACGGGAACTTGTCACATGGGGACGGGTATCCAGTAACCAAGCCTGACTTAAGAGACTCATTTTATGTATAAATGATAAGACTTTCATTTTCTTTCTGGAAGCGAAGTTTTAGTTCAAGAATTAGAAATGACAGTACCATAATTAAAAAGTATGCCACTCAAGATGGATCGTCAACACCTTTACATTTATCAGCATCTCATTAGTTTTTCGCATTTTGGACTTTGTTACATCAACTTGGTTGTTTTCCCTATTGCCTCTCTATAAAGAAGCTTTTCCTGGTTACAGTGGGTTTTCAAGCACTTCATTTTTTTATGTGTTTATTTATTTTTGAGAGACAGAGAGACAGAGCGTGAGTGTGGGAGGGGCAGAGAGAGAGGGAGACGCAGAATCCGAAGCAGGCTCCAGGCTCCCAGCTGTCTGCACAGAGCCGGACGTGGGGCTCGAACTCATGAACCACGAGATCATGACCTGAGCTGAAGTCAGACGCTTAACTGACTGAGGCCCCAGGCGCTCCTCAAGTACTTATTTAATGTAATACTCACAATAGTCCTGGGAGGAAGACGTAACCATTCTCATTTTGTACTCAGAAGCCAGTCTCAGGGCTCGTGACTTGGCCAAGGTCACATAGTTACAACATTTCTGAGACGACTTCATGCCAAGGGTGTGCGTGTGTGTGCGTGTGTGTGTGTGTGTGTGTGTTGATGCAGGTGTGTTTACTCGGCACTGGCTTTCTATGAACATTAAACTCAAAAGAGCAATGATTTCACGTTGATTAAGGTACCCCCATACACTTTTCCCCAGTTTGCTCTGGTACGGTTCTTCATGCATTCCACAATCTGCCTACCGTTTTCATCCTTCTTTTTAACGAAAGCACCATAGCCATCATTGGTTTGACCCAGTCGACACTGTAAATACAGAACCACGAGCAAGCTACTATTCCTTTGATACTTAGGCATCAAATTTGGCATACCGAATGTTTATGTTTATCAAGTTTTCTTAACACAGCTTGGAATCTTCATGTATCTCTTGATGATGTGCAAATTGTTTCCCTCAGCCTGCAGAAAATCCAAATGTAATTTAGGAAACATTTCTTAGAAACATCCAAATGTACTGAAGGTTGTCACATTCAATGCATAACTTGGCAAGTTTTATTTTTTCCCCTGTAAACTATAATTTTCAAGGCATCTAGTGCTCAGGAAAGATCCTTATGCATTGGAGCTAACAAGAGTTTTACGAGAGATGTTCGATATCGATACACTTAATGATACATCGGTTGGCTTCACCCTACATTATGCCGAAAGATGGTACCCTGGCCATTTGTCATGTGTTCCCTTCAAATCAGTGAGAGGTATATAGTTACTGTTGACTCATTACCCTACAGGAATGAGGCAGATTCTAGCCGTCCCCTACTGTTGGTACCTGGTAACAGGAAGAGTGCTCGTTCAACCTGATCTTTCTTCCTTTAGTCTAGCTCCAGTGAGCTACAAAACGGTTCAATGGACAAAGAATAACTTGGAGGTTCAGTAAATCTTGGCTTCTAGAGTGGCTCTGTTGTTAATTCAGCAAGGAAAGGCTTGTAAATTAGTCTGGCTTTTGTGTGCTAATATTTTCTCATGTAAAAAATGAGCCCAATAAGAATGTCTATGCGATGAATCTTGCAAATAAAAGTTTTTCTAGTGCACGTTTTGTTGATGTATCACCTTGCTTACAGAAAGGAAGTTGAGAGTTCAGGAACTTTGGAAAAAATATATAAAGTCCCTGGGTCTATCTGGGTCTATAAATCTATATGTCTTTGTGTCTACCTATCATTTCGTAGAATGGCTGCTAACTCACTGGGTGAGTCTACGCATTGGGTCTGTTTTTTTGAGTCTGCAAAATGGAAAATCACTAACCCTAAGTAACCAAACTTGTAATCATATAAAACTCTACTCAACTAACAACCACTAACTATGTGTTGTGGGTGGGCTTCCGGAATACAAAGAGAAAAAACTTGCCCTTATCCTCCAGGGATCTCAGTCTAACGAGATAGACACATAACAACAATAATACAAATATAATATATTCTAAACTTTAATACCGTGTGATGCCTTCTCAACTCTGATAATCTTTCTATACAAGTGAGATGCTCTGGAAGCAAGGAAGAGTGAGAATTAATTCTACCCGAGGCACCAAACTGAGGAGGTGCCATTTGGAAGTAGCCAATGGAAGATGATTAGTTAGCTGAGTAGAAACGGGAGATGATACGGAGGAAGCCGGGGACGAGGGTGGGGGGCATGGCACCAACCACGGAATGACAGATTGTTGCCAACTGGTCAGATACCTTAATATTTATGTCTCCAGAGCAAACACTGGAACCATCTTCTGTGTTGACATAAGAAAGTAACATGATCCGAGCGGCTATGTCAGAAAGATATCTGTGCTGGCAGAATGGAAGGGGGTGGGAGGGCCACAGTGTTAAGTCTGGGTGGCTAGTTTGGATGCTACTGTACTTTGACACCCCATCGCCATGGCAACACCAGAAAATGTTGTACTTAGTACCAAACTGACTTTAGGAACCAGATCTTGGCAGTGTAGCCACATACTCCACCAAATCGGCCACATGCCCTCCCCGGTGCACCATATATTCCCTTCCCCTGGCTTATAGAACAAAAGCCTTGGTCCTCCACCATATCTGTAATTTCCCAAGGTGCTGGGTTGGCAGTCACATCCGGATGTTACTCTGAGGTCTTACGTGTTTACATTAACCCTGCAATTCATGCCATGCTTCTGCTTTCGCTGATTCGCCCGGTGTCCCCGGGGACACATACGCACCCACTCTGATCAAAGTTCCAGCCTGGGTGAAGTGAACCCATCCGAAATTTTACCCTGGTTTCGCAGTGGTCACTCTGATCCTCACCTGCCCCTCAACTTCCAACGCGCCCTCTCGGCACACACGAAGCCGATGTTATTAGCAGTTACCTGTTTCCGGTTTCTGTGAGTTTTTGAGATACCGTGCTTGGCTTGCAGTGTTAAACAACCAAAAAGCACCATCCACTGTTAGTTGATAGCGTGCATTTTTTTTTTCCTTTCAGAACTGCGTGTAACAAGCTGTATTTACATAAAACCGTCCCGTTCGCCTTTCAGAAATGTTTCACAAAGAAGAAGCTACAACTGTGGAGTTCGTCTTCTGTTTCGACACTGGTGGTCAGTGATCCTCCCTTTGTTGGGATTTGTCCATTTGCTGATGGGTCTTTAAAGGTGTGCAATTTACATTACGCGCTTCAAAAAGGGGAAGAGAGAAAAGGAGTGCGGGTTAAGCCCCTTGTGTTGGATTTAGTTTTTACTGTGTAAATACTGAGAGGAGCCGTGTCCGTCCTTGTGGATGATGCCACTGGTGGTCGCTCCAAAGTTGGACAACACAATGCGTGCTTGTCTCTTGGCATTTCTTTTTCACTTATTTTCTCCTTACTATTTTTGCAGGCCGTTGGAAACTCCTTTGGCTAAGCTGCTACAGCGGGACTCCCTTGGACCACCTTTCATTTGTATTTTTACTGTTGTTTCAAAGTTTAGTTAAAATAAATAACGAACAAAGAGATGATGTTTCCCAAATACACTCATCTAATTATCTCGTTGTAATGTTCCTCTTTAAACGGGAACATTGTCTAGTTTTTTTAGGCCCTGATCTGCTTCTGTGTTTCCTTAGAAAATGTTCTTGATATTTAATTACCTTCACTAATTCCTTGGTGCTTAGATTTTTACATGCTTTATTTTTGTATTCTGATAGAGTTCATCTTGCCCTTTTTTTATGAGTGATTTTCCATTTTCTTGGAGTTACGCAGTACAGCACTTTGATTATGCAAAATCCTTTGCGCTCTATCACATTTATATTTTATTCCGGACGACATTGTTAAAATTCACAAAATCGGTCTAGATCCGTCCCTTAGAGTAAAACTGGAAAAAGAACATATCACTTTGGCACATTCAGAATATCTGCAACTCTAAGTATTTTTTCCAAGCACAAAAAGTATTTAAGAGCACTAGAGAGCTTCAGAGGCACAAAGACGAAAATACCTGATTCTTTCCATTCACACTACTGTTTGAAGTCATGAAATAAACCCAGAAATACCATAAAGAGCAAAATAATGGGTTGGGAATTTGAAACGTTTTCAACTTTACTCATCTAAGATGCTCGGCATTTGCAGGTGGCTTATTATGAATTTCTGTGTCATTGGTGGGTCTTGATTAAAACTAAAACACAAAGGGGCACCTGGGTGGCTCCATCGGTTGAGCGTCCAACTTCGGCTCAGGTCATGATCTCACATTCTGTGAGTTCAAGCCCCGCGTCGGGCTCTGTACTGACAGCTCGGATCCCGGAGCCTGCTTCGGATTCTGTGTCTCCCTCTCTCTCTGCTCCTCCCCTGCTCACACTCTGTCTCTCTCTCAAAAATAAATAAGGATTAAAAAAAATTTTTTTAAACCCAAAAAACCAAAAAGGTATAGTATCAAGGTTCTTCCTGGCCCAAACCAATTGTTGGCTATTGTACCGAGAGCGATTACAAGCATCTCTCCCAACGCTGCGTCTTTCCTTAGCTCCATAGTCGCTGTTCAGCAAGCTGCAGATTTAATCACATATGATCCATAAGAAATGTAAATGCTTTGAAGTTCATATGTCCACATAAGAGCTTTATGGCTTTTGGGCATGAGAAGAAATTGCATTTGTACTTGGCAGTAAGATGCGAGAGGATGGAACCCTTATGGAAACATATGGAGCTAACTGAGACCCACTCCGTGTTCTTGGTAAGTGGGCCAGGGATGTGGCAGACATTTCTGTGCTTCCTGCCGGGTTCTCTGTGTTTCCTGCACGAATCACCCCTCGGCACCGCGGCTTCCAGTCGTAGAGTCCGTAGAGATTCTGAACGAGAGGTAATAACGCTGTATGAACAAATTGAGGGGGAAAAGGTGAAGCTAAAAATGGGATAACTCGGCTAGTAAGGCAGAAGAGGCAGCAAAAAAAAAAACTGACTTGAAAATTTACCGAGTACACATTGTCCAAAGTATGTCAAAATAATGTGCAGAGATCAACGTACAGATGCTTTTTCATATTCCATTACTGGAAGAGAGTTGTAGTTTGCTTCACAAAAGTTACTCTTAAGATAGTTAAAACTACTTTTTTTTTTAAGTGTATTTATTTGTTTCCAGAGAGAGGGGTGAGGGAAAGAGAGAATCCCAAGCAGGCTCCGTGCTGTTAGGACTGAGCCGGACGCGGGGCTCGATCTCATGAACTGTGAGATCATGACCTGAGCCAAGATCAGGAGTCAGGTGCTTCACCCACTGGCCACCCAGGCTTCCCCAAACTACTTTTTAAAATACAAAATAATTTTGCTTTTAAGATTTAACAAACATCCAAATACTCTTTAGATATCTGTTTTGTTTTGTTTTTTAATGTTTATTCTTGAAAGAGAGAGAGACAGACAGAGACAGAGCATGAATGGGGGAGGGGCAGAGCGACAGAGGGGGAGACACAGAATCGGAAGCGGGCTCCAGGCTCTGAGCTGTCAGCACGGACGCGGGGCTCCAACCCATGAACCGTGAGATCATGACCTGAGCCGAAGTCGGACGCTCAACCGACCGAGCCACCCGGGCGCCCCTAGATATCCGTGTTAATCAAATTCTAATTTCTAATAAAGGGAAGTAATTCCAGCATGGGGCCCCATAGTCCTAAACCAGATTATTTTTGTGTTTCAACCACGTTCCTTGGACTTGGAGTCTGGAGCCTGCTTGGAAACCCACGTCCCCACTCTGGGCTCAGTGCTGGGTGCAGACCCCACTCTCGTGGGCCAGGTCTTCATATTTGTTCCCCACCCTTCATCCAGTGACCTCGCTTTGATGGCTTGACCTTGGCCGGGGTCGTAGTATTTATATCGCAGATATTGGCGAATGAATGATACAAGTCAGGGCTGTATTCCCTGAGTCAGGGTTGGTTTTTACGTTACTTGCCAGCCCACCTCTGGTTCTCGCTCTCAGGCAGGGCACTTGCTGCTTGAAATCTCTGTGGTGATCTGATCCCACGGAATAGTTTGCTTTCAGCTCTGAGTTGCCATCATCTCTGTGGCACCAACTCCAGAGAATCCCGTGGGGTCTCCAAGCCCCGCCCCCCCCATGCCGGGTTTGACTGGCTGAGGGGCTGGAGAAGGGCAGACATGGGCTTTGGATGAGCTCTCTGGCCCTGTCTCCTCCCTGTCATTAGGGCCATGTTATTTCCAGCCAGATCCTCACCAGTGGCTGCTAGAAATAGCCACCCTGTGACCTGCAGAGCTCCAGTTGGGTGAGAAATGCCCAGAGGAATTGTCTCCTCTGCCGTCACACTTCCCAGTCAAAAGACCGGACTGAGAGCCACCTCCGTGAAGATTCTCCTTGCAGGAAAATTCCTGGTGCTCTTGACTTACACGACATTATAGCTTCCCCACATCTGCCCGCCTGCCGACCCAGCACAGAGTTTACGGAGGGCACCTTCCACCCCATTCCGGCAGCCATGGTCCTGGGGCAACACACAAAGTAAACGAGGGGACAGAGTATGTGGGAATAACATCTTTACGTAACGCTGACTTTTTTTTAACGATGAGATCAAACCGTGGCTTCAGAACAGTCACCTCCTCGGACTCATCTACACGTGATTATGGGGAAATTAGAGGGCGGACCACCCGAGTTGTTTATGGGCTATTTATAAAGTGTCGCTTTCACTTGGAACCGAATGCTTTCATCCCTTCACAGCCCCACGTGTACGTACTTTTAAAACACGTAACTCTGTTCCGCTTTGTTTTGGGTTGGTTCAGTCCTGGTTTTGTCTTGGGGGAGGCATGTGTTGATCGGGGAAGGGGAGAAGGGGTTTAAGAAAGAGAAAATCATCCGGATTATGGATGTGAACTGCGCCAGAGTGCGATTCTGCCAAAGCGACGTGCTTTCTTCAGTTGAAGGAGACGGTTTTGGAAGAGATGTGTCTGTTCCTCATCTGGGTGGAAGTCACTTATTTCCACTAATTTTCAACATTACTTTCACATTTTTGTTTCTCGGCGCTATTTTTGACAGAAGATTGCCATACTTGAGTTGTCAACCACGTACGGAAGCTTTTAAGTCCTTTTAAATTTTCCAACGTAAGCCTTACAATTTGAGAACTATTTTATTAAAATATGCCTTGATTTCTATCCCCCTGCCCCTTTGGGATCTCTTAGCTATATTTGTAAATGCACACATGATAAAACCTAATAATAAAATTCTGAGCACAGATTTCTCTCATGCAACATTCTTGAACCATGATTCCATTTTTTTAGAATGCTGTGTTCTAATGGGCCAGATGACATTCCTGGCTTGTTGTTTGTTGAGCCATCTTAACCTTGACCGGTCTTCAAGCCCTTCACAGTCAGGGCTAGTGAACACAGCCCCCTGCTGGAGGTTCCGGGTATCAGATCTCCAATGGAAACCGGAGGGTTCCTCCTGAGAGCTGGGATACCAGGAGGCCCGAGTCAATATAGTCTCAAGGGATTTCTTCCGTAGTGCTTCATTTCCTTTCGAAAGTTGGGGCAATAAAGGCAGAGACCTTGATCTGATCTATTTAAATCACCGGCTGTTTATCGAAGTGGTATTTTATGAGAAATTAATCTCCGGGTTGTCGGTAGGTGTGCAGGAAGAAAAGTTGTCCTCCGGAAAGTCTCGCAAATTGTGGGTTAAATGTGACTCTTTGTTGCAGAACTTCTCAGAGCCTTTAGTAGGAAAAGAGCACTTCAAACAACATAGATCGCTTTCCCTAAACTTATTTGGCTGTGGGTATTTATTCTGTGACACATGTATTAATATTTTTGAAGTATTTCATGGAGTGTCAGTGTAGGAAGTGCGTTGATATTCCTTTCTCATTTTTTTCTAAGGGTTTTGTTTGGAAGACCGTTTCACTGCAACTGTATTCTAATTTTACTATAGTGCATAAAACTGAAGGCGATTACTTATCAATATTTTTGCGGTTTTTAAACGCTGGGGGGACACAGTACTTTGCACTCAAATAGTCAGTGATTTTTAAAATTCATCTCGAGCCTATGTACTTTGTTCAGTGTTTGTGCTAGCCTTATCGATATCTCTGTTCAGACCTAGGTTCATTCATATTTTATAAAGATTATTTTTCCTTAGTTTATATGGACATGCTTTGTTTTCACCATGTGCATTGCTTGAAAATAAGGCTGAAGAATTGTTCCGATCTAGATTTAGAGGCAAGTGAGATACTGATTCTGTGGGGAAAACAGTGAACAGACCTCATCCGGGTATTATGGGACCAAACCCTCTTCATAAAACCAAAGTACATTTGAAAAGAAAGGTATCTTATTTTTACGGCAATTGCTTTCTCTTAAAATTTCCCGCTTTGAAACTATTCTTCTGGGATCACATCCAGAGGATACCGTTTGGTAACTGTGACGGAGCAAGGGGAATGTGTGCTTGAAAACACATAAAACCGTACGAGCAAATTTACGGGTTGCAGGATTTGAAAGAGTTGCAAGGTTCCAATTGTTTAGATTACATTTTAATAAAGACGTGTTCCGGTCTAACCCGGATCCAGGTTCTCTGTAGCTGGCTACTCGTTATCATTTTACCTAAGGAACTTCGGACTCACCAAACAGTCCTCCGGCCAGCATCCAAGCGCTGTGCTATTCTCATTCGGTTCTAGAAGAGAACGCCCGGGTGTCTGCCCCAGGGAACGAGCGAGCTTCTACTGGCAAAGCTTCAGCTATGTTCTCAGGAGGACCATGTCACATGGATTCTCTTCGGTTTAATTTAGGCCACTGCAAAATGTGGCACAAAACGATCAGGATTATTAGGGTCATGCAGTGCTTACTGGATTGTTTCCATTTGGTACATTCATTCTGTAAAGGTTCTTGGCTTTAGGAAAAGAGCTGCTTTACTCGGGAGGGAAAGAAAATTAATTCTCCAATCCTAAATCTTCTCTCTTGGGGCTGTGTCTTGAGGCTGTTTGTAAATTCAACTTCAGCCCTGCTGATTCTGGGTCAGAAGACACCGGCCCCTGCCTCCTCCTCAGAATCTGGGGGCAGGGGAGGAACACGCAGGCTGTCCTTCTGCGCCCCGGAGGATTCCACGGGGAGCTTCCAGACGGTGGCTGTCGGGATGGCTCAGTCCCTCCATGTAACCTCTTCCAGGGCCTCGGAGCCTTGATCTTTAAAAGCTCTCCTTCTGTGTGTTTCTCCTTGAAGAAAATGTAATATACAAAATGTGATTGAAGTCAAATCCACAAACGTTTATTAGATAATTCCTTCTTATTGCTCTGAAAATGCATTTGACTCCTTTGAATAGTAATCTCCGGGCAGCCTAAACGTGATGGCTATTGAAGAGAATGGAAAGTTCTTCCGAGGCACTTGGGCCGCGTGCTCTGCTCTCTTGGGAAGGAAAGGCAGCTAATGTCACCAGTCTTAGGACGCCTGGCTCGTCTCCACTCCTTCCAAGTAGGGTCCAGACACAGTAGGGAAGGCGCTGGCGACTCTTAGACATACTTCTACTCCACTCTTATCCGCTAGCTTTGTGAAGGTTGAGTTTATCTAAGTGTTGCCTGCACTGGATTTTTGATTTTTGATTATTTTATTGTAGTTTATATTATTTTATTATTTATTTCTAAATGTTTATTTTTGAGAGAAAGAGAGTGGGGGAGGGGCAGAGAGAGAGAGAGAGAGAGAGAGAGAATCCCAAGCAGGCTCCGATCTGTCAGCACAGAGCCCGAGGTGGGGCTCGAACGCACGAACCATGAGATCATGACCTGAGCTGAAATCAAGAATCAGACGCCCAACCGACTGAGCCACCAAGGCGTCCCTTCTTTTTTCTTTTTTTTTTTTTTAAACAACGTTTGTTCTGAGGGGAGAAAGAATAACACAAATGAAAATTCCCTTTGCAGTAATCAAGCTTAACTCTTTTTACTTCTTTTTTTTTTTTTTTAAGTTTTTTCATGGTTATTTTGAGAGACAGAGAGAGAATACAAGTAGGGGAGGGACAGAGAGAGAGAGGGAAGAGAGAGCCCTAAGCAGGCTCCGCACCATCAGCACAGAGCCCAAAAGGGGGCTCGATCCCACCAACTGTGAGATCATGACCTGAGCCGAAATCAAGAGTTGGAGGCTCCACTGACTGAGCCCCCCAGGTGCCCCAACTCTTTTTAGTTTAACAGGAGGCGGACTCACACACCCGCACAGATACCTGAACTTTCTTTGGAGAGCCACAGGAAGGAGTCGACGCCCCTCCACGTTTCCCCTTAAAACCAGGGTCTCAGCTGCAGGGCAAGTCCACAAGCGGCCACACCTGACCCCCCCACCCCCACCCCGTGGGACACCTCATTCTGGAAGACAAGGTCTCCCTACTCCGCGGGCCCCCCTTCTGTCCCAGCCCTACCCCAGACCCGCTTAGCACCAGCCCCTCAGCCGCTCTCCTGTTCCCTCCGAGTGAATCTGGGCTGGCTCGCCCTCCGTGCCGTGACGCACCCCTCCGACGTATCTTATCTCCCCGGCGCTCGGAGTCCTGGAGGTGCGGCGTTCTCAGTTTTCCGGCATCCTCTCCCAGTGGTGTGCTATTCTTAGCAAATGTTTAATAAATGCTTCCTGAATGAATAAAAATGTCATTCCAACAGAATTTCTAGCCATGCACTCGGGAGATTTAGCCCTACGATCTGACTAACATGTTCAAAAACCCGTTTTTCTGTAAAAGAACAGATCTTACCAATGGCTCTTGTAATAATCCTTATGGGGGGAGGGGTGGTTATCAGCTTCTTTTAATAGCAGAAAGATAATCCCTACAGCCTTAGCTTCATCGGGGCAATTATGCTGGTCCTTGGTTGTTCTGTTTTAGAGCTCTGTTTGCTAAATCCTCTGTGAATGCCAGGGACTGAACTGGAGCAAGGCCGGGTACAAACCCTGGCTCACGCTCCCCCCCGCCCCCCTTGGCTAGTATTGCCCTCAGCGTCCCTGGCGGCCAGGCCCGTACCCCTATTTCCTCGGGGTGCAGCGTGTGACAGGCGAGTAAAGGGGCAGAGCGTGAACTCTCCTCATCCCACCCAGGAGCTCAGCGTCCAGCACACGAGCAACCACCTGCCTGCGACGCTGGTCTTCCTTGACTTTCCAGAGACCTAGACGGGACCCACTTCTGCCCCTCCGGCGTCCGTCATTAATTAGCCAGGGAACTTTCTATGGATCATGGCCCTGGTCTCCCCTTTCCCTCTCCCTGCAGGCCAGGCTTTGTCGGAGGCCACAGCCCCCTTGGATTTCCCGGACCTGCCCGAGATCAGGAAGCTGGTGATAAACGGCGAGTCGTTGAGGGCGAGGAGAGCTCGTGTCCTGGATACTGAATTTACCGAGCCACCGGAAAATGACATCAGACTCTCTTGTAGGTGAGTTTCCGTTCTGGAGGCGCGCCCAACTTGCCCAAGTGTCCTCCTTGGATGCCAGGCCGCTTGTCGTCCCTGGAGATGACGGAAGGCGAGAAAGGACGTACTTTCGTGGCCCTTGAGAAAACGTTAAAACGTTAGAGTCGGTGTTTCTCGTAAGTGCCAAGCGGTTGTTTTTACAACTTAGGGAAAGGGTTAGGCACACTTGCTTTGTAAAATTGTAACAGGTGCAGTGCGCATGGCCTGTACGAGCAGACGCTGGAGGTCAGCACGCCAGGCATCACCTTCCTTAATCCTCAGAGAACTCTCTGCGGGAAGCACTTCCATTGCCCCATGTCAGCAATGAAGATATGGAGGTTTGGAGAACATGCCAGTTACGGATTTCTGTACAACAACCATCCCCAAAACTTCGTGGCTTCCAGCAGCCACCACGGATGGAGCCCGGGGTTCTCCGGTCCACTAGGCAGGATCACCTCCCGCGCTCGTCTAGGGCACAGGTGGGTGACGAGGGTGACCGAGCCTTGTCCACAGTTTCCAGCATGGTGGCAGGGGGGTGCCCAGGGCAGCAAGAGAGGGCATGTCTCAAGAAGCAAGAGCTTCTCAAGTCTCAGCTGTGTCACTCTGGTGATTGTCCCATCGGCCAAAGCCATCCCCTGGCCAAGCCCAGAATCAGTGGGAGAGGACACTAGCCAGGGAGGTGGAAAAATGGAGGCATGAGCCAACGGGGGCTGGAGGGGGGGGAGACTGTGACCGCCATAACCTAGCACAGAGAGGTTAAGTAACTGGACCGAAGTAACACAGCTCATGGGAGAAGGACCTCGGATTTGAACCCAGTCACCCCGTCATGACTGAGGCCTCGGGCCCAAGGAGACAGAGCTCAGACAGAGCAGTTTCACTCTGACAATTTAGGTCAGACCTCTGGTTACTTTACTCACTTCCTCTTGTCCTCGCTCTTAGAAATGGAAGTTAAAAGCTTCCTGGTGTGAAAAGCAAATCCACGGTCGGGATGTGCTAAAACGGTTCCGATCCTGGCTTTGTCACAGCTCACCCTGGCCAGATCAGCCTCCAGAGCCGCGCGTCACCTGTTGCTTTGACTATTTAAGCGAGACTGACCCCCCGCGCCCCCCACAGCTCAAATTTTAAAATGAAGTTTCCTTTCCGCATAAGCGCCCTGCGGCTCTCCCTCCTGGAGCCAGGATCCTGCGGCCTAAATGCAAAACCTAAGTTTCTAAGCGTCCTTCTTCTCTGCCCTTAGGTTACCGGCACGTGTCCAGAGGCGCCGTCTCCGCTAACAACCTCGCCGGATTGATTCTGGGGTGGAAAATGGGCTCCTGTCAAGAGGGACGGGTCGGGAGGAGCCCTGGAGCTCATGCAAGGACCCCTCCGGTCACCTCTGCCCCCGAAGGGCAGTGTATGGAACCCGGGTCAGGTGCATTTCGGGCTCCTTCCTAAGGCGTGCATCAGGCATCTGCAAATGACACCCCGTGGCCAGCTAGAGGCCGGAAATTAATGTAAAGTCACCGCAGGTCCATTTGCTTCCCGAAGCCGCTTGCATGGGGCTGCAGACAGTCCTCGAGGGCTTGAGGCTAACATTTCCATGCATTCGTCGCCTCTTCAGGCGTGGAGCAGGCGGGCTCCGCTGGGAGATTCAGGGAGGAGCAGGTCTGGGCAGCCTTGGGGTCCGTGTCTATTTGGAGGGGTCCCCCCCTTTCAAACACCCCCCCCCCACCCCGTGCTATAACCCGTTCCCTGGAAGGACGTGCCGGGAGCCTGCTCTGCATTGTCAGTCTGCGTGGACTCGTGTGGCCGCTCCCCCGGGGGGATTATTTCCGCCGGGATAAGCTCCGTGGGAGGCGTTTCATCACCCGCCCTCCAGCAGCCACTGCACCTGCAGCCCTGCGCCGGGCCCTCAGGAGATGGGCCCCCAGACCCGCGACCTGAGCGTGTGTCCCAGGGAAGCGGTGAACGGGGACGGGCCTGGTGGCCCCCCTCGGTTTCTCCCCAAATTTGGGGACAGGCCTCGCCTCGCACCGTAAGGAATTCGGAGACTCAGCCTCGAAACATATTACAAACCCTTCCCTAAAATGTCACCATGGGAAGAATCTTGGCCTCTGAGTCAGGCTGGTGTGAGTTTACAGAAACGGATGTGAGGGGAAGGGTTAATTCGGTCGAAACCAACCTCAGATGGCAGGCGCATGAAGTGGCATCCAGTGGGTCCAGGGCGAGTGGGGGGCGGGCGCACCACGGATCCCTTTGTGGGAGGGAGAACCACGTTGGGTCATAAACGCAAGATTTTGCTGTGAGCAGAGCAACAGGGCTTCATCAAGTCCTGGGCACCTACAGGAGGCTTCTGTCAGGCCAGGATGCCCAGCGGGATCTGGTGTCCGTGGGCCCTTCCTCCCCCTTCCCCCCCACCCGCCGTCGCTGACATCGCAGCCTCTGAGCCGCAGGCCAGGGCTCCACGTGGTAACAAGGTCACTGAAGCTCCCGTGCCAGCTGGGCCAGAAAACCAAGAGCGGGGCTGATGGAAACATTGCTTAAGGTTTTCCAGAGCCATCAGCACATCAGGTGGAGCACAGGTGACCGAGCGGCCCAGGTTGGGGGGGTCAAGGGGTCCGAGCAAGACCAGGAGCTGAGCTTGGGTGCCCTGGGGTCAGGATCGTGCAGCTTCCGGAAGCCACCAACTCCCCTGAAGGGTTTGCCACGGGAGCCCCAGTTTCTCCCCACCTGCAAGGCTACCTTCATGCAGGGCTGAGGGTCAGGGACTCTCTCCTAGAAAGGGTGGCAGCCTCCTGAAGCCCCACAAAGACTTGCAGCACCCAGACCAAAGATTTGTGGTTTCTGTCGGACGCCCGCCCTCGGAGACCTGGAAACAACTCTGTGGTTGGGGGGGGGGGGGTGGGTGGTGGGAGACGTGTCCACAGACCCTTCGCCAGAACCCTCGTTATCCCGCAGAGCATCGGGCCCGCTCACTGGCATTGCTTTTCCCTGATTTCATCTTTGCAGGGAAACCAGGGGGTGAGAGAGGCCAGGGGGGCGGGTAATCAGCCGTCTCCCGACTTTGCTTCAAATTTGGAGGCAACGTCACAGCTGATCACGTAGAAGATGAGCGTTCTCAAAACTCACTGCACAACAGTCCTACCTGAGTTATAGCGGACCATGCAAACTAATACTAAGAGTGTCAGGCGAAGAAAATACCCAGGCTGCTTCTTGCCTGGGTCGGACACACCAGGGGCAGGGGTGGTATCACGATGGCCAGCTATTTGTTCCAAGTGAGAGCTTCAGAACCGGAAAGAAAACAGCTTGGGTGGTTTCCAGGCTCCGGGTTGAGCCCTCCAGGCTGGCAGGCAACGATTGCTCTGTCAACGAAGCAAGTTTGATTCCAAAGTTGCCGAGAGAGAGAAAATTCCAGGTCCTTTTATGCCACTTTTAATATAAGGGTACTTTAATAACTGTGACATCTCTTTATATCATTCGGAAATTTTAAGACTTCACTCCAAGCAAGGGCCACGAAAGCACATTAGGATGTTTCAAAAAAAAAAAAAAAACAACAAAAAACCCTCTTTAAAATTAACATGAGGGGCGCCTGGGTGGCTTAGTCGGTTAAGCGTCCAACTTCGGCTCAGGTCATGATCTCACGGTTCCTGAGTTCAAGCCCTGCATCGGGCTCTGTGCTGACCACGCAGATCCTGCTTGGATCCTCTGTCCCCCACGCTCTCCGCCCCTCCCCTGCTCGCATGCTCTCTCTCAAAAATAAATATCTTTTTAAAAGGATAAAATTAACATGAAATTCATGTGCACACGTGTGTGTATGGGTGTGCGTGTATATTGCATGTGTGTGCACATGTTCACGTATATTCCTGTGCATGTGTGAGCTCCTGAGTGCATGTGTATTCCTGTGTGTGCACACGTGTGTGAGTGCACAGTGCATGTGTGTATATGTGTACACGTGAATGCACACACATATTCATGTGTATATACGCACACACGTGTACATTCGTGCGTGTGCACACGTGCGCGCGTGTGTGTTCACTACGAGGTATTGTAGGACTTTCGAACTAGCCGTTACCGGAAGGGAAAGGTTTGTGTTTTGTAAACACCACGGCAGCCATGGGTGGTTAATGTTTTTCGAACTGACACTTCCCTTCAGAAATCTCAGTATGAACCCAGATCATTTTTTACGACTCACCTAAAAGCATCCAAATTATTTTCACTGGAAAGGGCAAGCAAGATTTTACAATACCCCCTCACCCTTGAAGGGTCCACCACAGGTCTGCAGAGTGGGGATGCTGAGTAGGGCTGGAGGGTCTCTTAAAGGGTGGACGAAGTGACATCTTTTTTTTTTTTTAACGTTTACTTATTTTTTGAGAGAGAGCATGAGCAGGGGAGCAGCAGAGAGAGAGAGGGAGACACAGAATCCGAAGCAGGCTCCGGGCTCTGAGCTGTCAGCACAGAGCCCCCTGTGGGTCTTGAACCCACGAACTGGGAGATCACGACCTGAGCCGAAGCCGGACGCTCAACCGACTGAGCCACCCAGGCGTCATCTTTTGAATCATGGATGCCCGGGCAGTTGGGGGGTGGGGGACGAGGTGACATCTCTGGGTGGCTTTACCAGGACATGCAACTGATTAGATACTAAGGTCAGGCGCTAAGAAATCAAGGTCATGCCATGGTGCATTTTTCTCAAACAGCTGGGCCCAGATAAGTGAAGCAGGGGGTGAGATCACCAAAAAGATAAGGTGGCAATTCTTAACAGTCTCAAATCTTGTTACAGCAAGGGAGGGCGTGCTGAGATCCAGGCATTTGGAATAATTTCACCGGCGCTGAGATGTCTTCGGTCCGCCCTGCCCCGTACCCTCCCCCCTCCCTCCGTTCCCCTTCGCACGCGTCCAAACACACAGCTCCTCGGAAGTCTTCCCGAATATGCCATTCTCCAGATCGGCTTTTGAATATGAATGCAGGGAGCACTCGTGATGTTTTTCCACCCTTAGAGCCGGTTGATTTATGGCCCGGATTACTGGAAACAGTAATTCTCTGCTCTTTATGATGTTTTGGTGGAAGGTGCCGTAGCCTGCAGTCAGAACAGCATGATTTCAACTAGGTTTTTACAAAAAGGTCTCTGCAGTGAGGGTGGCTGTGAATTGTACAGCTTCTATAACAGAGCAGTTAATAAGACACCAGCACATTAATCATGTGACAGCTATTGGGTTTAGCAGGGAAAGGCAGTGGCTTTTGAAAACAGCAATTTAGGTTACTACTGTGTTGAAAGAGGTTGGCTGAACACCCTGTTTTTAACCCGTGGTTAACAGTTAAATGGTGCTGGTCGTTTTTCCGGACATCTGTTCGCGTATCTGGAATTTTCAGTCAGCGTAATGAACTAATCGACCTCTTCCGTTATCTCCCATCCTGGAGACCCAGAAATGTGTTGAGGAACAAGCCAGAAACCAGCTCTGGCAATTCCATGACCAGTCTCACAGCAAGGTAAGCAAGGTAACCAAAGCCTTGTCTGCGACTGAAACTGGTAACAGATCATAACTGAGCTGAGGAAGTCTGGCCTGTTGAGAGGTTGGCACCGAAAAATGGATCAGAATTTCTGTGCTTTGAACCCGTCAAGATGCATGGTGTAGAGCTCCAGAAATAAAATGAGAGGGACTTCATGAATCTGTTGCTAGAAAACAACAGTTACCCGTGCGAATATCCTAAGAAACGAAAACATTACCTTTTGAAATGAAACAGCGATTAACGTACTTGCTTTTGTTTTTTTTTACTTGTTTATATTGCCTTTCTCTAATGAAATAAATGAAGTTGCGTCTATTGGGCAATTATAATCTACGAGAGGCCACGAAAGTACAGTGGGAATAAACCGTGCCTTTTGTTCTGAAGGAGAGTTACGTGTGATAATGAACCACTTAAAAGAAATCAGTCTGTTGGGGGTGTTAAGATCATGGCTGCTGACGCCAGACCTGCCCGGCTCCAAGTTGGGGTTCCAAGTCTCACTTTTAGCATTAGGCAAACTGGTATACAATCCCTTTGTGCCCTGGTTTCTTGGCTGTTAAAATGTGCACGATAGCAGACACATGCATGCTGTTGCCGTGAGGATTAAGGAAAATTACGACGCGAGGAATTCACTTAAAACAAAAAGTGTAGATACCTTTCATCTAGTGGACTCTCAGGAGGTAAAGTTTGGCGTATCTATATTACAGATTATCATCTGCTAATTAAAGATGCTGGCGTATTGTGGACTTAGGGGCAAAGGAAAACGTTGATGACATACTGTCAAGGGTGAAAAGGCTACAAAACAGCTTTTACGAACACATCGTGCATGTGCAAATCGTCAGCAGAGTGTAATTTTTTAAAAGCACACAACAGTAAGTGTTTTTGTTGTCTATCAAGACGGCGAGAATTCACACATAAAATCAGCATCTGACATTGGCCATGGCGTTAGAATTAGACACAGGCACATACCCTGCACATTTGGCGAAAGAATAAATTAGGGCATCTTTCCTGGAGAGCAACTGGACATAGCTGTCCAATGCCTTAACACCTGACCTTTGGCCTATCAGGCGCACTTCCCCAATTTTTTGCTAAGAAAATAATCACTGATACGTGGAAAGGTGCATTTATGCAATGGGATACTCCACCCCAATATAAATGATACACACGGTGACATAGATGAATCTCAAAGTCCTAAAACTTGGCAAGAGGAACCAGGCGAAAGAATACGCAATCTATAGAACTATAAAATATATTATAATGAAATACAATTATGTAAATGTAATAATTAACGCCATTGAAATGCATTATGATGAAGATAAAAATATTTAATGTCATTATATAATATTACACTATTACAATTTAAAAACCACTCTTTGTTTCATAAAGATCGAAAGCAGTCAAAACTAACCCAAAGTGCCAGAAGTCAGCACGGCAGTTCTCTTTGGAGAAGAAGTGATAGTGGAAAGGGGTCAAGAGGAAGCTGTGGAATGTTCTTTCTCTTGATCTAAGTTGTGGACACAAAAGTAACATTGTTTATACAAAACAAGGAAAATCTTAACTATTTGTTAACTGTGGTCCCCTTAAGTCAATTAAAAAAATTTTTTTTCATGTTTATTTATTTTTGAGAGAGAGAGAGAGAGAGAGAGAGAGACAGAGTGTGAGCAGGGGAGGGGCAGAGAGTGAGAGGGAGACACAGAATCTGAAACAGGCTCCAGGCTCCGAGCTGTCAGCACAGAGCCCGACGCGGGGCTCGAACTCACAGACCGTGAGATCATGACCTGAGCCGAAGTCGGACACTTACCCGACTGGGCCCCCCGGGTGCCCCCACTGCACCCACACCAGCACCTGCCCCCACACTACATGGCTTGGCTGCCCTTCCCTCTTCCATGCACCTGTCTCTCAGGTGTCCTGATATTCCGCTCCTCACTTACAGGGTCCTCCTAGTGCCTTGAAACACGCTGTCCCTGCCTGACTGTCCCTTCCTTGTCCCTGAAGTTACTTCGTGGAGGTTTCTGGTCAAGAACCATTATTCTGGCTTATTGCCTGCTGTGCTTTTCCTCTGAGATACTTAGTGGCACTGATAATTTTATCTTTAGTTTGGCATTACCTTTTTTAAGTATTTATTTATTTATTTGGAGACAAAGACAGCACGAGTGGGGGAGGAGCAGAGAGAGAGGGAGAGGGAGAGAGAGAGAGAGAGAGAGAGAGAGAGAGAGAGAATCCTAAGCGGGCTCTGCACTGTCAGCTCAGAGCCTAATGCGGGGCTCGAGCCCATGAAGCTGGAAGATGATGATCTGAGGTGAGATCAAGAGTGGGATTCTTAACCGACTGAGCCGCCCCGGCGTTAACGTTGTAAATCCTTGCCTTCAGACTGGGTTTCGTAAGGCGGCCTTGCCTACAGCCAGACTCACGCCAGTTCCCTGGTAAGTACATCGAACGCACAGAACTAAAACACGTATTTGAAAAAATAAGCAGCGGCTTGTTGAAATTGAAAACTAAACTTCGTAATGAAAAAGGATGAAATAAAACCACATCGCCTTTGAATAACAACAAAATAAATTATTGTTCAAATGATACTCTACACGAATTTTTTATGACATGGAAATTGGTTTGTGATATATTACTAAGTGAACAAGAGACTTACAGAGGGATGTGACAACGCGAGTCTGTTTTTGTGAAAAATCGATGACGATATCTAGGGAGAGAGCCGTTCGGAAATAAGTATATGCAAACACGCAAGGAGATAATGGATGCTTTTTAATTTTTTAAAGAAATTTCGCTTATCTTTATTTCCGCAAACACGCATGGCTCTCGTAATGAAAGCACAATGAGTGCTATTTTTAATTAAAAATACTAAGGCTCACTAGTTTGTTATGTGTTTAAACAGCGTGAAGCTCTCATCCATTCAGCAGGCTTGTGTTTTCACCATTCTGGGGCGACTAAGGTATGGCGGGTAATTTGGAACTCAGGACCCCGGTGGGTGGTGCCGAAGCTGCTCCCCTAAACCTCAGATCAGCCCCACGGCACCTTGCGGTCACCCTTCCTCTGGCTTCCACCAGCCTGAGACGTCCTCCTGTGCGTCAGCGATGTTCCCATCACTGGATGTCGCTGAAATTTGAAAAATTGTGACCGTGGGTCGCAGCCCACGAGTCTGCAACAGACCTGGAGACAGGGTCCCCTCTCTAATCTAAGGAATGAAAACAAAGCCAAACAAAGCAGAAAACCTCAAGGCAACTTGGCCACACCATAGGTGACAACATCCCTCATGACCTTGTAACGTGAGACCACGTAATCAGACTGCATGTTTGCGCGTGACCCTACACGGGAGACAAAGAAGTAGAAAATATATGAAAGAAAACTACGCCACGTGGCGTTCAGGGCTCAGGTCTTCGGGTCCGAACCCAACGGAGCCCCGCGGACACGAATAAAGTGGCTTCCTGGAAGGAAACGCCTGGGTGTCGCGACTCTCCGGGCGAGAATGCTGCCACTAGAGGTGAAAGCTCACGCCACCGCGTCCTGGTGCCCGGATGAGCCCGGCAGGTCCCAGGGCCCTGGGGCACGAGGCGCGACGTGCCGGTGACCCTGCGCAGTCTGGGTCTTCTGCCCCTTTCCAAAGGAGCGCATCCCACAGCCTCACGCACGTCTAGTTCACTTAGTCCTCGACGGAGAAGAGAGTTACCAGGGAGGACGCCGGGCAGATGGCAGTGAGGCACGCGAGGGGTGCTGGGGGGTGCTTTGACGACACCCGTTCGGGGTCCCTGCAGCGACTTATTTCTGCTCACCGTGGCAGTCTCCACCTGCAAGGGAGTTTTACGACGTCTGAACACCCAGCTGACAAATTGACGTTGAGAAATACGGAGCATTTTTGTCACTTGGAACCAATTTTGTGCAGCTAAATCATTATAAGTAATTTTCTTAGCGTTGGCAAAGAGGAAATCGCATCCATTTCGCGGGCCTTCCTTGACGCCGCTCTCTGGCTCTTTTTCGGAGGCACTGCCATGATTCCGTCTTCTAACGATCTCAGAAGCCATCTCCTTGTGGGGGCCTCCCCAAGCACAGTTCTTGGCTGCACGTTGCCATAGCTCACACATTCCAGGAGTCCTCATTAGCTGGGAAAGATGGGACGGTGTTTGTCTTCCACATTCCGGGCTCAGGGAGAAGGCTCTCTTTTCAGAAGCAAGAGAGCCTGGCATGTTTGCATTGCTGAAGCATCACCTCGGGCCATTCAATAAAATAAACAAGCGGCCCTGTAGCAAAGGTCAAGGCCGATCAGAAGGGGCCTCCGGGGCTGTGGGGGGGAGCCTGGCCGGTCTCCCCGTGCTTTGGTGTGGCCAGCCTGCGCCAGCCTCCTGGCTCCGAAAGGTGGTTAGGAATTCTTGTTGACTGCCGACCCGCTTCTTACCCACTGGGAAGCGGACCCGAGGATGTGCTCAGGAAACGTCTGTTGGGTTCCCGGGAGTGCCTGCTCCTGGACACCAAGCGCTCCGGAGAGCCGTGCGAACCCAACACCGGCCCTCTTCCTTGTCTTCTGATCTCTAAAATGGGTCCGTACTCCGCTGATCCGATATACCCATTTTCAGTACCCTCCCTGGAGTTTCTTCAGAAAGCACATTCGACGCGTACAGATCGGTGGTCAGTATTTGGACTTTTCTTCCGGATCCAGGTCCGCTCTGTGATCCTTGGAGTATAGTTCAGGGACCCGTTTTGAAGCCACTCCCTGATGCGTTTGTAATCATGATGTCATCTGGCACAGAAAGGCCTTGTCTGTGTGTATCAATGGGGGGACTGTGATGTCTGCGGAAATTAGGGGTATGCGAGAGCGTTGGCATGAGGGCCACGGGAAGAGGGCACGTACCCTCTCCACCAGCGACCGCACAGCCTGTCAGAGGGAAAGCATGATGGGACCACAGAGCTACAGGCCCACTCGGGAGCTCACAGATCCGCTTTATGTAAGAATTGCTTACTGAAGCAATAAAAGCTGGTAAGTGCACCACCAAAACCCAAATCACATAGATGCACACTATAGACGCAAAAATTCTGAATTCGAAATTGGCGATCAAAATCCAATAGTGTGCCCCAGATGACGTTTACTTAAATAGATGTTTTGGTTTTTGTTTTGTTTTGTTTTTGTTTTTAGAAAGGTAGGAATGATTCACTGTCAGGATATCTCTTGACACAGTTCACTATATTACCCTCTTTAAGGAGAGAAATTATGACCCCCATCAATGCATTCTAAAAAGACATTTGATAAAATGTAGCAGATATCCTCAATAAAATACACAAGCAAATCAATTAGGAGGAAATAATTTATGTTTGAAAGAGGCAATTTGTAAAAAGCTAACAGCAGATATTCTAAATGGGGAAATGCTAAATGGGTTTACACTAAGACTGTGAACAAGACAGGGATATTTACTATCATTATTATTATTTTGTATTTCCGATGTTTCTAGGAAATCTAATAAGAAAGGGACATTGTCTTTAAAATACTTGGGGGAAAAAAGAGATAACAGTATTCTTGCTGATGATATGGGTTCATATCTACAAAATCCAAGATACTCCAGCATGGAAAACTGGAACAATAGTGAAACTTTTAAAATGGATCGCAGTACATTATGGGAACTTGACAAAGGAATAAATTCAGTAAGAAAGAGAGAGAGAGAGAGAGAGAGGTATGGCCACAGAGGTACAGCTCTCTCTCTCTGTCTAAAATAAAATCATCTTGGGGGTGCCTGGGTGGCTCAGTTGGTTAAGCGTCTGGCTATTGATTTTGGCTCAGGTCATGATCTCATGGTTCGTGGGATCGACCCCCAAGTCAGGCTCTGCACTGACGGTGTGGAGCCTGCTTGGGATTTTCTCTCTCTTTCTCTCTCTCTCTGCCACTTCCCTACTCTCTCTCTCAAAATAAATAAATAAACTTAAAAATATAAAAATAAAATAAAGTCACCTTTGATGTTGTCTCGCGTGATACGTAAGATGCTACATGGATTATTGATGACTTAGAGGTAAAAATTTACAGGTGAAAATCATAAAACGAAACTAGGCTGGTGATATGTTAGACTTAATGGTGACAAGGTCTTCGTAAGCACTGTAGTAAATCAAATAAACATATTTGACGACTTAAAAATAAAATCATTTTCGTAAGGCAAGGATACCAAACATGGTCAACTGACGAATAAAAAAGGGAGGAAAAACATGGCGCTCCAAAAAAACCCCAAAACAAAAAAATAACACCCCCCAAACCCACATTGTGCTCCAGGGGAATTAAAAGGTTAAGTTCAAAGGCAGATAAAGGATTAAAATTTACAAATGTGTAAAGAACACTTGCAAATTGATAACAATGATGCAAATAATCCAAGAGACAATACACAAAAAATACCAACAGACTGCAGATCGGCAAATCTTGTAGCCTGTGGACCCATGACAGGATCTCACCGTCTCTTGGAGTCAGAGAAATTCAAATCCAAGTACTTGCTCTCACATTATACCAACCAGATTGGGGTGGGGGGGGGGGGCGGGGACAAACTGGCTGGGACGTGGGAAAACTGTACTCTCACAAACTTTTGGTGGAAACGTGAATTGTTTCATCCTACTTGGAAAGCAATCTGGAAACTTCTATTAACATTTAAACTACTCATATGTTTTTTTGACAGAGCAGGGCCATGCGTAGGAATCTACGCCACAGAAATAAAATATCAGACTCTAAGACTATCTTCATGAGAATGTTCCCTGCGTCGCTTAATGCTCATACTTAATTAAATCAAACCCAAAGCAAGTGCCAATTAATATGAAAATGGTTCAATAAAATATGGCACCTCTATGCAATGAACTGTTAGGTAGTTACTGAAAATAATGAGATTGATTTGTATCCAACAAGTTGAAGGAAATCTCACTGTGTACCATTAGGTGATAAAACCAAGACTGAGAAGAGTTTAACAACACAAACTAATACAATTTTTTGAGGGAAATGAAAGTGAGTTGAATTACCTATGCCCCCCACAACTTATCTCTAAGTCCCAACCTCCCATTCATTGGAATGTGGCCTTAGTTGGAAATAGCGTCTTTGCAGATGTGATAGGGTTAATGTTCTGAAGATAAGATTATCTTGAATTTAGAATGGGCCACAGATCCATTTTCTGGATGTCTTTATAAAAGACAAGGACAAAGATACACAGAGGGAGAGTGCTCTTGCAAAGAAAAGATGGAGGTAGACACTGGAGTATTACACCTGCAAACAAGGAACAGCCACCAGAAGCTAGGAGACAGGCATGGAAGGAATTCCCCCCAGAGCCTCCAGAAGGAACCAACCCTATCAAATTCTCGATTTCAGACTTCTGCCCTCCTGAACTATGCGGAGAATACGTTTCTGTTTTAACCTACCCATTTTGTGGGGAATTCTTACTGCAGCCCTAGAACACTAATGCCGAAACAAGGATGAATACCTTACTATTATCTATGCATATATATATATATATATATATATATATATATGCCGTAAAGATGGAAAAGGTATGGAAGGACACCACCAGGTTATTAGCATCAGATACCCACGTCTGGGGTAGGACAGAGGAAGCCGGGCTGGGGAGAGGCAGGGGCCAAGGGAAGAGGAACATGGCACAAGGGCATTCCTACTACAGAAACTGAGAACGGATCAGTAAAGACCCTGAGGCCCCAGGTGCAGACAGGATCCAGATCTGGGCAAACCGTGCTTCCGAAAGTTTGGTCCAATATACCCGCTCGCCTACCGTTTGTGGGAGGGCATGCTGGTAATGTTGCATATCCAGGTATCTTGGAGCAAGTTAAAAAGTAAAAGTGAAGTAGTGGTGGGCGCCTGGGTGGCTCAGTAAGTTAAGCATCTGACTCTTGATTTTGGCTCAGATTGTGGTCTCACAGTTCGTGGGATCGAGCCCTGCGTCAGGCTCTGCACTGACAGCTTGGAGCCTGCTTGAGATTCTCTCTCTCCCCTCCCTTGCTCACTCTACCTCAAAAATAAATAAATAAATGTTTTAAAAAATCAATTGCGGGGTGCCTGGGTCGTTCAGCCAGTTAAGCGTCGGACTTCCGCTCAGGTCATGACCTCGTGGTTCGTGAATTTGAGCCCCACATCGGGCTCGGTGCCGACAGCTCAGAGCCAGGAGCCTGCTTCTGATTCCGTGTCTCCCTCTCTTTCCGCCCCTCCCCATTTTGCACTCTGTCTCTCTCTTTCCCTCAGAAATAAATAAACATTAGAAAAAAATCTTAAAAAAATCAATGCCTCATGTGGGTGACAATGAGATATCCGAGGATAGGACCTGTTCCAAAGTACATACAGACATATGTATGTTTCGTAGTTTTTCTGAAATGACTACTGTTTAAAAATCTCTTATAAGCGAACTCATTCCACGGTATCATTTGCACAAAGTGTGATCTCTTCCAAGGTTCCTCACATCTCAGCTAATCCTTTTAATCCTAACATTTCCTGACTTTTTCAGCATGAGGGAGACGCTTGGAAACAACACTTACTTTAAATTTTTGTCTTACAAACCTGAAAATCCTTTGTCAGCTCCAAAAAGGTTTTTAGATGCCCAAATGATGGTCGCATTCTTCAAGTACCATTCGAGTAAAAAACAAAAACAAACACAAAAACAAAAACAGAAACGAAAAAAAAAACATATCAAAAATTTACTGAAAATTCAACAATACTTTTAAACACATATGTATTGGGGTCATCTCAACATTAGACTTTTTGCGAGTATACATCAGACTCTAGTTTCCAAGTGATAGGGACCGAATTTTCTATGTCATTAGAAACAACCAATAAAACCAGACAAAACATAGGTAACACGAGTTTTGAAAACACCGGCCATTAGGCAACAAGGGACAGCAATCCTTGAGACACAGACACGAACGAGGTGAGCCCCAGGCTTGACCTTCAGCGACAGTGTAAATCGCCAAGCTGCAGCCTGAGGGAAATTGTTCACAAGGCTTATATCTGTTAAAAGATTTATACCTATAATTTATTAAAAACCCAAAGATAAGAGAAGCAGCCTAATTCTAAAAATGGGCAAAGATTCGAATGGAACTTCATCAAAGAAAATATAGAGAATAAACAACATGAAAAGATGGTCAACATCATCAGTTCCTTGGGAAAAATTAAAACCACGAGATACGACGACAAGTCTGGTGAAAATGGCTAAAGTTGAAAAGACCAACTTTAGGGGCCCCTGGATGGCTCAGTCGGTTGAGTGTCCGACTTCAGCTCAGGTCACGATCTTGAGGTTTGTGAGCTCGAGCCCCGCATCAGACTCTCTGCTGTCAACCCGGAGCCCGCTTCGCATCCTCTGTCCCCCTTTCTCAGCCCCTCCCCTGCTTGTGCTCTCCCGCAAATAAATAATTTCTTTTTAAAAGACTCACTTTATCAGGTGTTGCTGAAAATGTCGAGGAGCTGGACCTCTCCGGTCAACTGGTAGGAAGACAAAATGATACAAGTACTTTGGAAACCACTCGGCAGTTTCTTAAAAAGTTAAACACGCGTTTACCGTATCATCCAGCCATCTCAGTCCTGGGGATTTATCTGAGAGAAATAAAAACTTCTCTGCATGTGAAGACTTGCACACAAACATTCAGAGCAGATTTATTTGCAACTGCCCCAAACCGGAAACCGAGTTCCAGTAGAGCCACACAATGGAATACTACTCAGCAGTAAAAAGGAATGAACTGTTAATACATGCCGGCCCGCGCGGACGAAGCGGCCCAGAATAATTGTGCCAAGCACAAGACGTCAACCAAAGGGAAGTGATGCTATTTATATGCAAACTCATGTCTTGGGGGAGAAAAGAGACTAGATTCCTGGAGACAGACTGAGGAGACAGGAGGGGCAAGAGGAAGAAATCTCGAAGGGTACAAGACACCCACTGATGAATGGATGAGCAAAACGCGTTGTGTCCAATACAACAGCTTTTGTTGAGTTTTAAAAAGGAAGGAAATTGGGGCGCCTGGGTGGCTCCGTCGGTTGAGCGTCCGACTTCAGCTCAGCTCAGGTCGTGATCTCGCGGTTCGTGAGTTCGAGCCCCGCGTCGGGCTCTGTGCTGACAGCTCGGAGCCTGAAGCCCGCTTCGGATTCTGTGTCTCCCTCTCTCTCTGACCTGGTCTGTCTGTCTGTCTTAAAAATAAATAAACATTAAAAAAAAATAAAAAAATAAAAAAGGAAGGAAATTCTGACACAGGCTACCACGTGGAGAAACTTCGGGGTCATTATCCTAACCGGAATAAGCTGGTCACCAAAGGACAAATATTGTAGGATTCCACGTCTTTTCTTTTTTTTTTTTTTTTAAAGTTTCTTTGTCCAGTTTGAGACTGAATGAGAGAGCGTGAGCGGAGGAGGGGCAGAGAGAGAGGGAGAGTTAGAGAATCCCAAGCAGGCTCTGCACCATCAGCACAGAGTTGCATGTGGGGCTCAAACTCAGGAACCTCAGCTGAAACCAAGAGCCGGGGGCTTCACTGACTGAGCCACCCGGGCGTCCCTGTATGATTCCACCTCTATGAGGTCCCTAGAGCAGTCAAATTCACAAAGACAGAAAGGAGAAGGGTGGGTGCCAGCAGCTGGGGGAGGGGGCCGAGGAGTGAGGGTTTAATGGGGTCAGATTTTCAGTTTGAGAAGCGGAAAACGTTCCAAGGATGGATGTCGGTGATGGCTGCACAACAAACACTTCACTTAATACCACTCGACTGTGCACTTAAAAAATGGTTGACGTGGGGCACCTGGGGGGCTCAGTCGGTTAAGCATCCGACTTCGGTTCAGGTCGTGATCTCACAGTTCGTGGGCTCGAGCCCCACGTTGGGCTCTGGGCTGTCAGCGCAGAGCTCACTTTGAATCCTCTGTCTTCCTCTGTCTCTGCCCCTCCCCTGTTCTCTCTCTCTCAAAAATAAACAAACATTAAAAAAAATGGTTAATACAGCAAATTGTATGCTATGTGTGTTTTTACCACAATTTAAAAAATTGCATGAGGGAGCACCGAGGGGTGACCGCAGGACCGACTACGTACTCTGTGGGGCTCGAGGCAAAATGAAAATGTGGCGTCTCTTGCCTCAAGATGCCAACTGCAGAGAGCCACGCCGAGCTGTGGCCCTTCTGAGTGTGGGACCCTGTGCCAATGAGCAGGTCGCACACCCACGGGGCCTGCGGGTTGACGGCTAAGTTCACCACCTTGACTGCGGGTATATACGTAAATTAAAACTTACCAAAACGGAAACTTGAAGTATGTACAGTTTGCTGCTTATCGATTGCACCCCAATATAGTCGTTTAAATGGAAGTGACAAAAAGAATGTTTTTGAAAAGGAGCAGCACCAGTATAAGTAAGACAGCCTTTATTCATGCTGGAGACATTGCTGTTTGCAGATGTGCATGGAATCAACCATTTTTTGCTCCGTAGCCTGTCATCAACGCGTTGGAACGCTTTGCTTTAATCTAAAGGTACTTTGGTGGGGCCCCTGGGTGGCTCAGTCGGTTGAGCGTCCGACTTTGGCTCAGGTCGTGATCTCATGGTCCGTGAGTTCGAGTCCCGCGTCGGGCTCTGTGCTGACAGCTCAGAACCCAGAGCCTGCTTCGGATTCTGTGTCTTCCTCTCTCTCTCTGCCCTTTCCCCACTCATGCTCTCTCTCTCTCTGTCTCTCTCTGCCAAAAATAAATAAACATTAAAAAATCTGTTTTCAAGAAAGTAGTTTGGGAAGGGATTCTAGTTAACAATATGGGTTGGCTGGACTTGTGTTTGAATCATGTTCCCCTAAACGTCTAACTCTGTGACCTTGAACCGGCCCAGATCCTCATGTCCTAAGTTGGCTCCACTGGGGTCCTTGGACATTTAAATGAGATAGTAATACAAAGGGTTCTCAGCACAGCACCTGGCCATTTGTGCTTAAAGCGTCATTTGTAGAAGAAATGTGTGAGCGCACCTTTCTCTCCCGGGTGCGTGACAGACGGTGTTTTCGACACACCCCCTAAATCTCAACGGTAGGTCCTGCTCTTCCGCGTGATGGAGTGTTGGAGTGTTTGCATCAGACCCTGCATGTGCCACAGACCAGCCGTGCCTTCTCAGAAATCTTACTTAGGTCCAGAGCCTCGGTTTCCTCACCTTTGCAACCGTAATAATAGAACAGAGCAGGTTCTGTTTGCATAGTAGTGATTATTCTTTCCCTTTTACCCAGTCGTCTGGGCTCAACCCTGCCCAACATAGCACATAATTTCATATTTAGCGTAATTTCCCAAGTAAGCTACTAGTGGTTCAGAGAATTAGATCTCCATTTTCCTGACCGGTCTCACGTTTTTTTTTGCTAAATAATTGAGTCTATAGAAGAGATCAGACCAAGGTAGCTAAATAATACAATACCCTATGTATTTGAATTTCAAAGGAAACAATACAGGACCTTGAAAATGAATGGGTGACTGTTGCATGATTGATGGTTAATCTATGGCCAAGTGTTTGTAGAGAAAGGACTGATCCTAAAATCTCTTGAAAATGCAACTAATTATTCTGAAGGATTTGCAGAAGTAAAAACAGCCAGATACTCTATGGTTTTTTGGTTTTTGGTTTGTTTTCTTTTTTTCTTTTTTTGTAATTTTCAGATGCTTTGTTTGGTACAGGTTCTCTAACTTTGACAAAAATTACTTTAAAAACTCACTCAAATGTTCTCTTTAACAGAGTAGGAGTTGCAAACGCTCTGATCATATTTTTTTTTACCACTTTCATATTTAAAAATAATATGCCCTCTAAACATTTACATTCAAGATTTGTTTTTCCTCAGATGTGTAAGTAACACATAGTAATTTGCATCTCATGCATAAATCTTACTCTGTTGAATACAAATATTCAGGAAAGTTCCTTGTCTCTCTTCTCTGTTTCCGCCCCCCACCCCAAGTCATTGGTAGTTTGGTTGACTAATATTTCCAAAAAGATAAGGAAGGGGCATTGGCAGTTAGCAAACAAATCTCTTGTTACTGCTTTCTTTCAGGCGCAGGGAACTCAGAGCTGAATACGTAGCTCAGTGTTTTACAATACTCATAAAAATGTTTCAATCTTTAATATTTTCCCAGATGAGTGCATCGATGTGTCCTTTGCTAGTGCCATGTGGAGATGATGTGTATGTGGGGATTTCTCCAGGACGAATTTGACCCTTAGGGTCTTTGCGGAACCACGCCCGCATGACTTCAATCAATTTCAATTCCAAGCGCCCCGGAAAGAAAGTGTTCATCCAGGGTGCGGCCCTGGTAGACCGAGGCCGCCCCCTGGCCTCTCCCGTTACCATCCCTTCGTCCCCAGGACATTGCATTTCAAGAAGCTTGTCTTGGCCTTGCGTCGATCATGTCTGGTTAAACTCTGAGGCGTGTTTTATATTCTGAATTTCCTGCACCACTGGTTTCTTGTCTACTGATCGTTTGCCAGGTCTCAGCTCGGCAAAAGACGTCTCAGGAGAGCCTCACCCCCATTGCAAAAGGTGACTAAAATATTTCATTGCGTCATCTGCCCTTGGTACAATGAACTCTTTTCAGCAAACGTCTGGTAACGCTTTGAATACAAGAGCCTTCGTGAAAATAAATTGCCACGTTCTCTGCTTCTGTTGCTGCTGACGTGTACTCTTCCTTCTACCATTAGAAATTCCTCTTATTTAACCTTCAGGGTCTTCTTCGCGTGATATGTGCAAAATCCGGTTTTCTAAAATTATTTATTCGCTGTTTTTTTTCACTCGTTGTTCAAACCATTTACTAGGGAGCCACTGAGCCCCTGTGCCAACCAGCCCTGCATGAGGAGGCGAGAAACACAGTGCAAGGTTCTGCTCTCAGGAGAACAGGCTCTTGAGAAGACAGGACTCACAGGCAGGAGACAGCCGGGGAACAAAGCCGGGCAGCGTAGAAAGAGATCAGAGACAGTGAGAGCTTTCAGACTCCGGAAAATGGAGCACAGCGTGGGAAATACAGTCACGGGGGGGGGGGGGGGGTCTAATAATTATTGTTACCCGACGATATCAATAATAGAATCACATTAGTGGCAGTTATCACCGGCCAGTTACCCCGTGCCCCGGTTCTGCACGTGGTTTATACATCCCCTTGATGGATGCCCTTGGCCACTTCGTGAAGTAGGCCTCGTCCTACCACGCGGACAAGTGTCTTCACGGGGAGGGCTGGGATCGAGCAGAATTTGGAAGAAGGAGAATGTGAAGGGCTGCTGAGGAGCAAGAAGGCATTTCCTGGGGAAAGCAGTGAATGCGTCAGGAGTCCCCGGCCCTGAGGTTCAGGGAGATGCGGCAGAGGAAGATGAGGCCACCCTGCCACACGGAAGCACGGAATTTGGAGGTGACGGGAGAGGAGGTTCCTTAGGGAGGAGTGGAGTCGGGTCAAGTGAGGCCTCCCAGGGCGGGCTTAGGAAGGTGGACTTAGTCCTGCAAACACAGAGCTTCTGGGGAGGTATTTGGGTGGTAACGGCTGCATCTCAGGGTACACGCAGCCATCAAATGGTGTAATCACTGAACTGAAACATTATCCTCATCGTTGATTCGGTTTTTCTTAGGTTCCTGTCAGGGTCCGGGTATTTTGTGGAAGTAATAAGTACAACTAAAATTTACCCTGGCCCGGCCTCCTGCCTGAGATCATTTGCATCAAAGCGCTGACCCTGGCAGCTTGTCCACCCTTCTGCAGGCACACACACAGGCACACCCGTGTGCACACGTGTACATGTGCACTAACACACACACGCCGTACTCAGAAAAAAGTAGCCACAGGCCCCCATGTTTGTCATCCCGAACCCCAGCCCCTTGCTGGGGGATCGAATCTGTGCCAGTGGGATTATCTCTCCTGGGGAATTCGGAATCTAGGAATCGGGTTGTGCTTCTTCCCTGTGGTACGTTTTCTCTTACGATGAGAAATTATATCCCCAAGAGAGGCTGTGGGGGAGGGGAGCAGGGAGAGAAGAAAAGCTATGTATACCACACCTTATGGAATTACCATCGTTAAAAGTAAAATGATTGGGCAGAAAACATGAATAGACACTTCTCTAAAGAAGACATCCGGATGGCCAACAGGCCCATGAAAAGATGCCCAACGTCGCTCCTCATCAGGGAAATACAAATCAAAACCACACTCAGATATCACCTCACGCCAGTCAGAGTGGCCCAGATGAACAAATCAGGAGACTATAGACGCTGGAGAGGATGTGGAGAAACGGGAACCCTCTTGCACTGTTGGTGGGAATGCAAACTGGTGCAGCCGCTCTGGAAAACAGTGTGGAGGCTCCTCAAAAAATTAAAAATAAATCTACCCTGCGACCCAGCAATAGCAATGCTAGGAATTTACCCAAGGGATACGGGAGTACTGATGCATAGGGGCACTTGTACCCCAATGTTTATAGCAGCACTTTCAACAATAGCCAAATTATGGAAAGAGCCTAAATGTCCATCAACTGATGAATGGATAAAGAAGCTGTGGTTTATATATACAATGGAATACTACTTGGCAATGAGAAAGAATGAAATATTGCCTTTTGTAGCAACGTGGATGGAACTGGAGAGTGTGATGCTAAGTGAAATAAGTCATACAGAGAAAGGCAGATACCATATGTTTTCACTCTTATGTGGATCCAGAGAAACTTAACAGAAGACCATGGGGGAGGGGAAGGAAAAAAAAGTTAGAGAGGGAGGGAGCCAAAATATAAGAGACTTAAAAACTGAGAACAAACTGAGGGTTGACGGGGGGTGGGAGGGAGGGGAGGGTGGGTGAGGGGTATTGAGGAGGGCACCTATTGGGATGAGCACCGGGTGTTGTATGGAAACCAATGTGACAATAAATTTCATATTTAAAAAAAAAGTAAAATGATTGAATATTGGCAGTTTTATATCATTCGCCTGCCATATGTACAGACACACGAGTGAAACATACCTGCCCTTAGGGCCTGGGAAATATTCCAGATCACTTCCGGGGAATTCCTCATGTGTCTTAAACCCATCTGAAGTGCCCTTCTCTTCACTTGCAACCGGAAGGTCCTTGATGAGACCAAATTTGCAGCTTCTGACGCCAAAAAGTTTGCTATCGAAAGGAGAAAAGAAGACTGGTGGTTTACAGCATTAGATCCACTCTCTGGGCCAATTAGACAGCCACGGGGGTGGGGAGTGCAGACGAAGCCGGGGACGTCTTACTGGGGGCCACTGGGGTAGCTGTGGCACACTAGCCACCATGCTGCTGTGCTTCTTGCTGTGCAGAACCTCGCTCCTTAATTCAAGAACCTTCCTGGTGCAGCTCGCCCTCTTCAGGGCAGCCCCCGGGGGCCCACAAGGCCGCGCCAGCCATCTGTCTCCTCCGCGTGGCTCCCACAGATGCGTCCTCCCTCTCAGAGAGGCTCCACAGGCCGCTGGCCTTCCCTGAGGGCACGTCCAGTCTTTCAGTCTACCATCACACCCTGTCATACCCAACACCATCGTGCCCTGTGATTATCTCAGCAATCTACTTGTTATCTGCCCCGACAACATATTTAACATTAACAAATGTCTTTGGGTGACGAATGATGAGGGATTCAAGCCAGCCACAGCCCTAGTCCCTGGTTCGCAGAGGAAATACTTTGTGGTGCATATGTCCTTCGTATCGTACTTCAGAGTTGAGTGTTTACCTTCAGTGACTTCGAAAATCTCTAAATATTTAAGGAATGACAGTATAAGTTGGTAGATGCCAACTTCAAGATGCTGTCGCCTGTGTGATTCCTTTCTTCCCCCAGCTATGGTCCTTCAGTCTTGTAGTGTAACAACCCTACAAAATGCCTCTCATACCAGGACGGGGATAATAAAGGACGTGGGCCTTTCTTCATACAAAACACTCATTCTCATTCTAAGAAGTGTTTTCTTTTCGGGGAGACGATGGAGGTTCATTCCATGTGGAGTAAGCCTTTGAAAGATTGTTTGATGAAGGCAAAGATGATGTAGAGAAACGCTATAAATCATTTTAACTGGAGTGTCGCCACATCGTGCTCTCGTAGGAAGAACCGAAAGAACTTGGGTGGTCAAGAAGACAACAGGGAACGATAATTTTAGGAGGAAGGAAGAGGTCGGGGCAGACGGGGGCAAGATGAGAAGTTTGTAGCAGTTTGGCTATGCTACGATCAAGTGTGAGTTTGCCTTTGCAAAAACTCAAAGGTGCACAGATCATCTGGAAAGACTCATTGTTGAGGCATGTGGTATTTTCCTCTGTAAATAGGTTAAGGAATGAGATTGGGGCAGTGATGGGGGATTTCCCTCCACTGGAATGTTGTCTTCATTTGGAAGAGGAAGCTATGTGAATCTATTACTAATTCGTGTTTTCAAACACACACGTATAGGAGAAAAAGTCTAAAAGTAAATAAGACAGTGTACTACATACTAATCCAATTGGTGGGAAGTTGGGTGATTGTTATTATCTTTGTAGCTTCTCAAAAATTATCTTTATCAAAGGGAATTCCTGATGTCAAGGAAGACTCTGCATTTGCTCTAATTCAGTTTCTGCGCCCAAACTCCATGCCCTCCGCACTTTTGGAGGAAGGAAGGAAGCTGGGAACGAATAAAATCAAGTTGCGTCCACTCGAAAGAAGACTGTCTCTGCATGCATTCAATCAGGCATCACTGTAAATATTTATTCTGCTATGGCTTAAAGGAGTTCTGTGTTTACAGGAGAGAAAATGGTGTTGGTTAAGATAAGGACGCATTCTGCCTCTTTGGGGATGTTGCATCCTGGGGGAGCCTTGCCCGGAGACAGGATGCCAATTAGCAGGGGCCACTCTTCTTAGATCGACACCACTCCGTTCCCAGGCAGATGGTCCAGGCTTCATTAGCTGGCCTGAGCTGAAGTGTCACACAAACCCAGACGTATCAGTTCATGCTCTGTTCGGGCCCCGTTCGCAGAGCAGGCCTGGGAGGGGGCTGACTCTGGGCTGCCATGCTCCTTTGCCCTGACTAATTAGACTCAGGCAGACTGGAAGCACTCCTGCCTCTCCGCTTCCCAGCAGATTTTATGGTGAGTGAACTTGGCCTTGGGCCTGCCTGTGCATGCTTTAGAGACTCAAGAGCATCCACTGAGCGACACTGCTTTTCTACGTCCATCATGGCCCAATGCCGCCAACACCTTTCTACCAGGGTCCGACCACTGCACAGGGTCCCTCTGTCCTCCACCGGGGCCTCGACCCCACGGCACAGCCCTGTTTTCCCTCTTGGACGGGGGCCAACTCCCTGCTGGATTTCTGCCCGCCCCATCCCTGGGGAGCCACATGCCTCTGCTCTTCTCTCTCTTGCTTGAATGGACTTTCTGGCACGACTTGGCTCAGGGTTTTGGGGTCCTGTCGTCTCCTCACTTAGCACCATCAGAAGCGGACCCTGTCCGTGACGAGCTCTGTCTGGACTCCTTAGACATGAACGATTCTGCTACGTCCCGTGGGACTTGGTCTCTTGGACTCTCTGTCCACTCTCTTGTGTGGGTCCTCACCATCATCCTCTTCCTCCCCAGCATGTAACACGGCTGGACTCCATTCTCCACCTTGTCAGGAAGCAGTCATGACAAAGCCTATTCGCTGGTCCCAGTCATCACGGATGCTGTCATTCGAACTCAGCAGATAGACAGCAGAGTAAAAGTTACTCTTCTCTACCAGGAGAGCGCCCCAAACTGGAATATTACCAAGAGCTGGTGACTTTTACTGGGGTTTAGGGTCATGATGTAAGAGTAAGTCATTTAATTTTCTTGCTGAAACTAAAAATAATGCCTACCAAGGGGCACCTGCGTGGCTCAGTCGGTTAAACTTCTGACTCTTGATTTGGGCTCAAGTCACGATCTCACGGTTCGTGAGTTCAAGCCCTATGTCGGGCTCTGTGCTATCAGCACAGAACCTGCTTGGGGTTCTCTCTCTTTCTCTCTCTCTACCCCTCCCCTGCTCATGCATTCCCTGTCTCTAAATAAATAAAAATAAACTTCAAAAAAAATAATGCCTACTAAGAAGAAAGATAAATGTGGTTTTTTTTTGTTATTGACAGTGACCCTAGATGATTGGTTTTCTTAAAATGCACAGGGTGGTTACTATTGTAAATGGGGGGGGGACTCTACATTTTATAGGAAATATTCATGTTTTCAGGGGAAGCTTTGACACATAATAATTTTTTATTGGAGGTAGCTCCTTAGGGGAAATCACCCTTATTTCTGAGTTAGAGTGTGTCATCATAATTAATGCTCCAATTTTTCCAAGGTTTCCAGAGATTTATTCTCATGACTCTTGTGAGTCACTACGGTGTAAGACGAGGCCTTCCGGTTCTGAACCAGATGGCATTCACAGTTCCTTAGAAAGCCTTTGGGAGATTTAAACACTCCTAACCTCAGGAGACCATCCCTTTTGGAAGAGTTTGCAAACAATTCCCTCATTATTCCAGACAGGCGAGGTCTACGGTCCAGGTCTATCCCTTCCTAAGGACACGTTCTGAGTCTTTCTTTGAACCGTGTTGGGTTGACCTGGCAAATCCCAACTGCAAGTCGGTAGACGGGCCCTCTGAAAGACAGAGTAGGAAAGGTCTTTGCTTAAATTACTCTCGATTTTGTTTCGTAAAGGATGCTTTTCTTAAATTGCGGGCCCTCGTGCGAATCACGAACTGGGAGCTGATACAATTTCCCTTTTCTCCCTCCACCACTGCAACCCCCTCTGCTGATAACACCATGGCTCCGTGTTTTCCATGGTTGTATCTCCCGTTTCTATATGATTTACTTGCAACTCCTGCTCGTGAGTTGTTGCTGGTTTCCCTCCAATTAGAGCCCCAAATTATAAGTGGATTTGGGCAAGGTTCTAAATCTTCCGTAGACGAAGGATTCTGTGGGAGAATTCGGCTGGAAAGGAGAGGTGCAGATAGGTTGATGGTTTCATTGCTTACTGCTCACTTAGCCTCACAGCCAATATTATCACTGTTTAAAATATTATTCATTAGTAGCAACTACCATTGAACCAAGGGCTCTGCTGTATACACTGTTAGCGCGTTCATTTGACACGGTTAGACATTTTTTCCCCAGAGGAGCCCGAATCCCATCATTGCCCTGTCTCTCTTACTGGGGAAGTTGGCAGATAGCGGTGAACTCCGTCACCAGGCTCTCCCTGTGCTCACTGAGGGATAGTAATTACATTTTTGTAGGGTAACGAGAGATAACCTGGGAGCGCGCAGGTTAATTATTTTTTTTTTCCTGCTGTGTGCTAGAATCGCGCCAGTGTTTGAATAATGACAACCTTTTTATGTGGGAGGTCCTTCGAGGCTCAAAATTGGCAGCCATAAAATAACAGTAATATTCTTTTCAACAATAATGGTAGAGATAATTGTACAGCGAGGAGGTGCCATAAAAGGGTGGCCCGGTCACCACCATGACCTGGCCCCTTGCTGTCTCAGACTTTCCATTTTGGCGTTAATATCATGTTTTCATTTCATTCCCCTTCCTTACGATAATCTGAAGAGTCTTGAGTGCCTAAAACCAAGCCTAGTGGGTTGTCAAGAAGCCAGAGCAATGACATTTTATTCTATTATTATAATTTGTTTTCAGGAGGCATAGTTTTAATTATTTGCATGAAGAATGTCATTATGTATTCATGCCAATACAATTCTGATAATTAATTTACATGATGGAAATTTCTTAGTGATTTTGATGTCAACGTTAATGGCAACATCTGATAGTTGGTCTGGGGATGTTGACATAAATTTAACTTTTAATATATTATTGCCAACGCCACCAGCAGTATAAAATTACTTTGCAAGAAAGGGAAAAAAAAAACCCACTGGGGAAGAATTTCAATGAAAAAGAAAGCGAGCCTTCCCTAGGGTTTACGGGTCCAGAACAAAATATACGCACTCAGATGTGACGAATGATTTACTCGGACATGGACTGGGGAAAATGAACCTGTTGAAACGTGTAGCTTCCTATAAAAAGAGCTCGCTGTGAAAATAGTGTATGCGCTGGAAGAAGTAGCTCTTACAGCCATTTTGTGTGTTTGTTTTCATAATTCTTTTTTCTTGCAAAACCTTTCAAAACTTTCGAACGCTTTGTGCGCCTCTTTTGTATTTTCATCTTTGTTCATTTGCATTTTACTTGAGAGATTTAAACAGGGAGAGTGATAGGCCGTTGTCCTTGTACAGAGTCAAAAATGTCCCATGTGTCCGGGAAAAAAAGCTCTATTTTCACCTATGGCAGGCACTCAGTGAAACGACTGAGGCGCTAAACCCATTATAAAAGAGTGGACTCTGTTAATGATGTGATCTTGTCAGGTAACTGCCGAAAAGATGGTCTTCAGTTTCCACCTTGGGAGGGAATGACAGTCCCATGGTGTTCGTTGTATGGCTGAGAGTTGGAAACAGCAAATGGGACCCCTCCCACTTACATGAATATTCATATATGTGCACATAAAAATACACACACACGCACACATACATGCATGTGGATGTGTCCGTGCGTGTGTATTTTTGGTTTCAAAATACTGGAATTTTATAGGTCTGCTATTTTTTAAGTGGAAAACACCCTAAAATCCCAACTGCCACATCTGTCCTCGTCTCATACAGCTGTTTTACCAGGCTCACCCTTCACCTGCAAAGGAGGACACCATCTTTCCCAACGTGGCACTGGTACCACGAGACATGCGCAAGACTAGGTAGTAGACGCTGTCCCACTGTCTTTTGTTCATTCAAAGTCACTACCACGGCTCTTTGGTTCTTGACAGAAATTAGTTTTCAAAATACTTAGGCCCTTGAATAAGGTGAGTGTGGGGAAGTAATGAAAACATTCAAGGCCAGTTATAATTTTGATTCGCTTTCAGCTTGTGCAGTGCTGTCCTATGGTGACCCAAGCCAATGGAAAAAACCATGGTGCTGCATTCTGTTCAGTAATTTAGCGATTTCCGGGCATTGCAGTTGAGAAAAAGGAGCAAGAGGGGAGTAGTCTACCCTCAGATAAGGTACTTTTGCCTGCTCAAGACTTCTCCACGTCTTTGCCATCAACAACAGTGATGGCGTCACTCATTGTCCCCGAACTGACTGGTCTCGGCTATGTGTGTGTGAAGAGAGGTTTGCTAGGGTAGTAATTCATATGGGGCAGGTACGAAACACAGACTATTCTGCATCTCTCCTCGGTGGGTAGGGTCTCACTGCTTCTCAAAAGCAGAAAGCGTTCACACCCACCATCTTTTTACCCTTCTCCCGCTTTCACGTCTGGTAAAAAGCGAGGAGAAAGGGAGGAGTGGAGATAAAGTTGGAATACACGGAAGTCATAGCACAAGAGTGATGTTTAGCCTGCACGACTGAGCTGGCTCTCTCCACTTGATTTCGATAAATATTTTGAGAGTGCATATTTTGATTTGATTGGTTGGTTAAAAAAACCCTCCACAACCACGGAGAGTTGAAACACGGCACTGAATGTTTCCGAACAAAAACTATGCACTATGTGATTTGTCAGAATTCACAAGAAAGTGTGCAATCACTTCCTACGGGCTTTGCCGTAATAGATTGATCTCGATGATTTAAAGTATATTCCTCTGGGAGTTGCACGCTACCTAATTCAAGGCAAAAAATTTATAATGGACACTTAACAACTTTTCAACACTATCATGCTACATTTTCACTCCTTCACTTTACTGGCTTCTAATTGCTTTGAAAAATATATTATGCGTATGACGATGGCATACAGTTCTTCATGGCATAAGAATTAGGAATATGTTTTGACTAAATTATGAATCACACAGTGCAAGTGACAGTGGACATTTTTTGTTTTGGATTTTCCCAAATATGCTATTTGAAATTGTTTACATATACTAGAATCTCTTGCATTTAAATAGCTCATTATGTAAATATTTAGGAAATACGTGGATATTTATTTTCACGGAAACTTCCACTCAATCACCGAACTAAGATGATACCTTAATGTCGACTGTGACATCGCATGTTCAGTAAAGAATACATAAATATCAAAACCTGAAATCGAATCACATTTAACTTTTGAAAGTAAAAAAAAAAATGTTCATATTCTGAATGTATATAATTAGCAGAACCTACTGGGCCAGAAGAATTACAGTGAGAGATTCCTAGGTAACCAGCCTTGGCTTCCCTATCTCCTGGCTAGGGAAGCTCGCATTTTCCATCTGGCAGAGGAACTTTAGGCAGCAGAAGAATTAAGCGTTGGGTTTACGGACTATGCAATGTGTTTGTGTCTCAGGGCATTTTAGTGCACTGAAGGTTGACCTCTTTGAGCTCCCGAAGGCCGGCAAGAGCCCTGGTGAACGGATGCCAATGGCTTGGTGTGCAGATGGCTAAGCAGGTGAGGGTGATCTCACTTCCTCTCTGAGAGTTGCCTAATTTTGTGTTGGATTTCTTTCCATACTCAGACTTGCTGTAGAAAGATATCAGCTTTGGAAGCCCAGCCAGGATCAGATGGGGTCTGGACCAGGGCATCAGAATTGCTGTGGGGAGATAAAAAGGTCATGTGTCAAGTTCTAGACTTAGAGCCAGGAAGCTGGAGTTCTCATCTGGTAATTAGCCCTGTAAGCTCACAACTCAGCCTCTGTGAACCCTGGTTCTCTAATCAATAGAACAAGGGGGAGAGCAGAGGCCTCCTGAGTTCTTTTGCATTCTAATATTCTCTGATTCTAAATCTTTTGGACAAACTGTAATTATATACCCTGCCCCCAAAATAACCACAGGGAGTGGTGAACATGGAAACGACCATTCTATATCAACTCTAGAAAAGATATGTTGAAAAGGCATGGAAGGGAGGGTGAGGGACAGGATAAGTTTACCAGCGTGCCGAGAAGGGGGCGTTTTGCTCTGGGGACTCACAAGCATTAATAGTTTACCAGAAAGGTAAACAGCTTGAGTGAGGTGACCTATGTAAAGTGGCTGCATAGCAAATGCTCCAAAATGGTTGTTGGTGGCTCTGGTTACCGTTGCTTTCATGGAGAAGATATGGCAAGTGTTGTCCTTCCTACACACACACGCACACACACACACACACACACACACACAATTTCCCCGAGTCTGGCTTCTCAGGTAGACGTTCCTGTTAAAAATTGGTATCTTCTACAGAAAACGTTCATGTCTGATTAAACAGGTGTATACAGGTGTATTTGATATTATGTTTAACATCAAAACATTTAGCTTTGCGTTAACTCTCCCATGCTCTTGGTTGGCATATTCCAGTCGTCCTAAAACTTAAACATAGCGGAGAGCCAACAACTTGAATCACCCTAACAATCTGCGGCGGCTTATTTGTGGACCCACATCATGCAAGTGTCAGGAGAAAGATCGCTCTGAACTCCAGCTAGGAAGTAGGAGGAGCTCGCGCCTCAAAGGGTATGAACGGTGTACAACTAGCAACACAGAATAACAGGATCAGAAGAATTTTCAGCTTCAGGGAAACAGAAAATGAAAGTTACTCTTCTGATTGGGGTTTGGACGATTCTGGAAAACTGGCCAGATCTCCAACTGTTATCGGTTAGGTGGGAATTGGTGCAAGGGTGGGACTGCATGTGTGAAAAGGAAGCATGGGCAATGATGCACAAGGGAAGTGCCAGAACGCTCCTCTCCGGTCTCCCCACGTCAACAGTTAACTGAAGAGCTACATCTTCTTCAAACGCGAAGAGTCCATGGGAGAAAAAAGGAATTGTCTTAATTGTGCAAAAATGTGAAAACATCCTTGATTACTGCTTTCTGCCTTCCTCTTCCCTGGATCGCCCACTGGGTCCTTCGTGCCTTACGTCATGAGTTTCTTGGGAGCATAGTCTATGTCGTTGGGCTGTCACAGTCGTTTTACTGAGAGGGTCTCTCAAAACCCTTGTAACCTCCTCTTTACCATAGCACGTCTTTACTCAGACCTCACCGTCTTCTACTATTCTGTTTATATTCGACGTATGAAATCACCTCATTCCTAGGTATCTCTTAATCCTTAGCATCCTACTTTTCCAGTCCTACAGTCCTACTTTTCCATCTATGCTCACTAAAACCCATTCTCGTTTACTTCCTTCGAAACATAGGAACCCACCCCCAGAAGTATCTCGTCTCTTTGCTCTGTCACATCCTTCTTCCTTGGCTGATCTCAGCCAATTCCTGTCACTCCAGCTTCTCCGACTCTATAGCAACGCCTGCTCTGTCCCTCTAGCTTCGCGTTTGCAACTAAGCCCCGCATCTGTATTTACAGCTTCCTACCGTGCTTGAGATGTAATACTATCACATCAAACTCTGAGGTGGCGTGGAAATGAACTTTGAGGAAAAGTTTGATGAACCTTCCAGCAAAAGAGTGTTGAAAACTTCGAAAGTGGCTGGATGTGGAAGATGGGGGAGAGGAAGTCCCAGAGATGACCTCGTGTGTGGAGTCTGACTGAGTTCTGGGTGCAACGTTCAGAAGCCTCGCCTGGGCGCCTGTCCTCTCTTCTCTGGATGGTGTCTTTCTGGAAGGCCCTATTCACCCCTCGAGTCCAGCCTCTATGCAGAGGACTAGTGGAGTCCTCTTTCGACCTAGCTCTCGTCTTGAGTTCTAGCGATGCAGCAAGACCTGCTTCCTGGACATCTACGCTATCCTCTCCCAGCAGTGCTACGTTCCTCGCCCAATTTAATTCCTGCTTAGTACTTGTGGCTGTGGCTTCCAGATAACCATAACTTCCGGAACAGCTTTGAAACCCGGTGTTCATCTTTTATTTTTCCGTTTTCTGTTTAATCATACCTTTTATGTGACATCATGGTGGACTTTTCAGGGGTTACCTCTGTAGGACTCATCACATCTGCTTCCTCTTTTCCGTCTCAAAGGTCGCCTCCTTGGCTTGACGCTGTTTGTGGTGGATTGGATTCTCGCTCCGACTGTTCCCTCTTCCTTGCTTGGCTCTGTGGGAGAGGTAGACACCTCTACTCTATTCATGCTGCACTTGACCGGGTGACTTTCTTCGCCAGTGGGAGTTTAATGGGTCTGACTTGACAGAGGCTTGTAATGTGCTCACCCAACGCTGCTTGAGCTCTTGTGCATCTATGCCCTTGCCCCGAGGAGATGGGTCTGGGCTTGCCCGACGGTCCTGAGAGTGGGACATAAACTATCCGGAAGCCCAGATCGGCTGACTCCCAGCCAACCTGCCAGTGTGTGACCCAAGTGTAAACTTATTGTTGTGTACTGTGGTCAATTTCGTGGCTGTTTCTTACCCAGCATTATTGTGACCGCGTTGCTTGGCACAGCCCTGCCTCCACGCTAACGGTCCGTGCTTGTAAGCCGTCTGCCGTCTATCTGAAGCCCGGCCTCTCCTTCACACTTTGCAGACTGCCGTTCCGAAAGCACATCTGTAGTCTGAGCCTCCTCTTGCTCAGCAAGTGTCGGAGGCTCCCCGTCACTTACCATGTGATCCACCTCCATGGCTGGTCAGGGAAGGCCTTTTGTGATGTGGCTCAACCTCCATTTCAGGGTTCAGCTCGCTCTTTTTTCTACCTGTGTGCTACAAACCAGTGCTGGCATGCTCGCTGTGCCCCCCGGGTTCCTGCTTTGGTCTCTCTTTCCTCACATCGCTTCTTTGGCTTGGGTTGTCTGTCCCCTGTTGTTTGTCACATTTTGAAATCTTTTGTTTTTTTTTAAATTTTTTAAATGTTTATTTATTTTTGAGAGACAGAGAGAGAGACAGAGAGACAGAGTACGAGCAGGGAGGGGCGGGGGAGAAGGAGACACAGAATCTGAAGCAGGCTCCAGGCTCTGAGCTGTCAGCACAGAGCCCGACACGGGGCTCGAACCCATGAACCATGAGGTCATGACCTGAGTGGAAGTTGCAGGCTTAACCAACTGAGCCCCCCAGGCGCCCCCACATTTTGAAATCTTAAATTTACCTTCAAGGTAAACCACTGATGCTGTCCCTCTATAAGTCATTTGCTCTCCATTCACGGCCAAGTATGCTGTGGTTTTTATCTCCTCCCAACACCATTCAATCTTCCTCTTCTATGAACGACACTCACTTCTCTTCGTATTCCTGTCTTCCTCCTGTTTCTCCATCACCCCCACTCACCCTCCCCACACATTCTTATAAGCTTGGTTGTAATGGTTTTTCTTTTGTATGTTTTCGTTTCCTTTTGTTTTCATCTTTTCTGTGGCTGACATCTGTGCGTTACAAAGTAGAGTTTCCATTTTTATTTGCATGGCGTTGAAAAAAAAATACGTTACATTTTCCCCAGTACCTAACGATATCACCTGCAGTACGAGAAGGGGATTTTAGTTTGTCTTCTGTTGTGGGGAAGGTACTAGACGTTGGAAGTGCGTGGTTCTATGTCTGGGGCACTTCACCTCCGCAGGCAGCTGGGCAACCACCACACGTCTGCGGGAAGCCCCAGGGATCCTCAGAGCTGGGCAGAGAGAGCGAGAGGACTTGGTGGGTGCAGAAAGGCAAGCCTTTGTCCCCTCTGCCGCGTCTCTCTGGGACTCGAGCTGCCAAGATGGGGACCAACGCTGACGCCAAGGAGGCGGGCGGTAGGCTCTATCATTAGAAACTCCCTCCTGATCAAATTGGATTCCTTAGAAATCCTCATCCATCCGTTTGATTACTCATTTTTCATTGAGTGCTGTTTTGCTATTTTCAGTCTAGAGGTAAAGAGGCATTGTGATTTTAACCCAAGTATTCTGAGATACCAGAGATCCCATGACCACTCTAAGCTCATGACAAGAGAGTAGAACAGACCTTCCCGCATTCCTTGGAACTTCTAAAGGAGAGAGTTTCATCCAGAGCTGGGAGTCATGGGTGCCTAACTAGGGATGCCACTGAAGGTAGTGGTTTGAATAGTCAAGATTCCACCAGTTGCCCCCGGAAAACCTACACCGTTCTTTCCGGCTTCCAAAAACTGGGAAACGCCTGCTGTGTAAACATGGTGAAGTCGTTCAGGCTGTTCGTATTGTCTGCAACATTTTCTCTGGATTGGTCACGTCAGTCAGTCAGTTACCTCTCTTTCTTACCAGTGATTAACCAACCATATTAGCAGACATATTATTTAGCTCCAGGACTGAAAACGGTCGCCGTGCTTTCGGAAACTGGCTGAGTCTCGGAAAATTGGAGCAAACGATTCGCTTCCTATGAGGAGACATCGAGGTCAGCTTGGCATCGGGGTGGTTGAAATCCTTGACTCTAACGTATCTGCAGACCTCGCCTCCTCACCTTACTCAGCACCGCTGAAGAAGTGGCATCCTGATCCCGGGTCCAGATTTCTTCTTCGCTGGAGAAGAATGTTCCTTACATCCAGTGTCTGACTCAGAGGAGACATTCTGAAATGCAAAGACGGCTAACCAAATCACTGTGGCTGATTCTTACACTCCATGGAAAAAGACAGGCTTCTACATGAACAGTTTCATACCTGTTCACTGGTTATTCTGCCCACCATGTCGGTTTTGATGATCGTGTAAAAAAAAAATGCCTGCTTGTATCTGGTACACTTACCAGCCGCGCTCGATAGCAGAGAACGTCAAGTGGTTGGCTATGCGTGTTTCTACCTAGAAATGTTTGGTTTAATAAATTGTGTCTTTTTGAAATATATTATGACTGTGAGTCACCGTCCTGTAAAATATATATAACATGTGGGTAAATGTAGTTACTTACCCACATGTGCACACGCATCACATACTTGGGAAGGCGTCAGTACGAAACTTTGTATTTTTATCGCCCTTATTTGTAAATAGGAAATGAAGTTGCAATCCTTGAAATTATAATGGCAAGCACACACAGACACAGTTGCTGGCACAGAATTCAATTAACAGATAGCAATCACCCTTGGGTGACTGTGTGAGGTAGAAATATACAGGCATGCTAATAAGTAATATCTTAAAGCCACGACGTTTATCAGCCAGCAGCCAGACGTGGGCACAAGTGTGGGCAGACAGCGTTGCTCTGGGATATTTAATACAAACCAGCTCTCTCCGTCTAAGGATTTGTGTTTAATCATTCAGCAACATTTTAAGACATCCCGGCTGGCAAGCTTTTCAAACGGAGCTGCTTCGGTCAGAAAATGCAAGGAGTTATTTTGCCCCCCACGGTCGAGAGGGATGGGAGGGGCGGGAATCGGGAATTCGGGAACCATCAATCTGCATTTGTATTTTTAAATGTTTTTCCTTGTCATTTTCTGACCTTTGAGCTACTTTGGTGTGCATCTGCGGGGCGAATCATAGCTTTTATCCAAGGAAACATACAGAAGGCGCTCATTAATACACAATAGCCAGATGACGGAGTCTCTGTAAAATACCATTTTCCCCAGCAGCAGCTTAGTATGACTTATAGCTATATTGTTTTTGGATTCTAGTTAAAGATGAACACAGGGTGCTCAGAAACTAGAGGCCATTTTCTTTTATTTTTTCCTACCTACGGAGATATTTCTATACTAGGTTAAAGACATCCTTCAAGTGCCTTTCAAGGCATTTTGCATTGTGTGCAAACAGAGGGCAAAGAAAGGTTATGATAAGGGGTGTAACCGGTAAGGCGTTTCTGAAAGAGAATGTGAATTTATCCTAAGAAGGAGGACATTCAAAGGAACGTATTTGACACAAAGAAAAACTGCCCTATGATGAAAGACCCCGGAAACCGTGGTTTTACGATTTGCCAAAATTAAAATCTTCATCCCAGAGAGATGGTTCGAGAACAGTGCATCCGCAGGCATCTGGGTCAGGCAACTTGCCTGGAGGTGTTCTGTCGTAATTGCTGCAAGCAGACGCCTGGGGGAATCTAGCTGCTCAGCAGATGGCTTTGCTGGGAGAGCATCTTTTACGTTTGGTCCTTTGAGTCAATCAAACCTTCCACAGAGCCCTTGGTTCTTCGAAGCAGAGAGGTAAAGGGGGAGAGAAAAGATGACAACGAAAGGAGTCGTTTCGCCGCAGGTACGACGAAGGAAAGCTTGATTCTACTTTAACCGGATTTTCCAAGCACTTAGGTTAGTACTCCGTATTTCTCCTTTATGGTTCAAGGTTTTATTTTTTCAGAGTGAAAATAAAGAGAAAAAAAAAACAAGCTGAGATTGTTGTAGAGTTCAGACATCTGCTACTTGTGAAGCTGTTGGGATTTTCAGCAAGCGGCCTTTAAAGAGTAGGATGAAGACACTATTAGTTTAAGACTGAAAGATTGTTGGGGCGCCTGGGTGGCTCCGTTGGTCAAGCGGCCGACTTCGGCTCAGGTCATGATCTCGCGGTCCGTGAGTTCGAGCCCCGCGTCGGGCTCTGTGCTGACAGCTCGGAGCCTGGAGCCTGCTTCCGATTCTGTGTCTCCCTCTCTCTCTGCCCCTCCCCACTCCTGCTCTGTCTCTCTGTCTTAAAAAGAAAGAAAAACATTTTAAAAAGTTAAAAAAAAAGACTGAAAGATTGTTTGCCGTTTCCACCCTTAGCTGACCAAGGGCCACGTTCTGAGAGTCAGGGGCGTCTGTGGTGTTGGGTGGCTACTTCCTCACTTGCAGGGCCGAAGTTGTTGTCCTGAGAAATTTTCCAGGCAGCAAAGTAACCTCAAAATTCTGCCTGAGAAAGAGTCTTCTCTGAAGGAAGTGGGTCATCTCCTTGGGGAGACCATCCATGCAGCACCAACCCCGTATCCCGATTTCTGTGGTTTGCTCTTCTGTCAAGTAAATATGGTTTTATGAACCCAGAATTCATTTCACTGATGTCTGGAAGGATCCACTGTAGCCAAATCTGGAGACCGTGATGGTGCCTTATCCAAAATGATAACAGGATCTCTGAAACGTGCCATTTACAAGGTAACACAGAATAATGATGTCAGTAGAGTGACAAATTCCACCGGTGAACTTGGGGGTTTATGTATGAGATGGGTATTTAGAAATTTTACGGAAGATGAGCAAGATCCTTTCCCACTTCCTCGGGGCTCACAGGTTTTAGTCGTGTCAAGACGTGCACATTTCCCACTTCTTTTTGCAATGGAGCATTTACAAAACTCCTGTGATCGTTAAAAGAAATAACCACTGACGTGGCTTCTAGGTACTTACAAAGGACGGGTCACGTTATAGAAAATGCATAATAGCGACAAAATAAGTGATTATTTTTCACATCGAAGAATTGGTCCCTGTTTTAGGGGGAATAATAGGCTTAGATTTAATATTGCACATAGTTGTGTAAGCTTAGTACAAAAATTATCTCCAAAGACTTCTCTTGGTGGTGTTAGGAAATTTTCGGCATGATTTTATCTGTCTCTATTCGTGCTTGGCTTGGACTGTTAACATGCAGCTCTAAGTGGATCAGTTCTGGAAGAGTGAATTCTAGTTTACCACACACACACACACACACACACACACACACACACACACACCTGCACATACACATGAAATCCTGTAGTGGGTCAGATCAATAATGCATGTATCCCTATGTTCCGCCTAGAGAGTGGTCTCGGCATTCTTTTGAATGTGAAAAATACGGTTGGCTAAAACGAGATAAATGTAAGATTTCTGAAGTGTAATTAGTTATCTAGTCTAGAATATCTCAATGAGTACAATAATAAGGCTTGTGGGCATACAGAAAGAGAGCGGATGTAGCCCTGAACTTGAGGATGTTATAAGCTGGCTGACGTCACAGAGAGAACATCTGTGGTACAACGTCCAACATCTCAAGCCAATGCGTAACTGAGCGGTCACCTACTTGCGCCGCTCTCTCTCGGTCCTACGGGAACTCGGAACGAGAGGCTCGGGATGAGTGGGACACGGCCAGGCCAAGTGGGCAGCACGGGCTTGAGGCGCTCATCGCATCCTGTCCTCCACCAGGAACTTACACGACACATTTATGCAAGTGTTTCCTGACCTTTGAAAAACCATTTTACAATTTCTAATTCTGAGGCTATCTACATCTGTCAAAGCAGTGCTCAACTTAACCCAAGTTGCCCTTTCAAGTTTTAAGGAGTGTCTGGCTAATTCCATTATGTTGGAGCAGAGATTGCTGGATGAACGAATAACTCGCCTCACCCATCTATTCCAGGCTTTTCTGGACTTCAGACATCTCCTCATGTTCTCGACGAGTCTAGGTGGAGTGAGGGCAAGTACAACTGTCCGGGTGAGGGAGGTTCTACGCTAGACTTGGTGCAGTGAGACTTCCCACTGGGTTTGACCTGTGGCGTTCTTCTGCCTGAGACGTGTTGTTGGGCGGGAGAGGACGAAGGGACGTTCTCATTCGAGCTTTGTGAAGGCGAGGTGGTCGAGCATCGAGAAGGGGAAGAGGGGCTGGGGCATCCGCAGCCTTGTGATAACAGTAGTGTCGAGGTCCCTAGAGGAAGTGGACGGAGTCAGAGACAAGTGAGAAGCTGTGGGTGTGGTCCTGGCGAGAGGTGATGAGAGCCCACAGCAGGGGACCAGGGGAAGGGGACGCAGTTCCGGGCAGGAACCCTGTGAAAGTCAACTTTAATGGCCTCGGTAGCTGAGGGGAGGAGTGAGCAGAGGAGTTCCGGACAGGTGTGCTTAGGGGGGACGAAGAGAGCGGAGCCACAGACAGGGACTGGGGGTTCCCCCAGGACCAGGTCACCAGGGCTTTTCGAGATAGTCTTTTCAGTGGGGTGTCGAGGAGGAAGCAAACAGGCAGGAGGTGGGGGTGGGAGTTTTCTACCCCTTTTCAAACCTGTTCGGCCTCGAAAGAAAACAGAAGAGGGGAGAGTGGCAGGATCCCAAGAAGGCTTTCTCCTCTTTGTCCTGGTAAAATTAGGCTTACTTGGGGGCAGAGCAGAGCATCAGAGATAGGGGACACAGTGGAGTTGAAGGAGCGTACATAATGGGCAGAGAGAGGTCCCGGAGGACTGGCCGGGCTGGGAGTCGAGCCCTGGCCCGAGGGGGCAGCCCCCGTGCCCACTCTACTGACGCCTGGGCTGCCTGTCATTCAGCCTGTCTGAGCCCCTGCTTCCTGGTCTGTGCATCGAGGTAGCAAGGCCCACTCACCAGAGCCACAATTCAAACGAAACCCAAAAGCGTGTGCGATACGCTTAGCACGGTTGAAGAAATCTCTGGGTAAAAATCTTCAAATCGCCTTGGCCACTCGTGGCACAGGACAGAGGGCAGGAGTCTGGATGTACCCTAATGCGTGGTACCCACGAACGGAGAGAGAGCACGGAGAATGGAGAGAGAGCACACCCAAGGTGTCCTCTGGGACAAAGTTCAAATCCGACTGGGCCGGGCTGACGGCGAAGGAGACAGAGGGCTCCCATCAGAGAGCATGTGGAGGGCGGGGGAGGATGGGTAGAGTCATACTTCCACGGGGCACCTGAGACCTGCCCCCCAGGTGGGGAGGGGGCCATTCCAGGTGAACAGAGGTGTAGGGTGGGCTCAAGGAGTCCCTGCCTCGCTGCCCCCCGCAGCTTCTTGGCTCGTGTTCATCGGTGTTCCGTATCGACACTCAGAGATGCTGAAACCAGCATTAGGGATAAGAGGTCCTTGTGAAAAATCTGTGCAGAAAGACACTCTTGTCAGAGGGCCGAAAACACACAAATAACAAAATGAAAAAGCCTAGTTATTAGAGAAAGACATCACAGGCACTTGGACCACATGCGATCACTCAAGGGTCTCGCCGTCCCGGGGACAGACGGCTTTCCTCGTCAGGTGTTTGTGAGGAGCGAGACATAGTAGGTGCCGATCAGTGGGCACTCGTTCTGTGCATTTTCAGTATTATTTAATGTTTATTTATTTATTTTTGAGAGAGACAGAGAGAGAGGGCCCAGGGGAGGGGCAAAGAGAGAGAGAGACAGAGAATCCCAAGCAGGCTCCAGGCTGTCCGCACAGAGCCCGACGCGGGGCTCGAACTCACAAACCGGGAGATCGTGACCAGAGCTGAAAACCAAGATTCCGATGCTTGACCGACTGAGCCACCCAGGCGCCCCTCCCTGTACATTTAAAAAATACGGCATCCTCTGTTCTCTGAGGCTGTCTCCTCTGGCAGTCATGTGCTGGTGGCCTTATAATTAAATTGGACTCTCGAAAGAAACAGCCTCACGGATTTCTTTGTTTTTAAAATGGGCTGGAACTTTCCCAAGAAGAACGTTCTCATTTCTTCAGTGTGTCACTGAGGTCAAACGCTCATCAAGAAAAGTTAGTCTCTTTTAAATAAAAAGCAACTTTGCTCCAGTTAAACCGTAGATTCCATCAATTATGCTCTTTCCTTTGAACATACGTTTTACGCTTGGAAAATGCCCCCTCCCTGTTTCTGCTAAGAAAAACCCCTGTACCGCACAATGGAGAACGTGGTTTCCATCCGTAACACCCTTGTTTCCCAGCCATCGCTGGACACAGAAGTCAGATCTGATTTACGCCTCTTTTCCCAGATTAATATTTATGTACGCATTTTGGTGGTAGGGGTGGGAGAGCAAATGCCAGCCTCCTGGAACCTCAAATGGTTTCCAGTCAATCGGTGAAGAAAAGACCGTTGCAAGAACCCAAGTTCAAAACAGAACCAACAAGGCGATGCGTAAGAGGACGCCAGCACCGTGAGGCAACTCTGCGTGTGCAGAGTCCGTCATTCCCGTGGTTCGTAGGGTTTCGGGGTGGTGACTGGAGAAGGCAGACTGTCTGGTCCTCATCTTGGGCAGGTCAAGCAGCTGACTCCACAGGGCAAACCTTTACCGTCCTTCCTGTCCAGCTCCGGATCTGGTTCTCAGGTCAGACTTCCCAGGCTTCCCCAGAAGTTCACCTGTCCCTCTCCTGTGCCCTGACAGACACCCATCTTTGAAAAGCATTAATCACCTGGAACTGGCCATTAGCTGGCCTGTCGCCATGACTGGATTCTGCACGTGAGGACAAGGGTGGTCACCAGTCAAGGTATTCACGGTTCCCTCTGAAAATGATGAATCTGGAACAGATTTGACCATCAGCTAAACGGAGAACTGATGAGCAGACATACCCACTGCCAAGCTTGACGGTCAAGCCAAGGTCCAGTCACAAAACTTGCTCTGGTGGCTTCACCATTTATGGTAGGTTCCTCCTCCCCCGTGCTGTCTACGGGAGAGGGTTGAGTCTTGAAGAGCTTCTCCAGCCTAAGGTGCCCAAAGGCTGCCCCTGGCTCCCTGAGTCCTGGAAAGGCAGCGAACCCTTGGCTGCTGCCGAAAGGGTAGAAACTTCCGGAAGCCACAATGCTCTCCCCGCTGCGTGGGCCAAGGGGATGGATCCCAGAATGAGAACTGGCTCCCAGGCAGTTGTGCGGCTACCAGCGGGGTCTCCTGCCTGATAAAGTCACCAGGGAGGCAGACGCCCCGAGCATCGCAGTACCTGCGGAGAGGGTTCGGAGCTCCCTGGACGTACTGCCCCTTGAAGACCAGCCTCAGATAGTCCACTGTCGGCTATGATTCCCAAAGGAGACTGTGTTAGCGGACAGTTTGGGCGTAAGAGTGATGGCTTGCTCAATTCTACTCCAAGTCCGACAGGTGATTTTTTTTATTTCTGGAAATCCCATGGCCACCTTCTTCCTGTGGAGCCCTTTAAATGGGTCCGGCTTGCCCCAGCTCATTTCCCATCCCCCGCCGGCTCGAGCCCAGTGGCGAGGGCAGGGTTAGTAAACACCCTTGTGGCCAATCAGGCCTCGAACTCACTCTTGAGCCCTTTGACCGCAGGGCCTTTGCAGTTTGTCAGGAGTGAGGAGAATTCTTTGTGACCCAGGAGGCTGTACCCTGAGCCACACTTTGTCCTCTCCCCTGAGAATCACACTCACCGAGCACCCTTGGCCTCCCTGGAAATTGCCAGTCTTCTCTTTTTCCTTTTTCACCCAGTCTGGATAGCCAGCCCTTTGGCATTCAGTTATAAACTCACCCCTGCCTGAAATACGCTGACGTTGGATGTTCCCAGCACGTCCGTTCTCTGTCAGCCTCACGCCGCTCGGAGCTGTGCGTCTTGCATTGTCCTCCTGGACTGGCAGGTGTTGGCGAGGCCGGGCAGGGTTTCTGCAGAGCCCCGTGTGCAATGCTCAGCCCTGCATTCATTACCTCTGGGCCCCTGCCTCGAGCGGGGACTGCCCACTTTGTGTCACGCTTATGAAAATGCATGCAAGGCATACCTGGCTTGGAGCACAGACCTCCAAGGGACGCTGCGTCCCGGGTTATAGACACACGGTCCCGGCATCCAGCCCTCCGCCACTTATCTGTACTCCACGCGGTTCCAAAGGCACTGAAGGCACCGTCTCGGAACACGGGTTGCGGCAGCGATGACGGAGAGCATCCTTTCTCCGTGGCTTTCTCCAGAGCGGTATGACTAGTTGATGACAAACCTTTCTGTCATTGCATGCTTCCCGCTATTTCCGTCCCCCAGCTCGCTCACCTCGTTCCTCTTCTTGTTGCTTTCCTGAGGTTTTTATTCTTGTATCGCGAGTCTCCAAATCTCAGCTACTCTAACTTTTGTTTGCTTGTTTGTTTCCTGTGCAAGGTGCTCGGTTGAGTGCTCAACAAGCATGATCAGTAGATTTAAGCCTCAAAACGCCCTTGTGACATGGGGAGTGGGTTCCATTGGGTCCATTGTAAAAAATGAGAAACTGAAAATCAGAGAGATTAAGGCACCTTCCTGGGGTCACACAGAGAGAAAGAACAGGACAATAGTACTCTTGCTGCTGACCTTTTGTACCCTGGCACGCCTGACCTTGGGAGTTAGTACCCGGTGGGGGGGGGGGGGACCTTTGAAGGCAGGTGGTAAGAGTACCTGTTGGGGCCAGAGGAGCTCAAATCCATCTTGGTCAAGAGTTTCAGGACTCAGTGAGGGAGTGGGACAGAACAAATGCCCCACCACCATGGGAGGGACGACAGGGAACCACGATGCCAATTAAGTCCCACGGGTACTCTTCAGAGAGAGCTGCAGACATCTTTACAGAGTACGGCCTGCTTTAAACAGCCTCAGGGAGGGATTTTATAAAAGCCACAAACTCAACGGCTTGATGAGAAAGGCCTGTGGGCTCTCTGAGGGAGGACAAAGCCACCACCTTGCTTCTCTAGAGCTTTGCTTTATTTATTTTTTTGATTTGTTCAATGTTGATTCATTTTTGAGAGAGAGACACAGAGCAGGAGTGGTGGAGGGGCAGAGAGGGAGGGAGACACAGAATCCGAAACAGGCTCCAGGCCCCGAGCTGTCAGCACACAGCCGGACGCGGGGCTTGAACCCGTGAACCGGGAGATCGTGACCTGAGCCGAAGTCCGACACTTAACCGATTGAGCCACCCAGGCACCCCTCCAGGGCTTTGCTTTAAATGAGCAGATGGAAACTTGGGAGATGTCAATGCCAGTTTTCTAGGCTTTGTTAATATTGTTCGTAAGTCAAATACTCCGCCGCGGTTTGGGGGCTTAAGTAAAATTCTAAAATGTCCACTGCTTTTCAAAGCCCTTAATTAAATTGGACTTTCAAAAGAAATGGCCTTTTGTTGAATATCGCCGTCAGAGAAAAAGGGTTTCTACAATTTGCTTTTATCCTGTGGGAAAGATGTTAAGGATTCTTCATTGTTGAACAAGTTTAATTGAATGGACCCGGTTTTTAGTTACTGTGACAATGCTATGGAACAGTTGTATTATCTGGTAACAACATGCAATATATAATAATAAAAATGTAATACCAAAGAGCATCAAGCCTCCAAATATCTTTGTTTTAGACACTGGGAGGCAGGTTTCGTTATATTCTCTTGGTGAATGACTTAAGTAGCATAGTGGCTTCTTAATCATTGAAGAACTTCTGGTTTCAATGACCGATAATGTAGATGCAGGAAATGATGTCTTCTTTTTTTTTTTTTTAATTTTTTTTTAACATTTATTTATTTTTGAGACAGAGAGAGACAGAGCATGAACGGGGGAGGGGCAGAGAGAGAGAGGGAGACACAGAATCGGAAGCAGGCTCCAGGCTCTGGGCCATCAGCCCAGAGCCTGACGCGGGGCTCGAACTCACGGACCTCAAGATCGTGACCTGAGCTGAAGTCGGACGCTCAACCGACTGAGCCACCCAGGCGCCCCAATGATGTCTTCTTAAAGTTGCTCAATTTTTTGGATCTTGACAGCTCATTCGGCCTTCCTAACTTTTTTTGTTTGTGTGCTCTCTTCGGGGAGGGGAGGGTGCAGACACCCCATATTACTGTGTTGATGTTACTGCCGTTGAATAATACAATATTGGGGGTCTCAAGGATACATCATCTGGAAATAAAAGTCAGGTTTTCATCGGACAAACGCGAACGCACCTTCTGGGTTACTTTGTCAATCGAAGCGGCCTCTGGGGCGGATGACCCATCCACTTATGCCTTGCGTTTCCCACTGAAGTCACATTTCTGTGATTCACAGAATTTCTACATCGTACAATAAGTGGTGTGGCTTATTCAGCCAGGCTGACACGAAGATTAGAGGAAAGAACAGCGAAAGAAAACAGAAGGAGGTGGTTTTGTTGATTGTAGCTTTTTATTCTCGGTGGAAAATGGGGCCGGCCTCACTCGGCCTTTTGTTTCAAATGTATTCATGCCATCTTCTCCTCTGGAAGCAGCGGCTGCCCTCTGCCAGCTCTGTGGCTGTGGGTCTTTCCTCGGGAACATGCTGTGGTTTCCCAGTTCCTGTGTCTGTGATATCACAGAACTCAGCTCCGCAGGACCCTGAAAGGCGTCTTTGTAACAGCCTGTGAGATATTTAAGATGCTGAGAGGACCACATTACTAAAGAATGTCTTGAAAGAGAGGAAAATTAAATGACCAATAAAAAAGGAATCTTCACAAGTTCCTATTGTATCTTTTAAAAAGAGTACTGATGTATTTGGGTCCAACTCCTCAAGGCCTGCGGTTGCCAGACTCTGGGCCCCCCCCCCGGCCCCCCGCCCCTCGCATGGGAGCCGGGCTGGAGTCTAAGTCCCAATTAATGAATCTGCTTCTAAGTTGAGGAAGAAGCAAGGAAACCACAGCTGTGAGTCTCAGGTCCCTGGGGACTTCTGTTTCAAACTCAGCCAGTGTGGAGTCTCTGGAATTATTTGATTTGGGAATGGGATAAAAAAAAAAAAAGATAATGTCTGATTTGTAGATTAGCCCTGGAGGGGGAAAATACTAATTTCAAAGATCACTCATATTCCTTTTTATCTAGTCTCTTCAAACCGTAATGAAATTAACCGAGGACCGAGTCCAGCTTGAGAAAACCTCAAAGGAGTTTGCACATTGAACTGGCAAATTAATCTGTGAACAGCCCACAGTTCAGCATTGATTTAGTCAATATTCAGTGAACAATAAAGGTTGAAAGCACATTTTTTAATTTGTCCACTTATTCATTGAAATATTTTCAATCAAGCCTACACCTTGAGATTTATTTCTCATTTCCAAATTCACGCCTTTTCAACCTAATTGCAATTTTTTTTTTCCCCTCTGACTAAAATCCGGAGGACGGGTGTAAACGTATTTACAAGTTAAACTTACCAGGCTGATTTGGAAGGAGAATTAGAACGGGGCTCAGGAGATAAGAAATATGTTCAGTTCAGTGGAAGAGTTTATCATGGAATGTTCCCAAAGAGTTATGTAATTAATATAATGTGAGATGTTATACAATAAATAGAGATATAAGCTATTAAAATTATGCATGAAAATAGGATTCCAGAATCTGAAGATCACTACAAATTTTCTGCTCTTTGGGCGTATTAAATACGGGGCATAATTATCGCATATTATGTCATCCTAACATTCTTATGAGGCCAATGGGTATTATCAACTCTTCAATATACTCAATAAATGGGAAGGCCGTACAGAGGCCCAGTAGATAATATTTACTGTGTAGAATTAGAAATCAGTCTACTGGGCTCGAAAGCTGCCTCTACCACTTATCATCTGTGTGAACTTGGGCAAATAACTTAACCTCCTTGAGTCTCCATTTCTTATGTGCAAGGTAAAGCTGACAATAATAAGCGATAGGGTAATTGTCAGGTAAGTGACTCTCTACCTGTAAATTGACTAGAACGGTACCTAGAATTTAGCAAGCACGACCTAAGGAATTGTAGGCACATGAACTGGTAAGACCGGGTCACCTTATAGTCAGGGAGGAAGACGTGTAAACATTTAAAAATAACAGCATTACAAATTTCACAACAAAAGTCCAGACGCAACACAGCTGGGGAAACTTTTTTGGGAAGGTGCACGAAGACTTTACCGAGGGGGAGAGAAAGCCGGCCTGCGTGCACAGAGAGCATCAGTTGCTTTCCTGTTTTCACGCGTTGCAAGACACGGGTGATAACGGCTCAGTAATGTTCAATAAAGAGTGATTGGCTGAGTGAATGAATGAATGAGCGAACGGAATCGCCTCCAGACAGGTACTAGTTCAAGCCAGATTCTGGGAGAACGCCTGTGATGATGGGTAAAGAAAACACATTTACCTCTGGTCCATTCTCAGTCAGATGTTTCGAGCTGAAGAAGATATTGGAGATAATTTCAACAGAAATTAAGCCTCCAAAAAAGCCTACGATCCAACAGTCCATTGTTGGAACCGGGTCATTGTTCTCCGTACTACGTCGTGCTGTAAATGTGCATCATTTCTGTAAATTTCTCTACTGTCAATGCTTCCAACTGGAGACATACGACGCTACGGGTTAGGAAGTTTAAAAAGGGAAAGAAAAAAGAAAAAGCTGGGGCAGATGAAGGGCAAGATGCTCTAAAAAACGGAAGCAAAAGGAAGCCGACAAAGAGATTTCCAGAGAGGACGTCTTCAGGAGACCATTTTCCGAAACGAACACTAATCATGAATCACTCATAATGCCCTGCTTTCATGAGCAAATGTATCTTCTGTGTCCTGCTCTCAGAGCTGTATCTTGGGCTGACTTACATTCTGGGAAGGATAAAGGGGGCAAAAACCCTGCCTTCCGACCCTTAGGTTCTCATTCTAATGAGGGATGTCACTGCCCTTCCCAAGAGCAGAGCACAGGATTCCCTGCCGTACATTTTGAGGAGCCCTTGGAGTGCTGCTGGTGTATGTTGTGTTTCCTGGGTGAGAGGGGGCGGAAGAGAGGGTCCAGGACCCTTGCCCACTCACACAGCAGGGCGAGTTGTGCAAAGGAACTTGCCTTCAGGCTCTTGGCTTTTGTTTGGATGCTGCAAGAATTTCTGTTGAAAGGTTTCTTTCTTTCTTTTCTTTTCTTTTTTTCCTTTCTTTCTTTTTTTTTTTTTTTTTTTTTTTTTTTGTTAAATTGAAGTGTAATTGACACACCGTGTTCCTAGGTTAGTTTCGGGTTCTGTGGAAAGCTTTTCAATGGAACAGTCCAGACTGCCCTCTGGAGCAGCGGGTCCGGGACTGGTCTCCCGCCCAGCAACAACCCCCAAAGCAAGGGGGGATCTGGAAGGATTGCCCACCTCACAGCGAGCCAATAAGAACATTCTGAGTCAGACCAAACGGATATGGCTTTCACCTCATACAGATCGTTGAAATCATGCAATAGAAAAGACATTTTAACACTCCAAAGGCGGAGAAGACCAATTAGAAAAAATAAGATACTGCCTTATGAATATATTTGCTATATTGTCATCATTTTCTCATGTCGCCGTGAACCAAATAAAAACTTTGGCGAGGATCCGTCGTGGTTCCCAAAACAGTTTTTGTGTCTGATCTCCGGACCCAAAATTTAGATGCAAGAGGGCTCTTGTATTTTTCCTCAGGCTGTCAATGGCAGCTATTCACGGCCAACAGCAACTATTTAGGACCCAGGGACTCCGTCGTCCCCCCTTGCTCCCCACGGACAAACGAGCCTCTCTTCCTCCTTTTCCCATTTCCCTGGAAACACTTCTGTGTGTTCACATTACTGCTGAATCTTGGAAGCGGTGAGTCCTGCCCTCCCGCTGGCATGCTGGCTGGCCTTGGGTCTCAGCTGAGGCGGTCCAAGTCTCGGAGGGGGTCTGTAACAGCTCCCGGGACCCCCGTCCGCACATGCTAAGCCAGTGCTGAGTCTCAGCGACTTCCCGCAGCAGCTCCCACAGGGATCACACCAGCCAGTGGGACTGACTTTCCTCAGCAGGTTCGTGGCTGTGGGATTTGAGTTGCCATCTGCACGTGGCTTGGGAATGTGATGCGAGCCTACGCTCAGATACATCCGGGCTGTCTGTTGTCTCCTCATGACAGCCGTGAAAGTATGAGATGAAATCCCCCCTCTTGATCTGGCTCCCAGGCCACTATTTTGTTTTGTTTTTCCTAATTCTTTGTGATTTACTTTAATTGCGTCACCAACTTCTTCCCTTGGTTCCCTGATTTGAAGGATGCTGCCTTGGGACGAATGTGCCGTTGACAACGTGGAGTCATTCCCTGTGGAGGCCAGGATCCCCGAACGTCGCCTCCCACTGCAGGGCAATTCGGTTCCACGTGTGGCCCTTGCTTGCGCAGGTGGCCGTGACTGGAGGGGACGCCTCTGTGAGCAGCTTTGATGGTGACGCTGTCCCGTGCTCTTTAGCGTTAACGATACAACTTAGGGCTCTTTTGTGTGGGTTTTGAAGAACCTACTCAAGAGCATTCTGGAAATGTGTACGTGAAGCCACTGAAATATGCTCATTAGTCAGCCTTTGATTCTCTGAGGCAGGCAGAGTGAAGAGGCCACCAACGACTCAGTAGATAAACAAATGTCTTGCATTATGGCAGGGCCTATTAATAAGGCGGCTGGTTAGTCCCACGTTCACCCTCGACTTGGTAAGGGACAGCTGGTGCTAAAAATGCGGTCCCAACCACGACAGTGACTGGCCTCGTTTCCATGGCCTCTAGCAGGTAGCTTGGCTCAGGTGGAGAAGAAGAAGGCAAATGTAGCCGGCCACACGGAGAATGCCGGAACCTCTGTACTCGCAGGATATGTCTGGGTTCCCGAAAACAAAACCACGCCTCCTACTTGTGTGACGTATCTTGGGGCATCCATCCTTTCTTTCTTTCTTTCTTTCTTCCTTCCTTCCTTCCTTCCTTCCTTCCTTCCTTCCTTCCTTCCTTCCTTTCTCCCAATAAGCATTTCTCAAGTCTTCGCCACTTACTGGGTCCTGGAGATGCAAAGATAAAAGATAGTAATCTTCAAGTCTAGTAAACAGACAAGAACACAAAGGACACGATCTTGTAAGTACCTAAGAGAAATGAGCACGGGGGTACCAAGAGAGCGTAAAAGAGGGGCTCAGTGAGGTCTGAGTGACTGATATAAATGCCTGATATAAACTAGGCAGGGCGAGAATGTGCCAGGGAGGCGTGGCCCGGGAAGGGCCGGGGTCAGCATTTTGGGGTCTTAGGATTTCTCTTTCCAAAACCTCACTCTGATGTCTTGGGTTCCAAGAATAGCTTGAATATGGATTCCTAGACTTGAAAAGAACCTCGGGCACATCCACCGCCACACTCTAGGGGCTAAAGCTGAAAGGACACACCCGCCTGTGTCTCTGGATGTCTCCTAAGAAACAACACTACGGTGTCCTGTGTGACGATCCAGTGACTTTCTTCCTTAAGCACAGGGAAAGTTTAGGGCAGAGCTAGTTCAACAGAGATCTCCTGGCCAAGCCTGTCCAGGTTTGACTTGCCCGGATGTTCTCCGAGAGGAAGTGGGAACTGAACGGTCCTCGGTGCCTTGGTATCCGCTGTCCCTACCATGGAAACCGCGACAGGGAACACTCACCCCTCGCCTCGTGCCCCGATCCCACCCTCCACGATGAAGACGCTTTCCACACGTGCTGGTCTGAAGAGGGTTCTGGGTGTCAGCCTCCACGCGCGTTCTGTTTGCTTTTCTTCCTCTTTTTACCACATATGTTTGCGTCGTGTGGAACCCTGTTATCCTGTTACCCACTTCCTGCTCTGGCACAGATCTAACTGCCTCCTGAAGCCACGCGTCTCCCCGCAAGCCTCCCGGGTCATGGCCACCTCCTCCGTGATGCACTCCGCGGGGCCCGGAGACGCATCTTTCCAAACCACTGTCTGTCTCTCTTCCACAAAACAGAGAAGAAAAACCAAGCAGAGCAGCCCGCCAGGATGCTCCGAGCACACGTCATGAGACTATTCCAAATCCCACCCCTCCGTGTTGACATCATCTACCTGGGCAGAGTTCCGTGCCCACGTCTCTCTCTCTCTCTCTCTCTCTCTCTCTCTCCACCAATGCACTGTTCATCACCCCTGGTGACTTTCACTTGGCAAAAGACCATCAAACGCCCTGCTTCCTCTCACTTCTGCCATCCATATCTGGGACCATTTTCTTGTACTTATTAGCAGTAGCCACACTCCCTGCAAAATCTTTAATTAAAGTATCTCTGAGCCAAGGTCTTATCTTTCCGGCTCACTTCCTCTGGTACGTCTACACCAACACGACTTCATCTAACCCGGGCCCTCTCATTCACCCTTCTCAATGTCCATCCCACCCCCACGCCTTCTCCCTACCCCCCCCACCCCCCAGTTCAGACGGCGCGGTCCATCTCTGGGCGACGCCTCGGAAACGTCCTCAGCCCTCTTGGCCCTCCACCCCTCCACCGTCCACCCCTCCACCGTCCACCCCTCCACCGTCCACCCCTCCACCGTCCACCCCTCCACTGTCCACCCCTCCACTGTCCTCTCCAAGTCAAAGCACCATTTTGGCCACATCCAACCCTGTCGGCTCTGCACCCGTATCTGATGAGCGGACTGTGGCCTGGGAAAACATCTAATGACTCTTCCGGGTGGGGAGGTTGTCTCAGTGCATCTCCCGGCTCCATCCACGCACCTCGGCTCCCAGACGCCCTCTCCACACCTGCCCTCTCTCTGCAAGCGTCTGACACCCCGCCGTGTCTCACGCTCAGCTGAGGACCTTGTTTGCACTGAAAAAAAACAGAGGAGATTCATACGCGGTAGCTAGTGTGTGCTTATATTACAAGTATACAATCCACACTCACAATATGACCAGTAATTCGGGCCCGAATTCCAGGAGGTGTCATGGTTCGTCTCTTCTTCTCACCGTCACATTCACCCCAGAGATGCAGAGCAGTAAACACTCGTGATTCTACCTCCAAAATACACGTTGGCCTCCGCCCCCACCCCCACGCCCGCTGCACTGTGCCCCATCCGAGCGATGTCGTGCCTCATGGAGCCATTTGTCACCCCCTGACTTAATCAGAACGAGACCTGCCCACCATAAATCCAGTGCAAATGGAAGTTTACGCTTTCACGCAGAATTCCAGAGGCAGGCATCCTTCTGCCTTCCTGCCCTGCTCTCCTAAAGCCACCCCGCAGTCTAAGCTGCCTGTGCCGTTCCGCCGGCCGTCAAGGTCACATCACTGACTGCACCCGGGAGGAACCGTGGAAGGACAAGCGGGATGCGTGCCCCACGCTCGTCTCCCTGTCCAGCAAATTCACGACGGCTTCTGAATCCACGACGGCTTCTGAATCTGATGCCTGAAAAGAAGGCAGGGGAACGTGGCTGTCCGGGGGGCCACACTGCCACCCGGAAACAGTGCTGAATTCCTTCACTAAGTAAGTAAAGGAGAAGAGAGAGGTACGAGAGAGAGAGAGAGAGACAGAGAGAGACAGAGAGAAGAGAGCTGTGCGATAGCAGTGCTCCACACAGCTTTGGATTTATCTCGCCGCTTCTATTTTCGCACTTATCAGTTCAAGCTTCATGCAGTCAGTGTGCTACCTTCAATCGCAAAGGAGAACGTGCTGGACCCCTACTCCAATTACTAAGTTGTTTTCCAGAACACTTAAATAAAATCAAAGGTCCTTACCATGCCCTTCGCGGTTCCTTCCGCTCTGGCCCCTCCTCGCTCACTCCTTCCTGGCCATAATGTTTCCGAGACTTGGCAAACTCCTGTGAACCTCTGGTCTCCACCCTTGCTGAGTTTTCTCGCACACATTTCTACCGTTTTCCTCTCCTTCTCTGCAGCCATATTGCTGCTAATGCCTTACTTCCTCGGAGAGGACGACCACACTCCTACCCTCCAGCGATCCCCACCCTGGCTTCCACCTGCCCAGCATCAGTGTCCCCAGCACTCCTCTTTGCTTGTTTCATTGTTGTCTGTCGTCCGCACCAGCTCATTGGTTCCATAAAGACAGGGAACCCGTCTATCTTGTTCACCAGCGTGTCCCCATTTCCTACAACAGTGCCAGAGTGTAGTAGCCTCTTAAAAAACAAAAAAACAAAAAAAATTGCTGAATGCAAGAATTAATCAATTCTAGGGGCACCTGGATGGCTCAGTCAGTGTGTCCAACTTTTGATAGCTCAGGTCATGAGCTCCGTGTCAGGCTCGGTGCTAAGAATGCAGAGCCTGCTTGGGATTCTCTCTCCCTGCCCCTCCCCTGCTCATGCCCTCTCTCTCTCTCTCTCTCTCTCTCTCTCAAAATAAATAAACCTTAAAACATATTTAAAAAGTAAAAAAGAATTCATCAATTCTAATACGAGGGGCTGGTTTTGTTTTATTTGTAAAATCGAAAAAGTAAGTTAGGAGAACATCTCTGTAATTTAAGAAAAGCTTCACAGATGCCCTTGCTAATGCCCTCATTTTATGTGATCGTCTTTACAATGTTTATACATATGGCAACTGAGTAAGCACCCAACTTCAGCTCAGTTAATGTCATTCCTTGCAGAAGTGAGGTTATGGGTAGGAGGTTGCCCGTGAGTTTACTTGTACATATTGATTTTCTAGAAGGCATCAGAAACAATACCACTAGTCATTTGAAGCTTACGATTATTGAATGCATATCAGTTGAACACGTCGTGCATTTTAATTCTGAATTGTGCACGGCATTTTATTCGGATATGTAGCTAATTTTCATATGCGATACTTACTATGCATTTTACATTGGTACAAAGGACCTCTTCAACCTTAAAAACAATTGAAAGAAATCATGTTATGTAATGCAACTTTTAAAAAATACTTCAACTGAGTATGTAATCGCAAAACACTATAACACAGACGAAAGAAAGAAAGAAAGAAAGAAAGAAAGAAAGAAAGAAAAGAAACCTCTTCAGCGAGAGGCATGCTCTTAAATTCCTTAGATTACCCAAATCTAACAAATTGGATAACCTGCAAGAATCCGAAAACAGGAATAACCATTCTGAGTCCCTAGTAAGTTTATGTAAAATCGTTGACCCTGATCCAAAGATAGACCTCTTTAACACAATCAATACAGGTGCAATCAGATAAGAACATTCTACTGTTTTATTAAAGTGCATCTAATTCAAAACTCAATAACCCTCACACATCCTTAATCAGGGAAGACATCCTGGGAGGTATTTACATGAGTGATCTTACAGCTGGGGCTTCTGGCTTGTTAGCAAGACTTTCTACTAGTAGATCTTTCAGGATCCTGTTTATCCTCTCCTTAGAAATTTTTTTTCCACCTGCTTTCCTAGTTGTGGCTATTGTGAAGTATGTTAAAGCTGTCCTCCCGTCTCCCCCGAAAACGGAACAGAATTCTCCCGGGTGGACTTTGAGAAGCCGATTTCTATTCCTGGGGAGCTTGACGGGCCCAGGGGAGGTGTGCGGGCGCCGGCCCTGAGCTGCTAATACCACCCCCGCCCCTCTCCTGTGCTCCCAGCCCAGGCGCCTTGGGAGAATACGCCGAATTATGCAGCCAGCAGACAATGATCTTGTTTCCAGAAATAATTGGAGTCGAAACAATACGTTCTGGAACAAGGCAGAATGACCCCTAAGCGCAGGCGGGGACGGCGCTATTCCTTTTGTGGGGGCTCGACCCTTGGGGTGATCCACAGCGCGCCCCGCTGCAATGCGCAAGGAATTACGATTCGGCGCAGGCAAGGGGGCCTCGCTCGTCCTCAGGACGCAGACTCGACTTGTCTGTTGAAAACGGAGGTCTAATCTTTCAGAGTAATATCATTTTACTCGAGACTTCTCTCCGTTCGGGCAGGCATTTGCCGATTCCCAGCTGCGGCCACCGGCGCTGAAGAGGCCGGGTGGGGGGTTCGAATCCGCTGGGGGAGCGCGCATCCCCCAGCCCAGAGCCCACAGCCCCCGCCTAGGGGGGTGCTGCAATCAGCAGCTTTCTCTTTGCAAATAAAGGTCCACACATTCGTGTTGGCAGGCCTCCATCAAGAGAGACTCCTTTGACCTTTTCCAGGGTAGAGACGAGTAATGTCAACATTTCCCCCCAAGGCACAGAGATCTCCTTTCTCCCCGTTTGTTTACTTGCTTCCTTCACTGGGAACACGCGTGCTCTGTACCCGCACAGGAGGGAAAGCCCACAGGCCACAGGCACCCCGCGCTTGCTCAGAATCAGGCGTGGTGCTTGAGACTTTTTCAACGTCCACCCACTTTTATGCCACACGTTCTTTTCCTGGGTTTTTATTTGCACACCTCCCCTCCCCAGGATGCTTAGGGTATGCACAAAGAGGGCTCGCAAATCTTCCTGAAGTTGGCAGTGCGGTCGAGGAGCCAGTGGAGAATTTATGATTCATTAAAGTTAACCAATCAGTTGGCTCATATATTTATATATTTAGGGACGGCCACTTGTGACAGGAACTGTGCTTGAAGTTGCCCCGGGCCCAAAAGACCTTGCACAACCCCAGGGGGCACTATTCGTATGCACTCCAACATAACTGGAGGTGAAAAAGGCACCCACTGGAGTTGTGCAGTGAACGACCTGGGTAGCCGTGCAGTGAACGACCTGGGGTAGTCCAGAGAGGAGTAAAGATTCCTCTATGGGAGCTCACATTGAGGAGAAGTAAGAAGGTAGAATGAATAAGAATTAGGCAGGTGATGAAGAGGGAGGGAGAGATCGCAGACAGAGCCAACAGCGTTGCACGAAGGACAATTTAGAGCCTGGGAAGATCTCGGTCTCAGTGGCGAAACACTGTGGGGTGGGCACCACCGTAGAAGTCGCTTCCCCCAGTCCTGTTCAGACATACCCCACGGGTATCGCAATATTGCACTGCCAGGGTGTGAAAGTTGCAACCATGGTTGGGCCGGAGGGGGGGGGGGGGGTGGATAGAGTGTTCCAACAAGATGAAAAACACTGTAGTCCTGAGAGGGGCCAGGCCGCCAGAAGGACTCATTGCCATATGAACAGGGGATTCTGGGTACACTAGAGTAGATCTCTCTCTCTCTCTCTCTCTCTCTCTCTCTCTCACACACACACACACACACACACACACGGTGGGGAAGAGACAAAGGCCCTGCTGTGCCTTGCTCTGCAAAGACCACGTGGATCACTGTTGGTGGGGGGTAGGTGGAGGGGTGGAGGGGGGTTGGGGGCGGTGAGTGGCCCATTCCTTGGCAGGTAAGCAGTACCGATTTCCACAGCACTTTGGGGGGCGGGAGGAACCAGGGCCCCATCTCTGACCACCGTCCAGAGTGTCTACCCGCAGTGTCCCCCCCCCCCCCCCCCGTCTTTATTACCTGAATGCCTACCAACCCCCGTGGGCGGTGTATGCGGAGAACGCGAGCAGGGAGGGTACAGCGCACATCAGATTTGCTTCTGGAGGCCGTGAAAGGGCGGGAAGAGGTCAAGACCTGTAGAAGGGAGGCCCGCGGTGGCGGTCACCCCAGTGAGGGGCCCTGGGACCAGGGGTCTGGGAAGCAGGGAAGGGCTCCAGATGGGGAACGGGGGTGAAGGCCGGTGGCGGGCAAGGCGCCCTCTTCGGGTCTCTGGTTGGGAAAATGGGGGAAGGAGGACTTCAGAGGGGCGTCGGGAGTATTTAGCAAAGATCAGGTTTGGGCGGTGTCGCTATAACGAGTGCAGGCTCGGACAGCTGATTCTGAGATGATGTGGGGTTTTTTTTCTTTCTTTTTTTTTAGCATCAATAAGATTTGAGAGGCATCTGGGTTCAAAGATAGCAAGAGCAATTCCTTAAAAGTGGCTAATACCATACAGGCACACTTGTGAACACCGCGCCTGTTCATCAGCTCGTGTGATCTTCCCCAAATACGGAAGCCCTATTATCACTGCTATTTTAAAGATGAGGAAACGGAGGCAGAGGTTTTTAAATAACTCGCCTACAGTGCCACAGCTAGAAAGCGGTAGAGCAGTCTGGCACCCGACATTAATAATGGCTATTGGTCGTGACGTTATAGCGGAAGTTGAATGTGTGGGAGCAAAAGAGATTCCCGAGAGCAAGGATCCGGAAGAGGAGGAGGAGGAAGAGGATGGACACTTGCAGAATACCCGTGTGCGTGGCTCCTTGTGAGGCTTTGAAGGAAAAGGGTGCACCTCCCGCGGGAAGAAGAAGGAGAGGGGCTGGGAGAAAATGGAAAAGGGGATTGGTGTGGATTCAAGTGGGAGGGGCTTGGGGAGAGGGGCGGGACCTCGTGGGAAGGGGGCGGGGCTTGCGGGACGAGGAGGCAGGCGCGGAAGAAGGAAGTTGTTGCAGATGAAGAGTGGGGGGGGGGGGGGGGTGTCTTTTCCGGCCTGAGGCACCGCCCTCCTCCTGCTCTGTTCCCGAAGCCTCCTGTGATTAAGGATCAGGAATGACTGGACATTAGTGCCACGTCTTGCTGCCCCACCTGCTCCCCCAGTCCCGCCCCCCCACCCCCCACCCCCCTTCTCAGAGCGTCTGCGGTCACCTGTTCACAGTGTGCCTAGGAGCCCGCATCAGGTTCCCTTTGGGCCCGGAGAGCAGGAAGGGCCACCGTGCAATGCGGCCGAGGTTTCCCCCAGCCTGAACATGACCTTCTCCATTCGTTATTTTATATGCACAGGCTACGTGCATGTCTCCATGGGGTGCAAAGGTGAAAATACCAGAGTCCTCCTCGGGGCATTTGGAATCAAGTTTGGGAGCTTGCAATATCTGACTCCTAATGAGCCATAGAAATATCGTTGAATTATTTCTCCACACTGCTAATCATTAGGCTGAGGCGGACAAAACGATTACATGTGAAGATGTTTAAATTGTCTCTGTAAATTAAGATAAACACACCCGGAATTCACAGGAGAGAGATGTAGCACAGGGCATTAAATGCCCAGAAATGCCAAGGGCATTCTAATTTTAGATTAAAGAACCCAGTGTCCCGCTCGGGTGGGGTTGGAATGTCCTCCGTGGGAGCCAGCGGGCCCCAGCTTCCCCGACCTTCCCCCCCGCCCCACACCTGGGCCAAAGAGTTTGGGTCGGGTAAAACTTTGATATCAGGCAATCTCTCTTGTAATTCTTGAGAGGCTTTTTAAAAATTGCAATTGATTTCTTAGGACTAATAAAATAGATTTATGACAATTGTGGCAAAAGTGATTTAATGACTCTCGTCTAATGAGCAAGGCTCCCTTCTCTGGAGGGAATGATTCCCGAATTCCTTTGGTCTTGCGGACAGGGATGAGGCCGGGTGGGGCCCAACACTTGTTTGAAGAGCACATTGTCAGGGGGCTGACAGGGCTTACCTAGGGAAATGAGGAAGCACAGGTGCACAAATTTAGCTTTGTCCTGGGGGGAATGAAAATCTATTTTTAATCAGTGTTATCGCGTCGAAGTGCGCCAGGCATGCATGCTATGAGCAATGGCAGCTGGCTGAAGCCTGGCAGTTTGTTATCCCAGTCCTGGGTCTAAAAAAAAAATAATAATAAATGAAACCCTCAGCTGAAAAAAACCTAGACAAAATAATAGTAGCTAACATTTTTAGTCCTCTCTACACCCAAGGAGGGGCTCAAACTCCCAACCCTGAGATTACGAGGCTCGCGCTCTTGGGGCGCCCGGGTGGCTCCCGCGGTTAACCGTCCCGACTGTTGGTCTCCGCTCAGGTCATGATCTCACAGTTTCCATGAGTTTGTGCCCCGCTGTGGGCCCTGTGCTGACGGTGTGGAGCCTGCTTGGGATTTTCTGTCTCTGCCCCTCCCCCATTCACCCTGTCTCTGTCTCTCTCAAAATAAATAAATGTTTAAAAACCTAAAAAATAAATAAATAAAAAGTCACATGTTCTTCGACGGAGCCAGCCAGGCACCTCTACAGTAGCTCACATTTATTGGACGCTCACATGTCCGGTGTTGGGTGCTGCCCTTGAATTATTTCTTCTCTCCTACACCAGCCCTATGAAGGTTCTATAATTATCCATGAGGTAACTTAGAATCAGAAGGTAAAACAACCCCCCTCCGCCCCCCACGTCCCCAGTTCTCAAGACTGTGGTGGGACTGTTCGAATACCTGCCCCAGCTTCCTGGTGTTCGAACTCCACTACTCTGCCCACTGCCCTCCCTGCCAGGCTGCCAGCGTCGTAGACCCTCACGAAATCTTTGTGTTTACCAAACAGGACTGTCACCTCCATGAGCCACACCCTGTGTTGATCGGTCCCCACTGATTCCAGCTTCCAGCTACGAGCTGCCCGGTAATCAATGATCAATATTGGTTAAAGAAATGAATGAATGAATGACGGAATGAATGAAGGAAGTGAGCCTTACTAAATCTTTTGCTGAATCAGCCTGGGAGCAAAACAGGCTGGCAGGAGGGTCCGGGGATTCGGAAAGTAGACATTTTGGAGGAGGACCTCTATTTGGAGAAGATACTATGTTTTAGCCGAGGATGCCTCGCCTGCAGAGCTGACGCAGCAGGTAACTGCCGAGTAGTTGCTTCGTGATAAGAGACACCTTTCTTCTCCAGGGTCAACTTCATTGTGGGCAAACACTAACTTCGTAGAAACATTTTAATTGCAAGTGGGAAACGTGAGAAGTAAAGGAGATGACTCATGTTCAGAAATACCAAATAAAAGCTGTGCTGTCCGGTTAACAGTAGGTTTACAACCTCTTGGAAATATATACAACGGAGCCCCAAACCCTTAGACACTTCACTTCGCGGTTCTTCTTCTCCTTCCTGTTTCGTGGGCTGGTTTTCACGGGCTTTACAGTGAGCATGCGCCAAAGAACAGGGAGGCGGGACTGAAAGTCTCTGCATCATCTCAGGGAATGTACGTTTGTTCCAATCAGACTACTTTGTGCCTGACCTGGGCCTAGGCGACTTCCGGGTAAGGCTGGAACCTCTGTAGTGCTCAGCCAATGAGGAACCAGGGGAGGGACTTACCTCTGTAGTTCCCAGCCAATGAGGAACCAGGGAGGGGCTTTCATGCTAGGAACTCAATTGTCTCAGTAGTGAGAGTACTTAAATTACAACGGAAAAAGAAGTGCTAAGTCAGGAACTATGTTAGTAATAAAATGAATAAAAAAAAAAAAAAAGCTAGGTGCTCGGTAAGATTTTATTAAGAAACTGTTTCTTGGATTGTGTTGGACTTGCCATATTAAAATAGCCTTGCATTTTACTTTTAGGGGTTTTTGTTTTGGGGGTTTTCTTATGGCCCATTTATGAGTGCTGGTAAAACCAAAGCCAGGTCTGAACTATTTCCCTATCTTGTAGCTCCATCCCATAAATTATCCTCTCCTACTTTGAAGACCCTGATTCTGAAATTCCAGTTTCTAACTCATTACGGTGGTGGTGATGTGCTGTTTACCGAGGCGAGTCCCTTTCTCTCCTCATGGCAGGACGCCCCCATTTTTGGAGAGGTCAGACCCCTGTGCGTAAGAGCATGCGTTGTGACAGCAAATGTCTCATTAAAATCCTGCACATCTGCAAGAGAAGCGCCGGGCTGCTTTCTGGGGAGGAGGTGAGGGCAGAACCTCATCGCACAGTTCTCACCCGTGTGTGCGATGGAGCCCAGCCTACTCCCGGGGGATGACCTTGGCTGAGATATTTCACTGCTCCACCTCCCTTGCCTCCAGGACCGAGTAGAGGCAAGGCGCAGAGCTGTTGGGGAAACAGCTGCAGAAAGGAGGGGCCCGCCTGGCTCCCGGGAGGGACTGAGAATTCCGTATCGGTCACACTTTGACATTTAGAGTGGCCAGCACATGTCAGGGAGCTAATAGCGGGGTCTACAGAGAGCTCCCTTCCCCTTTGTTCGATTGAGGAAATACTCATCATAACCTGTTGTCAAGTGGCTGTTATACACAAGGCACCAGGAAGGACCATATGGGCAACAGGAGGGAACGAGGGGCACAGAACCCCAAAGAAGCAGAATTTAAAAAAAAAAGTTTAGGAAGACCTTAGTCTGTACCTGACAGCTAAGTACAGAAACACCTGTTATACCCGCAACGTGCTGGGTGTGTTTAAATGATGCCCGATCATTAAACGTGTTCTCTCGCTCCAAGAGGAACATGCATTTGATCATGATGAAACCACGTGAGATATGCTGTATTTAATTTCTATGAGGACGATTGCAAAGCGGATTTATAAACTCGGAGCTTAGAGAATTTTCTTTTATTAGAGTAGTGTGAATCCAACATAAAAGTCATGTCTTCAAATATCATTATGTTCTAGCGCATTATGCTATGTTAGTAAAATCAGACTGTAAGAATTTCCTGTAGCAAAGTGCTCAGGGTAATAATATTTTGAGAAGTAAATGAACTAACATTTGCTCAGTGCATTGTTGGTTGCAAGCACGTCATCTGTTCCCGACATCTTTTACCTCACTTAGTTCTCAAAGCTATGTTGTAAGTTAGAGTTGTTTCTCTTTTTTTCAAACCAGGGAGAAAGAGGTAGAACTACTTCTCCAAGGTCATATTTACTAAATTAACTTTAAAAAGTATGTTTTAAACTTACATGTATAAGGTAGGTCCTTTCTCTGTAACTTTAAACACTTGTATACTTACCGTATGTCAAATACATCAGTAATTATTCGGGAAAGAAGGACAGAAATTTGGGATTCATTAAGCAAGAGTCCTCTTACGAACTGTGTTTTTATTCCTTTTGCCAGCTTCTCCTAAGCCTTTTCTTATATATTCGACTCAGGAAATAGTGTTTAGGTATTTACCTTTTGCCCATGACTCGAATGTTCTTGCTTCCCTAATGTTTTAAGTTACAGATTTTTTTTCTGATTTGCCCACCTCAATTTCGCCTTTCAAGTCTTGTCCCTCTTCTTCTTCAAAATTGGAGTTAAAATTCACCGTCTTTGTTGAGCTTTCCCAGAGTAATTCTACTGTTGGATTTACATCCATAACATATCATAAATATCTGATATAGGATATTTAGAGGTGTTGGCTAAGGTTTACCTCAGAGCTATCTTTGTGTTGTGTTTAGTAGTTTAATTTATTTGTGTGTCCCCTAGATCACGAGGAGGAATATTCATGTTCACTTCTCTATTCTCAATGCCCAGTTAAGAGCCTAACAAACTCACTGAGTGCGTGCATATTTAAATGCCACGAGTCACTATGGACACCAGGTTGGGTTACGTCCTCATCTTTGTAAGTGTTGGTAGCATCTTCTGCCTGGCGTTCAAACATCTTTGTCTCGTATTCTTTCCTACCTTTTCCGTTGTACTAATTTTGAGATTAATTACCTCGCCTTCACAATAGCTCTTTGTTAAATACTTTGCTGTCTACGGCATCGGGCTTCATACATGCACGACTGACAATTTCAGGGCTAGAAAAGGCAGTGGTTAGTGGGGGTTAGTGGTTAGCGGAAGGAAACGTGAAAACTTGTTAAGAGTAGGGCTGATTTCCAAAATCATCTAGTGTTTAACCAGAAGGAAAATGTCTTCCTACGTTTCTCTTTTCAGTGCTTGAGGCCTCTGTGTGCTGTGCGCCTCTGCGTGTGCACACGTTTGTGCACACGTGTGTGTATCTGAGTACTTGTGTGTGCGAGGGTGAGTATGTGCGTGCTTGTGCGTGTTTCACCCGTGTTGGACTCCTGACGTCTCCTGGAGTCTCCACATCTGGATTCCATTCTGCCTCTGTGTTTCTTTCAATACCTTCTTTTAAAGTTTATTTATTTTGAGAGAGAGGGACAGAGGGAGCGAGAGAAAGGGACAGAGAGAAAGGGACAGAGAATCCCCAGCAGGCTCCATGCTGTCAGCACAGAGTTTGAAGTCCTAAACCACGAGATCATGACTAGAGCTGAGATCAAAAGTTGGACGCTTGACTGGCTGAGCCACCCGGGCACCCCTTTTGTTCTTTCAATATCTTAATTACTCACAAAATGAAGCAAAATAGCAAATATTTTACCAGCCTTACAGATATCACTGTTCAGTGTCGTGAATGAATGAATGAATGAATGAATGAAAATAAACACTTATATTTTGGAATGTATAAGAATGTAGGGGGATAAATGCTTATTTGGTCGCAAAGTAAAAGCATTGCAAATCTTTCCCTGTTTCACATGCATAATTACTGGTTTCTTTTAATAAACTAGTGATCATATCATATTCTACAGCCAAATGGGGACTTCTAAAAGATTTTCACACGCATTGGTTATTAAAGTTTCCAAAGATCTAAATACTCGTAACATCCTGAGCCTGTGATTTTCAACAACAAGGCTTTAAATTCTTCTGACATTTAACGGAATTTTTGTGGTGTTAGAACAGTGTTCTACACAAAATGCATTATAGAACGTTTGATTTCTCTCTGGGGAAAAAAAACAAGGTAGCAATAATGAACTCTTGAGGAAGAGAACCCAGTTCAATTGGATTTTAAACATGCATGCTAAAAATAGATTGTGTATACATGTGATGTTGGATGGTCCTTAATCAACAGTAATTGTATTTCAAGCAAAGCGTGCCATTTCCATAGTGTACTTGGCACGCCCCTGCATCAGCCAGGATGTGTCCTGCTCAGGGACTGTGGCAGCTTCGGAATTGCTGTACTTGAACCACTTTTATACCGTTTGGAGTTAAAGGTCATGCCAAGTGTCATTGGAAAGATAACGTCCTACAGATTGTCAATAAAATCTGTGATATGATTTATTACTTGGAGTCAAGTGTTAATTGGATGGAAGCTGCCTTTGAATGGATAATCTTACTCTTTTCTTAATAGTGGCAGATAAAAATGGAGGTATTGGTTGAAATAAAGGAAGTCCCTGATGCTTACATGGAAATCTGAGGTTCACTAATTGTTTCACATTTATCTATCTATCTATCTATCTATCTGTTATCTATCTGTTATCTATCTACCAATCATCTATCTACAAATCATTATTATCTATCTATCTATCATCTATCTATCTATCTATCTATCTATCTATTATCTATCTACCAATCATCTATCTACAAATCATCTATTATCTATCTATCTATCTATCTATCTATCTATCATCTATCTATCTATCTATTATCTATCTACCAATCATCTATCTACCAATCATCTATTATTATCTATCTATCTATCTATCTATCTATCATCTATTATCTATCTATCTATCTATCTATCTATTATCTATCTACCAATCATCTATCTACCAATCATCTATTATTATCTATCTATCTATCATCTATTATCTACCTATCTATCTGTTATCTATCTATCATCTATTATCTATTTATCTATTATCTATTATCTATCTCTCTATTATCTATTATCTATCTATCTATCTATCTATCATCTCTCTCTATCATCTATCTATCATCATTTAAAAAAAATTCTTTGACATTTATTCATTTTTGAGAGACAGAGAGAGGCAGAGCATGAGCGGGGAAGGGGCAGAGAGAGAGGGAGACACAGAATCTGAAGCAGGCTCCAGTCCCTGAGCTGTCAGCACAGAGCCCGACGTGGGGCTCAAACCCACGAATGGTGAGATCATGACCCGAGCCCAAGTTGGACGCTCAACTGACTGAGCCACCCAGGTGCCCCTATCTATCATCATTTTACTTGCTTACTTAGAATTTGGTTGTCTAGCTGTCAACAATGGAAAAACGAAAAGATTTTGTTCAGAATGGGAACCAGTCTCCTTTTCTATCAGCCAGGCTCATTTATGAAGCCTTAGGGGGGTTTGATTCAGGCTCTCACAGGTGGAATTGACCCGAGAAGGAGCCTTAGCTTGTTTATCTATGAGATGGGGGAAAATATATTCTCACTGGGGTGTCTTAGGAGATTAAGTGAGGTTATATGTAATTTGAAAGTTTGCAAATCACCATATGCAAATTAAAATAGGGACAATGCTTACTAATGTCAGACAACCCTGACTGTACAAATTTGGAAGGGTGGGTGTAGTACTTCACTAAGCAGTGAGGAGTTCTTGGTGATTCCCAAAGAGTACCTCCTAGAAGTTCACTGCTACAGGTGGCCTTCTACTCGCTTCCCTCCCTCCCTTCCCCTCCCTCCCTCCTTCCCTCCCCCTCCCTCCTTCCTTCTCTCTTTCCCTCCCCAGGTACTCAGTTAACCCCAAGTCAGAACAGAGTGGCTAATGCCCAGAGAAAAGAAGAGCAGAAGGCTTGCTCAATTTTCTTCGCTTGAAATGTCTGCCACTGTTGGGGTAGAAATGACCTGGCCATTCTGGTGGCTGCGCAGTCACTGTGGGGAGACTGAGCATACAATCATCTAGGTTAGGCTGTCACTTCCTTGTGTACAAGTTTGACAAAGAGGCAGTGGAGTGGACAAGATTCTGTGATCTGTTCTGTCCCTCAGTTGGCCCAAGCATCCAATATGGCAGAACTTTACTGTACTTATAATGATCTCCGTAGGGCATACCCAGTATTTCAGGGTGTCCACATCTGGGGGGGGGGGTGGTGGTCTCAGCCGCATGACAAAGAATTGACTATATCTTACTTGCAATGTGAGCCTTTCTCCTGGGCCCAGATCTTCTCAAGAGCCCACATTTCCCCAGTCTACTTCCATAGCTACTTTTTCCTTGGGAATGCCTGGTATTACATCAGCAGAGATGTTCTGACAAGGCTCGACCTCAAAAGAGGAGTCAGGATCTCCTAGTGAGTTGATTCGTCCTCTCATTACTCCTCTATGCACATGGACCTACATCATTCCAGCAATCCTGGAAATTATGGGTGCATTAGTCAGGATCCTCAGCAGAACTAATACGATCTATGTATGCATCTATCTATTTATCTATCTATCTGGAACCAAATTTATAACAACATATTTGATCATATCATTATGGAGACTCAGAGGTCCCATGACATGCTATCTGTAAGCTAGAGACCCAGGAAAGCGAGTACTGTGGTTTGAAGACCAGAGAGCTGGAGAACTGATGACCCAGATTCCAGGTTGAGTCTGAAGGCCTAAGAACCAAGAATGCTGAGGGTGGGTGGTTCACATACCAGCCCAGTAGCTGGGCAGAGAGCTAATTCACCCCTCCTTTGTCTTTCCATCCTCTTAACTCAGGAGACCAATTCAAATGTTAATTTCTTCCAGAAACATCCTCACACCTAGAAAAAAATGTTTCTGGGCATCTCTTAGCTTGGTCAAGCTGACACACAAAATTAACTAGTGTAATGGTGTAGGGAGACCTTTCCCTAGTCTCCAAATGCCTTCTTACACCCTCTTCCCAGGAAAAAAAAACAATTTCCTGACCAAAAAGGCTTAGTTTTGTGTGTGTGTGTGTGTGTGTGTGTGTGTGTGTGTGTGTGTTTTAAGGAATAAAGAATGTACAGTTGACCCTTGGACATCACAGATCCACAGACCCACTTAGATGTGGATCTTTTACAGTACGATACTGTAAGTGTATTTTCTCTTCCTTATGATTTTGTTGATAACAATTTCCTTTCTCTACCTGAATGCATATAATACAGATAGCATACAAAATATGTGTTAATCAATTGTTTACGTAATCGGTACGACTTCTGGTCAACACCAGGCTATTAGCAGTTGAGTTTATAGAGTAAGAAGTTATATGCAGATTTTCAACTGCTTGGGAGGTTAGCACCCCTACCAAATGTGTTGTTCAAGGGTCATATGTATTTCCATTTTCTTGCCAGCAGAACTACAAGAGAGAAGCAAATTTTCTTGCTAAATAATTTTAAAATTCTACTTTTCTGAGCACTGAGATGTATAGATTTTTACTAAAAATAAGTCTATTTCCACAATGTTTTCTAATGTAAAAATATTTGGGGGGCACCTGGGTGGCTCAGTCGGTTGAGCGTCCGACTTCAGCTCAGGTCATGATCTCACAGTCCGTGAGTTCGAGCCCCGTGTCGGGCTCTGTGCTGACAGCTCAGAGTCTGGAGCCTGCTTCGGATTCTGTGTCTCCCTCTCTCTCCGCCCCTCCCCTGCTCGTGCTCTGTCTCCCTCTGTCTCAAAAGTAAATAAAAACATTAAAAAAAATTAAAAATATCTTGTATCAAGCCTTTGGCCAGTGTGTGAGAATCCGAATGAGTAGCATACCATATTTGGTTTCTGGTGTTGTAAACAGCAAAATCTTAAAAATTAAATGAAATTTAGAAATCTAAGATCCAAAAAATGAAGTCTTAATTAGAATACAGTTAGCATAGTGTTAAATACAACGCTATGAAAAGTGAGGAAGTTATATGATTAAATGTGACTTTGTCAACACATTTTTCATTGGTATTAATAATAGTTTTTATTAACGATGATTGGCCTTAGATGCTAGTCAAGCATGGGTTATGTTCAAGGATAGTCAATTATTACGATTTGTAGAGAGAATCTTCGCCATTACTTATGTCCTCACACTTATAATCTTTACTGTTATTTGGGAAGAACAATGGGAAGTCTGGTGCAGTGTAGTGAGCGATTTTAAGGATACATCTTCCCTTGTTAAGATGATGAGAATATTCTAGGTATAAAATGCACTAAGAGACTGGGTATACAATCTCGTTAGTATTTCTGTAGATGCAGTGATGGAGAAAGGTTAGCAGTGTAACAATCTTTATGTGTTATATTTATGTTAATGAAAATATGACTTGATATTACTTATGTGAAATCAAAATATACTCACATTCTGTCTGTCTGTCTCTCAATAATAAATACACGTTAAAATTTTTTTTTAAAAAGTTAAAAAAGTATATATTTAAAAGATAAGGAAAATGAGGGTAAGGGAACCCCTTTCCGAAGTTAGGCCCCTAGTAAGTTATAGAACCACTTTCAAACCATTTTTTGCCATAGTTCTTGAATTGTCCTCTCTTTGAATTCTTCTCTCCTCTGCACCCATAAAAATACTTTCAACTTCTGCTGAAATCTGTTCCTTTTTATGAAACCTTTCTGGAGTTCTCCAGTTCCCTTTAATCCATTCCTTCTCTGACATCTTGGATCATTGAGAATTGTTGTTCTGGGAGTCTTTGTTGGCTTGCGTCTTGAACAAAACGAGAATTTTGGCCTCCTCGAGGTATATGACCAACCCGGTCCTTCTTTTGTTTACGCCTGCTTTTTCGGGACCTTACTGGTCCTTGCTCATTCAGCAAATTCCTATGGAGCATTTACCAGGTGCCCTATGATATGGAGTTTCTGAAATTGTCTGAACAAGGAGAAACCAGGAGGGAAGAGCAGTGTCAAGTGAGAGTAAGGATAGGTTTCTTGGGCATCGGAAGGGGTATAAATTCAAGGTAAGAAAAGGTAAACCCAATCTTTTAGGGGCAGGCGGGGAAAGCGAGGCTGATCTGGGAGAAATAAACTGTTTCCTTCAGAGATCCGCTCTGCGGGCTCCAGGGAACCAACAAGCGTTGTCCTCAAGGGCCGGACTCTCCAAACTGTATGCGGGTCTGGTTTGGGGAGGTTGTACACGCTTGCTTCTCATGGTCTACGGTGAAATAAGGGCAAAAGCAAGAAAGAGCACTGACCGTGATGTGCAGCTGTGCTCTGATGACTTACTACCAGCCATGAAAATTGTCAGAAGAGATTAAGTACAAGGCCAGGAAGGCCGAGCTGGATTTCCAAAGCCACGGTGGCCCGAGGGAAGGAATCTTCAGTCCCCGCCTGCTTGTGATGAGCGCTTTGTAATTATCCAGACTGTTCTGTGGAGAACACATACGATGCAAGCTCTTTTCACATGATCAAAGGTGCCGCCATTTTAGAGGTTTCCAGGTGTCCGAAAATATAGGATGCATTTGAGGCAGTCTTTCTGCATAATGTAATCAAGGAGACAGAGGAGTGCCTTGCATCATTAGACAACATTCAAGGGTGGCTGAAGACAGTCAAGCTGTTTTGCTGCACATAACTGTTCAGACGTGGGAAAGCCTTGGGAAGCCGTGTATGGATTTAGTGAGTCACGGATTTTATTACCTGTCCGACGGGTTTTTTAAATATCACTTGCTTTTCCTTTCATGTCAAACGCAAAACGAAATGAGTGGTTTTGAAAATTGTTGCTTGAAGAGACAAAGGGAAGAGTCATGATGTCAGCCTTTAAATTGGTCCAAAGAGATGCTGGAGGTAAACACGGCCCCTTCTGGAAGGGGCAGGGGAGCAACGAGATGAGATTTCAAGAGAAACAACCTTTCCGTGTGGGACGGGATGCGGATTCCAGGGAAAGCACCCGGTGGGCCAGGAAGTCACTGTCATTTGTTATCAGGCAGCCGAGCTCTGGACTTTAACCCCGAGGGTCTTTTAATGGCTTCCCAGGAGGACATCTTCTTGGTTGACCAAAAGCTAGAGGTAGCATGAACTCTCCGGAGGCCTTATTTAATCTCCTTGTGTGATGCAGAGCAATCCATAGGCATCGCCAGGGAAACGAAGATATTCACAAGTTTCTATCAGACAGCTGCATTTCAGAGGCAACTAATTGGCATTTCTGAATAATGTTGGGGAAGAGAACAATCACTAGGAATGTGGTGAATTTGTCAAAGACTCCCAAAATATCAAGGCTTGCAGAAAGCTGAGATTTCATTTTTGGTATTGATTAAAAACTCTACCCAAGGCTTTCGAAAAAGGACAGGAAGTTCTGGGGGAAAAGTTCCAGTTTCCATCGAGAAGTGTTTTAGAATACATTATTAACATGATGATGATAATGATAATTACGGTAGTGATAATGACAGCGAGCGAATTTGTGTGTATTCTTGCTTTCCTCAAAATGGGGGTATTGAAACCACGAGACAGGAAGCCGAGCTCCTCTCTGGTAGGAATATATCAAATAGATACGTCAAATAGAGTTGTTGCAAATGATCAGAGAAAGGAAAGGAAATACACATCATCTAAGCACTTACTGTGTCCTAGGCCCCAGACAGAGGCTTAGCCTGTGTGACTGTTTATGATCTATTTATTGATTTTAATAAAGGCGTTGCCAGAGAGCCAGGTATTAGTTACAATGGACTTTCAAATTGCAGTGTGCTTTTTACCTGTGTGGCTGTGAGTGAGGCAGTTGAATCCAATTCATGGTTCTTCTGAGAAGTAGGTCAGACTTGGCCACGGCCCCTCACGTGTGTGGCGGGAGACTGCACAGCCTTCTGGTCTACCTCCCCGGAGGCCACTGTACACGGGGCAGGACACAGACTAATCGGGGAGAAAACTCCCAGTGTTATGGTTCAAAAATGATCACACCCCGAAAACGAATCGCCTTTTGATGAGTGTCGGTAGCTTTTGCTCCGAAAGAAAAGCCAAGGGGTGTTCGTAAACCGTGAATGGATAGGACTGTTTTTCAGAAATCCACTTTTGGCAAATTATCTCCTTGATCAGCAAGTGATCTTGACATCTTTCGTATCATTTTTATACAATCTCCCTGTACGGATAAAGCTGTTTGAGGAATTTAAGATGAAAATCAGGTGAGATCCTGAGCGGAATTTAGTAATGACGATCCAAAGACTCTGCAGTCCGTAGATAACAAGGAAATAATAGGAAAATGGAGGGTATGAAGGACTCTGAGGGATTTATCTCTCGTGTCCTAGAAGAGACTGTGATCCTTTGAAATATGTGGGAGTCAGATCTTGCAGCAGGGCTCACAGGATGGCACAGGGCTGAGTGTGAGCCCCTCAGAGGTGAGGGGATTAGCGTCCCCCTCCTGTCAACACACAGCCAGGCTCACTTCACCCTGCAGAAAAAAAACCTATTTTTTTAATGAAACAAATTAGCCTTCTTCCCCCCGCCCCCCCAGAAGTACTGAGTTCTGAGCTCCGGTCTTGTAGAGTGGCTCTGGATGGAGCCAGAGGGGTGAGCGAGGTCCCTGCCTTCTTGTAGCCACCACGTGCCCAGACTGGCCTCGGTGCTGCTGCCCTCGGGGGCCCAGATGAGGCGAGGGAGGTTTTTATCAAGGGGCTGTGGGTCTAAGAAGGACAAAGGGAATCGACCCAGGCCTGAGGCAAGGCCTCCCTACTTCACATTGAGGAGAATGTGGGGGGGGAAACCCTGGAAGGGTGGCCTGGAGGGGCATGCCTGTGCCCGTGTGCGGGCAGAGATCCCCGAAGCAGTGGGAGAGTCTACACAAACACGTCCCAGGCCGGTCTCTTCCTCCAGGATGGACGGTTGAGATTCTAGGAGACGGCTCCGGTGGCCCTAGTAAGCTGGTAATTTCCCAGCTTGTCAGAACAGGTCCTGCTTCGAGGTGTTGTTGATGTCCTGTATGGTAACAGACGCATAATTTTTACCATTTAATGTAAAGTTTACTCCTCACTTGAGGCTAGCCATTTGGTTGGGGCCCTATGGCCTGTCATGGCTCTCTGAGAGTTGGTCTGCCAGATGTCAAGATGGCGCCCCCTCACTCTGCCTGGCACCATGACTGCAAGATGTTATGTGCATGACAGTACTTCAAGGGCTAGCTGGTGAACACCAGGACCAGGGGCGTTAGAGTAGGGAGCATGAAGCAGCTAATGCTCTTCCATTTTATTAGGAGAGAGCAACGTACTCATCAAAGTGGAGCTATCTCAACAGGGGTGATTTCCTTCCTCTTCCTTCTTGTGCAAGAGCTGAGTCTACTTGCTTCATGACAAGCAAGGAATTAGAGCTAGAGTTTGGCAACGGACATGGAATGACATGGAATCCAGAGTAGGAAGATGAGTCATGGCTGAGGCTCAGATGTCTCCGGAGACCTTTCCAGCTATGGACTGGAGGTCACCCTCAGAACCACATAACCAGATCCAACTTACTAGCTTCTATTTAGCTGAATGTAGTCATAGATGCTTTACTGGCTGCTCAGTCCACCTATGAGATGTCAGGAAGTGTTCCAGAAAGCACATACTTAAGGGCTCATTCTGGGCACCTGTAAAACTACAGAGTCCTGCTTTCATCCCAGAGTCACTAGTCAGAATTTCTGGGTTCGGGGCTCTGGAATCCCAGTTTACAAGGAGAATCGACAATGACCCAGAACCAACAATGAATTTCTTAGAGAGCTGGTTCCTTACAAGTCTTGCTTTACCAGAGGGTGAGGTCAGAAGGTAGTTGCCTTTCCAGACATGCCTTGTCTGCCCTTACACACCCACATGTCCGGTCAGATGCACACTTCTCCTTCATCCTGCCTCATTGGCCCATTTTGTATGCTTGGGTCCCTTCATGTCAACCTCCTTGACCAGGACATGGGCACTTTGTCTCACTCCTGCCCCCTTCCTCTTGGCATCCTGGGCCTTATGTCGTATATCTCTTTGTTGATACGGGCCCCGTTCCAAATGGACTGATCACCCAGAATCCCAATACTAACAGCTTTTTAACTACGAGGACCACCCGCCTCCAGGGACCTCTGGTTTTTCTTTCCCGTCAATAAGCCGTGGTGAGAACAACTACTCAAAGCAAGATTGAATTCCCTACTTCCCTTTTGAAAAATGGTTTTCAAACTTGACTGTGCATTTGAAACATTTGGGAGCTTTTAAATATTCTCAGGACTGGAATACTGCCTTGGTGGAGCTCATATTCTAGGTGGAGAGACAGAGAGTAAATTTTCAAAAATAACTTAGCATCATCTCAGGCAGTGACAAGTTGTAGGAAGAAATGAAAAGACAGTTTGGGAGGTACAGAGCCAGTGGGAGGTGCTCGGAAAATGCTTCTCCGAGGAAGTGATGTTGAGCAGAGGCCCCCACGAAGTGAAGGCACAAGTCAGGCAATATGTGAGGGAGAAGCCTTCCAAAGAGTGAACAGTACAGATACATGTCCTGGAAAGGAAGACACTTGGCATGTTCCATAAACGTGACAAGTAGAACTTAGTGGATCAGGAGAAAGGAGTAGGAAATTATGTCCAAGTGGGTACAAGGGGCCAATTCGTGGTGTGTCTCATAGGTCATGGGAAGGATTTGGATCAGGTTGTTCTGATGGTGGTAGAAAGCCACTGGAAGATCTACAGCATGGAAGAAATATGGTTCAATTTATTTAAAATTTTTTTTAACGTTTATTTACTTTTGAGACAGAGAGAGACAGAGCATGAATGGGGGAGGGTCAGAGAGAGAGAGAGGGAGACACAGAATCTGAAACAGGCTCCAGGCTCTGAGCTGTCAGCACAGAGCACGATGCGGGGCTCGAACCCACGAACCATGAGATCATGACCTGAGCTGAAGTCGGACGCTTAACCGACTGAGCCACCCAGGCACCCCTGGTTCAATTTATTTTAAAGAGTATTTCTGGCCACCAGGTGGGGAAAAGTCTGCATGAAGCAGGAGTAAAAGTGACCCACGGAAGGGCTATGTCATATGACTGTGGGAAAATTGAACAAACTTAATGCTGGAAAAGAATATGTTAGGGCTGACACTGCCTGGAACTACATAATGTAAAATTCTGGAACAAGCAAAGGAGTTCCTTCCTAAACTAAATTCAGGTTTCCATGCTACCCCGGGCACCATTTTTCTTCCTGGCGTTAATTACAGAACTTAGCACGTGAGCACGGTGAGAATCTGACAAGGCCGCAACAGATCAGCAATGAGGAGGCCCCTCTTTTGGGGTGTCAGAGAAAGTTATCTCTGTGTGCCATCAGGAGGGCAATATGCGAAAATTGCAATAATGCAAGTTTTATTGCTTGTGGCCGATGATGGGGATTTGAGAGTAGGTTTCCACGTGGGCATGTGCTATGATTTTGGCTCTACTCCATCTCCCTAACTGCATTTCCAGATTGGTGCTTCTCAAAGTGTGTTCTGTGGAGCACCCCTATTCAAATTGTCTTCCGGGGCTTTTAAAAAATGCCCACATACTTCAGGAGTGACAGCTGAAAATGAAAAGCATTGAAAAGCTCCCTAAGTGACATCAGAGTTTGAGAAACACTGGAAGTTTCCACAAGCCGTTGTTCCCTTCGAGAACTTTACGTGTTTTGCATGTCCTCTCATGTTCTCGTATCAAATATTTCACTTTCTTTCCAATATAGAAAAGAGCATATGGAAATAAAAGCCCTGACGAAGGGCTCAGAGCCTGTACTCCCACTCCTGCTTGTCAATTAACTCCCTTACATGATATAAATATAAAGAGCTTTTATTTATAATAATCTATTATTGATTCCCATTTGAAGATTAGTTTCCTCTGTTATGCACACTATATTGTTATATAACATGCTGGTCTTTTAAGTTTTTTATTTTGAGAGAGAGAGAGAGAGAGAGAGAGAGAGAGAGAGAGAGACCACGCGCACTCATGAGTGAGGGAAGGGCAGAGAGAGAGAGAGAATCCCAAGCAGATCCCACGCTCGGTGCAGAGCCTGATGTAGGGCTCAATCTCACCACTGTGAGATCATGCACTGAGCCTATATCAAGAGTCAGATGCTTAACTGACCCAGGTGCCCCTATAGTATGCTTATTATTATCCAGATAGACAGTATAGATGTGGGATGTAGGGGCACACAGGCATTTCAAATTCTGACTCTCCTGGTTATTTACTCTGTGATTGGAAGCAAATTATACAATTTTCTCCTTGCCTGGATTTGCTCATCTCAATAGAGAGCTAAAATCACTCAATTGATAATATTATAAACTTAAATTATTGTATGACAGCAAATATTACATCTCTTTCTTTCCTGGTAGGAGCCTCAAACCTGTTCTACAGACGAATTCCTTTTACTTGTATCATTCACAAAAATGTGTCCTTGCATGGCTGAGATGGGGAGAAAGAAGTTGCCCAACGGCTAGGATATTGGATTTTGTTTCTAAAAATGCTTTAAGATATAAACTCACAAAGCACAAGAACTCAGACAATGAACTTTTTGTGCTAAAAGATGGCTTTAAGATTTAGAGTCACAGGGAACAGGATTCTCTTTTTAATACCCAGCACATGGTACACAATAAGTGATAAACTCTAAAACAATATTTAATGACCAAAGATAGTTAAAATAGGAAATCTGGGAGTTTCTTGGAATGTGAAGAGTGAAAAGATTCTACATCAGACCCAGTGAGAACATACATCTGCTAAACATGTGATGTGAAGTCCTCATCTGGTAGCTGTTACACTTTAAATCTCAGAAACGAGTTTGTAGGTCAAAACCTCTCCATAGACTTTTGCAAAAATATTTTTTTTTCTTTAAGAACAAAACACTAGCTCAAGAATGAAGTTGACCTGCTGTAGGAAAAGCAATGAGGTCCCACAGGTAAACCAGGGTATTTTGTTTGGTTGGTTGGTTTTGTGGGTTTTTACTTTTAAGCTGGTAGCTCCTTGTAATGACTTCGGCAGAAGGGAACGATCTGGAACTTTACCTCTTTATACGATGAGGCCGGAGATTTCAGTGACCATGAATGTGTCAGGGAAGCAGCTGACTATTCATCACGTGAGACGGCGTCCCAACAGCCACCAGTCCTGACACAGTGCCATCACTAACAGTGCGGGAAGAAGGTGCACCCTGTCCTGAACCGGGCAGGTGGGAGTTTTCCCATGGGAATCTGAGGGATTCTTTCAGGACACAATTTTTTTGTAATTAAGGACACAAAATTTTTAAAAAAGATTTCTTCCCAAGGGTTTTTCTCTCAGTTATCCATAGCAACTCTCCTCACCTGATCCAGGGGACACTTTTCATGAAGCGATTGTAAAGAATGGTTGAAGACATAATCTCCAGAGAAAGGTCCGTGGTCTTTAAGAAATGTGGTCAAAAGAGCTCCACCATTATTAACAAATTTGCTAAAAAGCAAATTTCTGTAGGTAGGTCCAGGTAGATAAATTATGAAACCCAGCGAAAAACGAGGATGTAAGTCCTTTGTTCAAAAAGTGAGAGGAGAGCACCACGAAATTCTTCTCTTTAAACTATTTCATTACTCATAAATATAACAAGGGCAACAGTGATACATGAGTTACAGCATGAACTTACAAATTAAAAAACGGAACACTCTTGGTGTCATAATTTTATATAATATAGTAAATAATACTTTATTAACATGACATTTTGATTGATCAGATGTGTTTTTTTTTAGCCCACGTTACTGGAAATTTATTTATTGGGTCATTGTAACTTCATTTTCCATGGAGATAATTGAAAGCGACATCAGTTGCTCATGGCAAATGCCAGATCGCAAAGAATTTTTCATGCTTTTTAAATCGGAAAGGAATCTTTCTGTGGTTGTGACTGTTACCGTAACTTTGAAGAGGAATTCATTAGCCATGACAACACCGGAGAAAATTTCTGATAAATCACTTCAAAATATAAATTTTAGTATATGTAGAATTGCTGACTCCCATTGAACAATTTTTTTTAAAAAAAGATGAACTCCAATACAAATCAGTGTTGTGCAAATCTTAATTTAATTTTAAGTGTAAATGTATGCGATGTCATTTTAATAATTTCCCTGACATTTTCTGAAATTTGTAGGAGTTGTACAAGAAACTAAAAATGGCTTTATTATTTGTATACAGATTCAAACTGCTTGTTTATGCATTTCGTTACGGTGGCTTCAGTTATCAGAAGGAGAAACCTGTCTTCTTAATAACTGGCTTATCTGAAACTTCCTATGAAAACAATATTCTTTTCCATAGGATGTAGTGCTCTTTAAATTAAATATTTCTAAGCCTGTGAAGGCTTGCTTTGTAATATGACACTGACTTTCAAAACCATAGATTCTATTTTTTTGTTTTTTGAGAGAGAGACAGAGAGAATGCAAGCAGGGGAGAGGGGCAAAGGAAGAGACAGAGAATCTCAAGCAGGATTCACGCTCAGCACGGAGCCCAATGCAGGGCTTGATCCCCTGACCCTGGGATCACGACCTGAGCCCAAATCAAGAAACTCAAATGACTGAGCCACCCAGGTGCCCCTCCCTGCCCCCCAGTAGATTCTAAAATTTTAAAAGAATGCTGTTAATTTCCTGATCTGCATTATTTGAGATCCAAGTGTAGACTTCTGTTTTGTAACAACTTACTGACAAAATCTGCTGCTTGGGTGCTGGGAGGGCCTGTCTGGGTTCTCAGACCACAAAGCCTGTGGTTGTGCAGCATCTGCTGGAGAGACCAGCCCCCAGGAGAGGTGGACACCCAGCCTCCGTGCGCCCTGGGGCTGCCCCGTGCGCAGCACCCCCTTCTCTGTTGGGTTTTGCAGAAACAACAGAGTGTGTTAACAATTTCTACTTCTTTTTTTTTTTTTTTTCCAATGTTTTTTATTTTATTTTTGGGACAGAGAGAGACAGAGCATGAACGGGGGAGGGGCAGAGAGAGAGGGAGACACAGAATCGGAAACAGGCTCCAGGCTCCGAGCCATCAGCCCAGAGCCCGACGCGGGGCTCGAACCCACGGACCGCGAGATCGTGACCTGGCTGAAGTCGGACGCTTAACCGACTGCGCCACCCAGGCGCCCCAACAATTTCTACTTCTAATAGCCTCAAAGAAGAGTTAAAAATTCAAGATGTTTGTGACCTAATCTGAGCACAGAAGCCTTCGAGATTTTAACTTGTCTTCCCCTGATAGTTCCTAGTTACCTTTCCTGTACTTTGAGAACAATTGTTTTCCACAGGTCAGTTTGGTAGTAATTTCCAGGTCATGCAATTTAGTTCTCATAGGAATGTCTTTTTCTGCGCATTCGTATATTACTAATTTTCGTAATGTTTATTCGAGTGATTGCAATTACAAGTTCAACTAGTGTAATCAGGTTTGGGAGCAAACACCATGAACCCTTTCGAGTAAACAACTCAAGTGGAGAGAAGATAATAGGGCCATGAGCTTTCGCATACGCCACAGACATGAGTCAGATGCCTTCGGTGGAAATTGAGAGGTTTCTGGGGAGTTGGTTAAATATGTAATATATATAGATATAGATATAGATATAGATATAGATATAGATATAGATATAGATATATACATATAGATATATACATATATGTAATATATATATATATATATACACATATAGATATATACATATATGTATATATATCTCCAAGTGTGTTTTTATAAAGCCCTGTGCCCAATAGCATCCAGATAATTATTTTTATTTTAGTTAAAAGATGAAATTAGCCTGACTAAGGGCTCCTTACGGTCTCACTTTCTGAGATATGAATAGATGTACTTTCCTCTTCTGTTGGGCTCCAGACTTATTTCACTCTGCGTTGGTCAGGCCCAGCTTGCCACACGTTTACTGAAGCCTTCCGGATTCATCAGAAGGTTGAGTCCCAGTTCATCAAGTTCACCCCTCCGTACCCACGGCCACCTTGCAAGCTCTCACCCGGAAACACGAAGCCCAGGGTCCCTAATGGACCGCACTGTGCCATGGGGCCCAGAGACCTCCCCAGGCGATAACCTCCTACACTAACCTATCACAGGCCTCCCAGACTCTGTTGCCAATCCTCAGGGTTCCAGATTGCGTACACATCAATGCAGGATTGCAGCTTTTTTAAAAAAAAAATATTTATTTATTTTTGAAAGAGAGAGAGAGTTGCGGGGAGAGACAGAGAGATAGAGAATCCCAAGCAGGCTCCGTGCTGTCAGCGCAGAGCCTGAGGCGGGGCTCAGACTCACAAACCATGAGATCATGACCTGAGCCAAAATCAAGAGTTGGACGCTTAATCGACCGAGCCACTCAATGTGCCCCCCTCTTTATTTTTTTAGTGTTTACTTATTTATTTTTGAGAGAGAGAGAGAGTGCAGTTTTGAGTAAATAGCGTCAGGGCACCTTTTTTTTCTGTTTCAGTGATCATTGCACACGGGGCTTTGAAAACAGTGGCCTTCCCCTTGAAGAAGGCCGACAAACCACAGCTCCGCGATCCGATGGTGTCACGTTCCTTTGAGCCCACACGTCTTCCTTGTTTTTATGACAATGGCCCCACTGCTGCCTTTAACGCAGTCATTTAAGTGATTGTCAGCAAATGGACTCCGGCAAATACAAACAGAGCCATTTCTCCACTTCATTCAGGGTTTTATTTAAGAGTTGTGTTAGGACCGCATCCGGCAGAAACATCTAATCCGTGCGTTACAATATCAACCGTTTTAACTCCTACCCGTCATACTCTCATTCCCACTGGCCAAAACTTCTGTTCTCTTGGGAATGTGCCTGGTACCTTCCATTGATTTCTCCTTCTTCTGGAGGAGGACTCCCCTATTTCAAATGTCAGGTCCCATCTGCCACTGTTGGCCACCTTTGTGATTTTACAAGTGCCAGGAAATAGAGCATAAAAGCCAGGCGGGCTACGCTGACATGGAAAGCCCTTGGGCTCTCGCTTCGGCTGGGCTTGCACTAGCTGACGAGCCAAAAAAAGCTCCCTTTGCGAAATATTAACCGGAGTGTGCTGAGGACGCTTCGCGTGGTCACACGTGACGCGGTAAGGATGCCTGTAGATGGAAACCATGAACCCTTGAACTCCATCAAGAGATGTGGCTAGAGTGTGGGGAACCCAATCTTGGCCCAAGGTCTGGATCCCCGTCACGGTAACACCGTGAGCGAATGACCTAGAATAGGAGATTTTGTCAGACACGCTTAATTTCCCCCAGGATAGCGGAGGGTTCAAAGTGGCACCGGGCCAGACTCCCGGGGCCCTCGGAGGCTGGTGGACCGTGTGGCACCTGATGATACCAATACTTTGGGCTCTGCGGACTGAAAGTGTGACTCTCTCACTACATTTTCCTTTCCTCTCTCTCAGCTGCCTGGGAAGAGTGTCTGAAAGGCTGTGTTTTTCGATGTGTACCATCTGGATGTAAGAGACTGTATTGCCAACATCAGGGAAACTTGGTCCCTCTCCTTAGGAATGCCTGATAAGAATAACTAAGCACATGAAGGCAGGAATGAGAAAACAAAAGGCTTTACGAGTTCTCAACAGGATACGTGCTTATTTTAATCCCAGGCTGTTACAAAAAAGGTTTGAAGTGATTCACGTTATGACATAAATCATTGCACGGTTTTAAAAATAAACATAGATTAGGATAAAGGGAAAACATGAGTAGGGAAAAAAGCAAAACCAATGAACGCATGTATTAAGTCCCTTTCCAGTAATCAGTGGAGGATAGACGATTTGACTGAGTGTCCCGGGGTACAAAGAACAAAGAAACAGCTGCTTGAAACAGACAGCTTTTTTTTTTTCTGATACTAGGTTGGTAAAGAAATTTATTTTTTTTTCATGTTTATTTATTTATTTTGAGAGGAGTGGGAGAGAGAGTGGGGAAGGGGAGGAGAGGGAGGGAGAGAGAGAGTCCCAAGCAGGCTCCACACTGTCAGCGCAGCGGCCGACGCGGGGCTTGAACCACAAACAGTGAGATCGTGACCTGAGCTGAAATCAAGAGTTGGACGCTTAACCGACTGAGCCACCCAGGCGCGTTTAGGATGGTGACGATATTAAATTGTAGACCCTCTTCAAGGAGACTTTTGGAATTTATTGAAGCATGTCCTCAAAAACATCTGCACCGTAAACGCAAAAATAGTGTTCCCGTATTTCTTTTAAGACTCACTAATTCATGCCCATGGCATGACACCAAAGCACCATTTGATAAAAACAAGTCAACGATGAACTAACGCAATGCGGTTGAGATACTGATATGCTTGCTTGATCCAATAACGAAATTTAAAGCACCTTGAAGAATAAAGAGCCACTCAGCTCCAGTAAGGACCAGAAATGCCATCACCTAACTAGCACCTTTTATAACAAAGTTCTCAAGCAGACAGACTCAGCAATGCACACACACATAGGACGGTGTTTCTGGCTTAGGAGAACATTCTTCAGACAAGCAGTCAGTTGCACATGCTGTTTACTGTCCTATAAGTTAACTTGTAAGCATTCAAGACGTTAACAAAACACAGTAAGAACAAAAAAAAGGAAAGATGCATGAATCATGAAATTTTCCTTTCCCCAAATCATGATGGTATTCTCTTTTCTTTTGCTTTGGAAACATTATTAATTTTTTTTTTTAGCTTTTCTATTTAGACCATGATTTCTCTCAACTTATTTTTTTTGGATATCGTGTCAGGGACAGAGATTAAAATGTTTTCGTATCTAATTAATGAATTTCTATTTATTGAAAAGCTCATCCCTAACGAATTGCAATGGAATTTTTGTTATAAATGGAGTGACTGTGTGTGTTTGGGACTCTTTTGGACATTCTGGTCTCTAACAGTGGTCTATTACTATAGTCTATGAATCTGTCCTTGCCCAACGTCACACTGTATTGATATCAACGTAATATTATCCAGCTTTTCTCTTTATTGGCATCAGTTTGGCTACCCCAGTTCCTTCCTAGTTACATATACATTTTATCTATTTATTTACTTTTAATTTTTTTTAAGGTAGGCTCCATACCCAGCCCAACTCAGGGCTTGAACTCAAGACCCTGAGATCAAGGCCCGAGCTGACATCAAGAGTTGGACACTTATGCAACTGAGTCACCCAGGCGCCCCTACATATATGTCTTAAAATTAGCTTGCTAATGTCTACAAAATAAACCTTCTGGGATTTTGACTGGAACTGCATTGAATCTTTGGATCAGTATTGGGAGAATTGACTTTTTAATAATATTGATCTATCCAATTCATGAACATGGTAAGTCCCTCCACTTATTTAGGTAGTTTTGCATTTCTCTGTTACATTTTTAAGTGTTCAGTGTAGACACTTCTTATTGTAATTATTTAATCATTTACTCCTTTGCAGATGGTGTTTACAATTTTATTTTCCACATGTTTGTTGTTACTATACAGAAATAAAGTTGATATCTACATATGGACCTTCTATTCATCAGCATTGTTCCATACACTTGTTGCTTTTATTAAATTGTAGATTCTTTCTACAGGCATTAACAGACCATTTGTGAAAAATTACAGGTCAATTTCTTTCCCAACTATGATAGTTTTTTTTTCTCCTGGCCAGGATCCAGTACAATGTTAAATGTAAGTGGTGATGGCAAACATCTTTTTCTCATTCTTGACTCTGGCAGAAGGTTTTCAATATTTAACCATTAAGTATAAAAGCTATGTGGTTTTCTTTGTAAATATTCTTTAGTAGATTAGAGAAGTTTCCTTCTATTCCCAGTTTGCTGACTTAAAAGAAATCTTAAATAAGTGTATACATTTGGTTAATTAAAATTAAGCACTTGCGTTGATTAAATACATCATCAACAGCTTAAAAAAGACCAACAACGGGAAGATATTTACAATACAGACGTCTGACTAAAGGCTTATAAGAAAAGACAGATAATCCAACTAAAATAGGCAAAAACAGATATTCCCATGGCCAAACTTAACAGATCTTCCAATAGTCAAAGCTGGTATAATGTGAGAAACAATTTTTTAAAAAGTCTTGGCTTATACTCTAAGAATAAAATAAACATCCGTGAGTCCATACTGCTATAAAAATATTAAGAATAAATAAATGAGAAGGGACAAATATTCCTTACCAAAAAATCACCAACAATGTTGGGTAGATACTCGCTCTCCCCGGCATTGGACTGAATTCCTCTTCCCTTGGATGTGGCTTGGGCTTAGAGGCTTATCTCCAAAGACCAGACAATGCAAAGGGGAGACCGTGACCGTAAAGTGGAGAACATGTCAGATGCCACGTTAGCCAAGTGACAAAGGTGTGTCTACTTACAGGGCAAGGTTGCATTGCTGTCCTTTGCTCTCAGCACTCCGACGTCGCAACGAGATGGACATTTCGTCCCAGTAGCACTCTACTGAAAGACTTGCCTCAGAGATGAAGGTAGAGTTAGATCACGCAGGGTCTTTGAGACCACAGTAACGATCCCAAGTTTTATGCGGACATCGACCCAAAGGCACTCAGGTTAAACCACGTTGTGAGTTTTGCAGGAGCACGGGAGGCCGAGAAGGAGGTCAGCGGGCCAGGTGCTCCCGGGCGCAGGAGCTATGAGCAGGGACAGTGCAGGGGAACAACACTGTAGGAGCCCCACGTGCAGGGAGGGCCTCCCACAGCTACCGGCTCCACGCAAGAGGCCATGCCTCATCTTTGTAACCACGGATGATAGGAAAAAAATAACGTTCGTATCGGCATCTACACTGAAATGTAAAAAATGACCCCAGTATATTTTCAAAATTATTATTTTTTAAATGCCAATTACCTATCAAAGGAAGCCGCAGTATTCTAAGGGCAAGTTTTTCTTATTACTATAATATCCATTACCTCCTAAGTAAGCAATGCTAATATAGAAAGTCATTTTCTCAGTACACACTCAGTAATGAAGTGACTTCTAGATGGGATTGCCTGGTTGATTTATTACTGCCACTAGGTGATGGGAAGACTTCCTCTGGAAGGCTTTTACCATTTATCAAGTTGTGTTGCCCTAAGGAAGGGTAATTACTTTTCCAGGGTTGATGTGATGTGTGAACCAATACAAGCCCCGGGGATATGAACAATGACCAATCTTTTACTCAAACAAAATTAAACTGTAACGCATTTGCTGTACGTAGAACAGGCATCGCAGAGTTTTGAGGGAGAGTTCTGGAAAGATCTTAATCTCCAAATTCCCAAATCTAACACGAGATCTACATCTGTCCTTCTATTCGTGTGGTAGCCGGGAACGAGGGCAACTCGTTGGTCAAAGGATGGGCTTTTGCAATTCAGATAAAGTCATCCCGCAAAAATTATAAATCGGTGCATTGCATGACTTTCAAAGGGACTCATGAATAATCTTATGGGTACAAATTTATCTTTAAAATGTGTGAGGTCGTGTCAAGACTACAAAACTGCTTTTCTAATCGTAAGGTTTTTGTATCGTTCTCTACCAATAAGGCCTGGGGATATTTAGCCTAAGAGATGGAGGCACAAGGTACCTGACTTGAAAGAGTCGAATGTCATCATGGGAAGATGAGACAGGTTTATTCTGCAACTACCGCAGAGGGTAAAATAAAGAACAGTAGATAGTGATAACGAGAAAGAAAATTGAGATTTATCATAGGAAGGCTATCCCTCCTCACAGTAGTTGCCCCTTTACGGAATGACTTCGTTTGCTGCTTGTTTGCAAAACAACGAGTTTCTGATCACTGACAGCACACAATGGAGAAACTGGGGTGGCCGTTGCAGAAAAGCTAGAGGGGATTCCTGCGAGAGGTGATTCTTGTGTGAGGCGATCCCCGTGGGAGCCGATGCCTGCGAGAGGTGCACTTTGGACTGGATTGCTTCGGAAATAACTGGAGACCTTAAACACCCGTATCGTCTCCAATACCACGTATTGTCTAATGTCCATCCTTATTCCATCGGCACCGAAGTCAGAAGTTACTAAGAATTGAGGTGGGGGGGGGTGAGGAGGTGAGGTCAACTGTAAAAAGAGTAACTAGTTGGTCTCCCTGGGCTCCCTCTGGCCTCTCTTCCCCCTCTCTGTGTGAGAACTGTCCCGTCTCTGTGCTTCCGCCCCAACCCCAATCCCCCCCACCCCCGCCGCCCCATCTTTTGTCACACCAATTAGCTCGGGAATTGCTATGTGACCTGCACTGACCCTAATCAGCAGCTTTCCTGAGATGCTCCTCGTAGAACTGGAATGGGGAGCCCCCTTCCCTAGTGGTTTCCAGAGTTACTAGAGGCCACGCTCCTTTTTCTAAAGTGACAGCCCATCTGGAGGAAGAGAGAACATCTCGGTCCCTACTCCATGCTACCAAAGAGAAGTGTTTCTAACACCCACCTGGAGTTAGTTTCGGGAGAAAAATGAAGACTACTCTCTATCGAGAGGATAATGATGTGCCCCGAGGAAGAGCTATGTGGGCCAGGGCGGTTCTGGGTCCAGTACCTGGTAACCTGAGAGTAAAGACTCAGTGGTTGCTTCCTTCCTCTACGTGCAGATCAGTTCAGCCTTCTTTGAATCCAGTCTATTTATTGAGGCCCTATTAAGTGCCAGGAACCACGAGTGGTAGGAACTACACACAGGAGAACGACGCGAGCCCCTGCTATTAATTAACTTGCGGTTAGAGACAAAGGATGTCATGTAAGGAGGCGATCAAGAGCATTAAAATGCACATCAGGGTATGTACCACGCGCCAAGAGAGGCCACAGAGAGGAACCGAACCCTGCCCTGGAGATCAGGGATTTTGCGAAGCGTCGTGGTATAATCAGGGATGCCTTGTATTCACATGTGTTTCTTCAAGACGTGACTCAAATTAGTCCTGAAGGATCGGGAAGAGCTAGCCAGGTAAAGGAGGGGGGGGGGGGGAAGTGCTCCGTTAGCTTAGAGGTAACATGACTAAAGAGTATTTAGGAGGCTTTAAGTTCCTCTGGTGCCCTGGTTTCGTCTCCCCTGTGGTTTGGGGGCTTCCCTAAGAACCCGTCGGTAGCTAACCATTTGCAGCCAGCTCAGCTATAATCCGCTGTCACTGTGCTGGAGCCCTGCTGTGTAGGGCTGAGGGGAGGTGAGTGGCGGAAGGGTTCTAAGATCTTACGACTAAATCCAAGTCTTGTAAGTCTGTGCCTAGGTTGTGACCCTCACAAGCTTCTTGTCACTTTACTTCCCCCTTGGGTGGTTCAGGAAGACTAAAAGGGGTTTAGAATTGGGAAATACTCATCCTCCAGGTTGGATGAAGTTCCGGGAAAAGACTTGCACGCTGGACGGTCAGTCTTTGTGGAGGATGAGGCTCTAAGTGTCTACAGCAATGCCTGCATTTCCCAGCCCCCTGCCGGAGGGGACCTGCCTGCTTCTCCACCTCAAGGACATGGCGGGCTTCCTGAAGACGAAGTCCATGAACGCACACCCTGCCACCAAGAGCTCACTCTTTAGAGCTTCTTCTTCTCCCACTACTCCACGCTCAGCCTTCAGAAATTCACCAAAATTACAATTTCAGTGTTTCTACTAACTTAAGACACGGCCATCTCTGCTTTGTGTCAGATCTTGTCTGTAAATCTCTGGGCTTGTCCACCTCTTCAGGTTTTGGGGTGGAAGATTGCTTTGTGAACTCACTTTTCTGACGTGTCCAAGAGAAGCCACTGATTTTCACTTTGTTCAGCTGACGCCGTACAGGCTCTTTACGCACGAGAACCGAAACTGGAAATACCACGACGGAATCAAACTAGTAATCCGAGCAGAAAGACAACAGTGACCCTTCCAATGCTTGGAAAGTGCGTACCACATTTCTAAATAATTCATTGATCAAAGAGGAAATCTCAAGGGGAAAAATACATTGACCTGAGAGGCACCTGGATGGCTCAGTCAGTTAAGCGTCTGGCTCTCGACTTTGGCTGTCATGATCTCACGGTTCGTGAGTTCAAGCCCCACACAAGGCTCTGCACTGACAGTGTAGAGCCTGCTTCAGATTCTCCCTCTCTCTCTCTCTCTCTCCCTCTCTCTCTGCCCCTCCCCTGCTTGTGTGCTCTGTCTCTCTCTTCTCAAAATAAATAAATAAACTTAAAAATACATTGACCTAATGAAACAAAATACAACATAAAAATTTGTGACACATAGCCCAAGTAGTGCTGAGAAGAAAGTTCATGGCAATAAACGTTTACCTCGGAAGGAAAGGTAAAATTGCAATTCAATAACCTACGATTCCACTCTAAGAACCTAAAATAAGGAGAAAAAAATAAACCCAATGCAATCAGAAGGAAAGAAATGTCATGGTAAGAGTGAAAAATCAATGAAATTGAAAACAGAAAATCAATGAAACAGAAAGCTATTCTTTGTAAATATCTATATAATTGACAAAGTTCTAGTAAGACTTACAAAGGAAAAATGAGAAGACACAACTTACCTATATCAGAAATAAAACAGTGGGTATCACTATCTTCTCTGAAGATATCAAAAGGATAATATTGGAATCCAATGCTCTATACATATAAGTTTGACAACTTAGATGATACAAACCAATTTCTTGAAAAAACACAAACTACCACAATGCACCCAATATGAAATAGATACTCTGAGTCACCCTATAACTATTAAGAAAATTGAATTCATAATTGAAAAGCTCCCTAAAAAAGAGATTTGTACACTCAGCTGGAATCACTTGAGAATTCTGTCAAATGTTTATTGAAGAATTAAAGAATTACACACAATCTCTTCTAGAAAACTGAAGAACAAAGAGCAATTATCTATTAATTTTATGAACTCAGGATATTACACCAATACCAAAACCATATAAAACCAGTTAAAAAAAATAGAAACCACAGAGCAATAATCCACATAAATGTAGATGTAGAATTTCTTGAAAATATTAGCGAGTACATTTCAGGAATACATAAGAAAAATTATATACCAAAAAAGTAAGTGGGATTTACTCCCGGGATACAAGGCTGATTCAATATTTGAAACTCAGTGACTGTAAGCCACATTATTAACAGGATAAAGAAGAAAAATGGCATGATTATATCAATTGATATAAAAATAGCATTTGACAAAATTCAACGCTCATTCGTGATAAAACAAAGAAACAACTCACCGAAAACTACAAATAGAGGGAAATTTCCCATCTTGATAAAATAAATCTACAAAATACCTACAGCTAGCATTTTACTTAGTGATGAAAGATCACTAAGTCATGAAAAAAGATAATGTCCCTCTGGTTTCTTTTTCAGAGGTTAGTTTTTTTTTTTTTTTATGTTTATTTATTTTTGACAGAGAGAGAGAGAAAGAGACAGTGTGGGTCGGGGAGGGGCAGAAAGAGTGAGGGAGACATAGAATCCAAAGCAGGCTCCAGGCTCTGAGCTGTCAGCAGAGAGCCTGACTCAGGACTTGAACTCACAGACCACAAGATCATGACCGAGCAAAAGTTGGACGCTCAACCAACTGAGCCACCCAGGCACCGCTTTCAGAGGCTAGCTTTATACACTCCAGAAAGCGCCCTTCAAACATTCTGGAGATTCCCAGGAAAAGAGTTTTCTGCATTTTTACCCAGGCCTTTCCTCCAGCCATCTTGTCTCAGTGCCAGGCCATCGCCTTTGTTTCTTGCGTTGGTCACTTGGCTGGGTCGCCATGGTGGATCTGGCTGGTGAACTTCGCTGATGCTTCCAAATGAGAGGTTTCAAGACATCCCTGACCTAAACTCTGGCTGCTCCAGATTCTGGCCCCATTGGTGTTGCTTTATTCTTGTTCAGTGAGAGGACAGAACTCGTCTTTCTGCTAACTTGTGGCTGCGATGCTAAGGAAGTCTTGCTTGCACCCCCAGAACTAGTTTAGGCCACTCCTGCCTCAGGTCCTGGCTTAATACCCCCACTAGCTGTCTACATTCACGGCAGAACACCCCCCTTCCTAGAGCACCTGCTCGTTTCCTGCCCTGCCATGGATAGACCATGGTCCTGGCATCAGAATATCCATTATTTTTGACGACCGGACAGTGTTGTGGTTGAATGACGTTCACCCGTGGTCCCCTGGGATAATCTCAAAACCACCTACATTTGGTACATCCCAGAGATTTGGGATAGTCTGTTTGGTTTGTGGCCACACGAGCAACGTCCTTTTCAATTTAACTCGACACAGACTTGGAGAGCACGCATCCGAAGCACCGACTCCTGGGATGAGAGAGACTTCACTTTATCTTCGTGGTTTTAAAAATCATACTCCCTCCGTCTGCTTTCGTTTCAGTCTGAGCAATGACAACACAAGTTGAGTGAATCTAAACGGGTATTTAGACAATACCGTTGTGTGTGTGGAAGCTGGAAATGAGATTGTTTGGATCAGGGTCAGATCCTATTTAATACAAATCGCCTCACGAATTCTTGGCTTTAGAAGTACAAGGAGCCTTGTTCAACAGCCCTGGATACGTCTATACGGTTATTGTTGAGTGCTAACAATAAAGCCGCATTTAATTATTTATTTATTGAATAACAGCTCCTGTTTTCTGGGATCCAGTTCTCCGACATTAAAAGATAATGGTGAGATATTTATATTTCACTGGATTTGATTTGCTAGATTATTAGTCCCTCAGGAAATATTATAATTGTTATAATTATTATTTCCCAAATAATCGAATGCAAACATCGCAGGATTATTTAGTTGGAGGCATGGTGCTGAGAGTGATTATTTGGAGCAAATCTACTTGTAATACAATTTGCAACTGCATTATGCCACTTGCTCTAGAAAAACACGGGTAAGTTGATTTGCAAGTAAAATATCTCACGGTATTAATATCAGTGCCATTTTATGTGACTGGTAAAATCCCAGTGTTGTTTTAGAAACCACTCTTGAGTGCTAAAATTACTTATGTATTTTGCAAATTAATGGTGAAGAAGAATTTTGGTCACCGGGTTTAAAGAATCTTAGACTTGTTAATGGCTGTGTCCTATAATCATTAATTTCTAGAAACAGCACATACAACTTACAGCAACAGCATTCTTGCATGTGGTGTATATTAGAATATATCCTCATTCTACTAATTTAAGTACGTTACCATGTTGTATGTTCCTGTTTTCATCTTTTTGACCTTTTTCTGTTCACATCCGAGGTACGTGTTTGAATTTGCAAAAGTGCAACTTTCATTGCTGTCTAGCTTACATGAGTCACGTTCACCCAACAGCACTTCCTGTAATTGACGTTGGAAGGCTGACATATTCCACAAGAAACTTCTCAGACATGTTCATGCTGTTGACTAGTTTACATCGGACAAAGTTTGTTTGTTTGTTTGTGTGTTTACAGATTAGAATCCAGGGTCTATTCTCCTGTGACATGAAGCTTTGTTTTACTAAATGCTCTGAACAAGACTAAATAGAACAAAACAAAACAAAACAAAAAACCAAAGGAAGACATCTGAATGGCTATTTCCATTTATATTTAATTTGTGCCCATTTGCTGAGATTCGTCTGTTATTTTGGATTTCTAAGTAAAGACAGAATCAAGTGGAAACCTATGAGAAAATGAGCTTAGTCTATGCCACTTTGTAATCTAAAATCAGATAGCAGCATTATTATTTCGATATTGTTGACTTTTTTAAATGTTTGTGTTGAGAGAGAGAGAGAGGGAGAGCAGGCAGAGGAGGGGCAGAGAGAGAGGGAGAGAGAGAGAGAGAGAGGGAGAGAGAGAGAGAGAATCCCAAGCAGGCTCTGTGCTGTCAGTGCAGAGCCTGACGCGGGGCTCAAACCCACAAGCCGTGAGATCATGACCTGAGCCAAAATCAAGAAGAGTCGGACACTTAACTGAGTAACCCAGGTGACCCAATATTGCTGACTTTTAAAAACACGTATATTGTGAGACACAAAAAGAGGACATAAATAGACTATGTAGGGTCTAAAAAAAAAACGTTCTTGTATGAAGCATCCAGCTTAGAAAAAAAGTAGGTCATTATCCGTGCGTCGCTTATTTCTTCGATGTCCCTCCCTGATTCCACACCCTGACAAGAGGTTTTCTGTGTTTCTGAAATTTATGCTTGTTTTTCTTTTTTCCTTTATAGTTTTACCTTCTCCGCATCTTTCCCTGAACAGTTGATTGTTTGAATGTGCCTGCTTTGAAGGGCATGTAGATGGACTCCTACTACGTGTATCCTTGTCTGGCTTATTTCTTAGCCTGATGCTCTAGGGATTCCTCCATCGCGATGGAGGTGGCTCTAGTTAATTTCTTAGTTAATTTATTTTCACTGTTTTGGAATATTCTGCTGAAAAGATAGTTTACAAGTGACTTGTCAGTTTCCTACTGATCGGTATCGCAATTCTTTACTTTATCTTCTGTTATTCTGAACAGTGCTGCTGTGAGCTTGTGTATATGATGCCCACAGAGGCACATGAGCAATATTCTCTTGGGGGGGGGGTCTGTTTAGTCAGGGGCACTTCTATTTCCAGCTTTTGAAGGTTAACGCCAGACCCTATGCCCAAGTGTTGGTACCAGTGTATGTCCCTGCTGCCAGCACGTGGGTATTCCCATTCTCGTACATCTTCTCCAGCACTTGATATTATCGGACTTCAATTTTTGCCAAGTTGGTGGTAGTGAAATAGATGTAAATTGCAGATTTAGGTTTAAAAATTTTTTTTCTTAATGTTTATTTATTTTTGAGAGAGAGAGAGAGAGAGAGAGAGAGAGAGACACGGAGCAGAGTGGGGGAGGGGCAGAGAGAGAGGGAGACAGAATCTGAAACGGGCTTCAGGCTCTGAGCTATCAGCACAGAGCCTGACAGGAGACTCGAACCCACAAACCGTGAGATCATGATCTGAGCCAAAGTTGGACACAACGGACTGAGCCACCCAGGTGCCCCTAATTTGTAGATTTAGTTTCAATTGTCCTGATTAATACTGTGTTTGAGTCTCATTTCATAGGTTTTGTGGGCCACTCATGATTCTACCTCTGTGAATACTTACTCACGTTTTCTTTTGTTTCTTTTCGGCTGATCGTTCCACTGGATTGTTTGCACATTGGATTGATTAGTACACTAAAAATACTCTAGATACAAATCCTTTGTCCATTTTAAGTGTTGAAAACATCCTCTCTCAGTTTGTTGCTTGCTGTTTCACTTCATGGTATCTTTCAATGAATAGAAACTTTTCCCTTTCAATGTGGTCAGAATGATCGATCTTTTCTGCTTTTTTGAGACCTTGTTTAAGAAATCTTTTCCTAGCTTGAGATCAGAGAGTTCTCTAAGATTTTTTTTCTCAAAAGTTCAGTACAAACTTCATTCTTTTTTAATGTGAATAACCATTATTGTAGACTTTATTCTTCCCACACTCACCCGCCCTGCTCTCAGTCCTAGACCCTTCCTGTGGCCGTGGGTGGTGGGTCTGTTTCTGAGTTCCTTATGTTTACCGTGGCTCTCTGCCCAGTTTAATTTCTCCTACTTTATAACACATCTTGATTGCTATTACTTTATTAAATATTTGTCACTTAATCACTTTACCTTATAGCAAGCCCTGGTGTCCAGTAGGGCAATTATTTCTACCTTGTTCTCCTCCAGAAAAGGCCATGGTGATCTTTGGCTGTTTGTTCTTTCCACTAAATTTTTGAAAAAACTTGTGAGATTTGTGAAACCCTCTGTTGGGAAATTTTTTGGAATTGCGGTGAACTTATAATACATCAATTTATGTAGCACTGACACATGTTTAACGTGGAATTTTTATTAAAAATTTGGCATCTCTCTCCTGTTATTTAGGAATTCTTTGATAACTCTTTTAAAATTCTTTACACATCTTCGGTAAGATAGTGTTTCCATAAAATGCTTGAAATGTTTAAGTTCATTCTCAGGTCCCTTTCTATTTAAAATGGTTCCTCTGCCCCTTCCCCTTCTTCTTCTTCTTTTTGTTTTTGAGAGAGAGAGAGAGAGAGAGAGACAGAGAGAGAGAGAGAGAGAGAACAGGGGAAGGACAAGGGAAAGGGAGAGAGAGAATCTTCAGCAAGCTCCATGCCTAATGCAAAGCCCCACGTGAGGCTCGATCTCATAACCCTGAGATCATGACCTGAGCCAAAATCAAATGTTGGAGGCTTGACTGACACCCCCCAAATATTCTTATTAATTTTAACACTTTTCCTGTAGATTTTGAGACTTCTTTAGATGATTATATTTTCTAAAAATACAGACAATTTGGTTTCTTGGATTGAGTTTTACCTTTCTTTGTGTGTTTTACTGTGCTTACTTATTTTGGTCTTGATCTTAAAGAAAATACTCATAATTAAATCCCAGATATCATGGAGCTTATATTTTAGCAAAGGTAGAGGTGAAGACAGAAAATAACCAATCAGCATAAAAAGTAACTAAATAATGTGGTGTTGTAGAGGAGGTAAGTGTCATGGGGGAAATGGTAATAAGAAAGCTGGGTCAGGTCTGGACAGTGTAGATGCTGTAATCAGGTTTAAGAAGCTCCTTTGGGGGGCGCCTGGGTGGCTCAGTCAGTCAAGTATCGAGCCTCGATTTCAGCTCAGGCCATTACCTCACGGTGTGTGAGATCAAGTCCCGAGTCGGTTCTGCAGTGACGGCTCGGGGCCTGCTTGGGATTCTTTCTCTCCCACTCACTCTCTCTCTCTCTCAAAACTGGATAAATAAATGAACAAAAAAGGAAAAAGAAAAAAGGAAAAGAAAAAAGAAGCTCCTTTGGGTCCTCCTGCTAACACACAGACAGGGCATCCAGGTGCGAAAGATTGCTAAGCTCTTCAAACTCTTTTTTTTTTCTTTTAATTTTTTTTAACATTTATTTATTTTTGAGAGACAGAGAGAGACAGAGCATAAGCAGGGGAGGGGGAGAGAGAGAGAGGGGAGGAGACACAGAATCCAAAGCAGGGTCCAGGCTCTGAGCTGTTTGTTAGCACAGAGTCCGACACGGGGCTCGAATGCCCGAACTGTGAGACCATGACCTGAGCTGAAGTCGGACGCTCAGCCAACTGAGCCACCCAGCATCATTAAGTACTTGGTGCTTAGTAAGTACTTGGTGGTTACTACTAGAAAAATGTCAGTGCTTTGAGTTTTACGCTTTTTTAAATGTCAACTAGTTTTTTTCCCCTGGATTTACATGTAAGGATATTTCATACCTGGTTGTACTCAGCTAGGATTTGGATCTCTTTTGCCAGTAGCCTGGTGCCTCACTGACCTGGGATGACTTTAAATTAAACCCCTTCTTTCCTTCCTTCCTTCCTTCCTTCCTTCCTTCCTTCCACATAACTACTGTGATTTCAGGCTGTAAATTGTGTGAAGGTACAAATTCTTCAGAGAGGTTCCCCACCCCACCCCACCCCCATCCCAGACAGAATCAAAGCCGAGATCAATTTCCTTTCTGGGCAGTAGCTTTATTCCTTTAGGATCTCAGCTTTATGAGGGAAGGCATCTTATGAGATTCTTCACACTAAGCAGGCATAAGTTTTGTCTCTCGTTTCGCATCAAAGAAGAGGCGCAAGGCCTCCAGGTTCCAGAAAATTCCCCACGCGAAGCCAACTTCACTTCTTCCACTTCTTGCTAATTTCCCAGGTTTCTGCTTTCACTTTTATTTAGATGCTCTGCAGGTTCCTTCGTCCGTGCCAACTCGACAATGAGACACAAAAGTACCATCTATCTATTATCTACCTTCCGGTATTTTAATTGTTTCAATAAAGAAGATCAAGGTCACTCAGGCTATCTAGTCTGCAAAAAATGGAAGTCCTATTGAGCAATATAATAAACTAATTTTAGAATATCATGGGAATTTTAAGAGGAATTTTTTTAAGTTTATTTATTTATTTTGAGAGAGAGAGAGAGAAAGAGAGGGAGAATGCAGGGGAGGGGCAGAGAGAGGGAGGGAGAGAATCCCAACCAGACTTCACGCTGTCCTTGCAGAACCCGGTGTGGGGCATGATCCCACAAAATGTGAGCTCATGACCTGAGCTGAAATCAAGAGTCAGACACTCAATCAACTGAGCTGCCCAGGTGCCTCTCAAAAAAAAATTTAATATAAAATAGCCATAACTTTGAATATTGATCTGAAATTTGCACTGAAGTGTGTGTTTCTAATACCCATAATACTTTTTTACTTAAAGTCTAGAAACTATCTATATTCTATGTTATTATATTTTATATTCCTGACACATATCTTATATCTTTTTAAAATTATTTTCAGGAGCACCCGGGTGGCTCAGTCAGTTAAGCATCCGACTCTTGATTTCGACTGAGCTCATCATCTCACAGTTCATGGGTTTGAGCCCCGCGTCGGGCTCTGTGCTAACGGTGTAGAGTTTGCTTGACATTCTCTCTCCCCCCCCCTCCCTGCTCTCCCCCCATCCCTCTCTTAAAATGATTAAATTAACTTCAAAAAAAATAAAATTATTTTCAGAGGCTTACACTCTACAATCCAAGAAAGTTGTTCTATAATACTATCTCCTAGGAGGTAGAATTGCACGTGGGGGATAAAAATTGCTTTTATTTATGTTATTTCTCTATGGATTTTGTTCTATCATTGTAAATAGACTATGCTTTTTAAACATCCATGTAAACATTATAATTTTAAGCACTGACATTTTTCTAGTAGTAACCACCAAGTACTTAATGATGCTGCTTGATAAGAAAGGAGAAGATTCTAAAAGCAACAGATACACTGAAGAAACCAGTGTAGGAAGTTGATCCATTATACAAAAGAAACATTTTTCTCCATGAAAGACAAAATGGAGTGTTTTTAATCTTTTTCTTCCTTCCTTCCTTCCTTCCTTCCTTCCTTCCTCCTTTCTTTGTCTTGTAAGAAGGAGATTCAGAAGGCAAATGCAATTCTATGGTAGAACTAAATCTATCAAAGCAAAGTGTTCCTTTAGCTTCTTTAGCACCAAGGATTCCTCTCTGAACCTCTCTGCATTCTCTGCTGAAACACTTCCGGTGGACGCCCCATATGTAAAAATAAAGTTAAAATGAGGCTGAAATTGGAAGTAGAGGGGAAAGGAACCCAGAGTCCCTGTGTGTTTACCATACAGTGGGGTAGCACGTCTGTCGTTTCTGGTTTTGCTCTGCTTTGTTTTTACCACTTTCTTTTCCTTTAAAAAGGCACACCGAAGGAGGGCGAGCTACCCAAACGATGGTTCATATTGAAGAAAAGAGTGTAATTTTGTGATGTCTGCTGGTGTTTTGCAGCTTAAAGGATGAATACTCACGGCAGAGTCCTTCTTTAGCAGAAAAGACTTGGGATTTTGTTTGCAGAAAGGGGGAAGGACCACCCTTCTGTGCTCTGACTTCAGCAAGAATTGGAAATTCGGGTTTGGAGGGAGAGGATCGGGTCTGAGAAAGAGGGTCATAAGCCATGAAAAATTGCTCAAGGCCGGCAGTGTCTGAAGGTTTAAGAGAAGGCAGCTCTAAAAGGCTAGAAGTCCTAAAGGACGGCCCAAATCTAATGTGCTCAGGTATCTCCAGGATTTCTAGCCTTGTGGGTTCACCCTTGTTTTAAATATTTAAATGAGAGAAACAGAAAGTACCTATGATAGCTTTTCTGTTTTGATGTTTTTTCAGGAGAAATGGAAACTGAGAAGGCCATTACCTCGTGTCTCTTCACCCTATTTCAAAGTCTACATATAAGATTAAAGCCAAGCATTACCGAAATGTGGAGTACTTGATTGGAAGGTTTTGGAATGAAGTTCGGGATGACATGCCCGAAGCTTGATGAAGTATGTGTTCTCTTTGTATCAAACGGGGCGGCTGGCTTGAGAAATTCACCGAAAGCAAGTTTTGATACAGAGAATTGTCAACAGCTCTCGGAAGCGTGGCAGGAAGGCGGGCAGTGAGGCCCACACATTCACCCGTTCACTCCGTTGTTGCTGCGTGTGAATTCTTGATTTCCAGCTCACTGCTCCCTTTTTGTTCACGGGCAGAGGTCAAGGCCGAGGGGAAAGCAGAGGTGTGGCTTGCCGTGCAGGTAGATGCATCAGCCTGAAGTTCACTCACCCTGCCCTGGGGGGCGGAGAGCCAGACGAGGGGTTGGGCCGGGCAATTCCAAACCTCCGACGGTTACTTCCTAACACAGGTTAACTTCTCACTAGACTGTGCCGGTAGGTCCTTTCTTTATTTATGTGATTTTGACAATTATGCTGATTTATAATTTATAAAAGGCCGAATTCATCCATAGTCTCCTAAATATTTCATGAGAGCAACATACCCTGTCAAGAAGAAATTTCTCCCCACGGCGTAACACTGCCCAATTAGGCATATTCCTTCATGACTCTGAGCTCCTCGGGGCAGAGTGTTATTAGCTAGACACAGTTTTATCTATCACACCGCTGTATATATGTTTATGGTGCCAAATACATGTTAAATAATAATTATGGGGATTTTAATGTCTTCCTCAGAAGCGTCCTTCACGGGCCACTATGGGAGTTTCACGTTACTACCGTTCTGCGTCTTTTGGACTAGCCTAGGAATTGTCTAGGTAGATAATAACCCAAGTTTATGTTTTTGCTTATGCCAACAGAGATTTTCAAAATTACTAGAATGCCATCCATAAGACTCAGTGGGCCCTTATTATTTTTTTTTAGGATGTTGCCAACACGATACGTGTTTCTTCTGAGTCCCTTCGTTGTCCTTGAGTTGACACGTACTCACGTACACGTGTGGAATCACATCTACCCTTTATATAGACACTTGTGTGTGCAATGTAATTTAGTTATTTTAGGAAATTTAAGCACAAAGATATCACAAATTTATTTCAGAGCCCTACGCCAACTTGAGCAGCCAAATCACGAGTGGGTACCGATAATACACAGACGAACAAAGTCGTAAATGAATAAATAAGGAAGAAGGGTTAGCTCTTCCTTGCCAACCAGGAAATGTGAGTCAGTGATGGAGCTGGAAAGTTAGTATTTTGTAAACATCGTAGAAAAAACTGCATCAGGCGAGAACCGTCAATGGATGGGAAATCTAGGGGAGGTTTTGATAATGAGCACCCAAGTATCTGCCCCTAGCCTTCTTCTTCGTTAAAAAAAAATAGGGGCGCCTGGGTGGCTCAGTCGGTGAAGCGTCCGACTTCAGCTCAGGTCACGATCTCGCGGTCCGTGAGTTCGAGCCCCGCGTCGGGCTCTGGGCTGATGGCTCAGAGCCTGGAGCCTGCTTCCGATTCTGTGTCTCTCTCTCGCTCTGCCCCTCTCCCGTTCATGCTCTGTCTCTCTCTGACTCAAAAATTAAAAAAACGTTAAAAAAAAAAAATAATAATGAGGTGGTGGCCAAAACGGGCAACACCTTGGTGGAGTGTTGACCATGAACATCACTGATGAGGGACAGATGGTCACCATATGCTTCTGGATGTGATACCCTGAGAAGGACACGCTATCCCCTCGGTAGTGTTTCGGCCGATCATGCGTATCCCGAATCCAGCCGTGAGGAAACATCAAGCGTGGCATAAAGAAAGTTCTGTTTAAAAAGGGAGGGCCCCTGCCTTTTTAAAAAATGTCAAGGTCATAACGAAAAGCTGAGGAAATGTTCGACGTGAAAGGGAGCTGAAGACCCAGGACAACTAAATGCAACATCTGACCCTTGCCTGGATCCTACCCTGGAGGGAACAGAAGTCACAGGGGACACCAGCAGGCCAATTGCAAAACTGGAATACAGGTGGTCGATTAGATAGAAGTGTTGTATCGGGGTTAATTTACTAAAGCGGATAGCTAGCTGCCGGCGGAAAGCGAGAGGATTTCCCTGTTACTGATCAGTAGACACGGGAAGTTTTCAAGGTAAAAATAACACCCCGCGCAAAATGCGATCACTGCAAGTGCTTTCTTGTTTCGTAAACATGAATTACGACATATGATTCCTTTTCTTCATGATCAGGCATTCCACTTCCGTTTATAAAATCTGAGCGAAGTAAACCAGTACCCACCTTCTGCGAAGTCTAGAAAATCTTTCCATGTGTGAAGTCCGGTGAGAAAAATAGCTTGTCCGAACACCCCTTTTCTAGAAGCGCTGCTGCTAAGGCTGTAAAATTACTTGAACATCAACAGATCCTTAAAAGACGTGTGTATTAGGCTCCCTCTTCTCCGTTCTTGGCCTTTCCTGGACGGGGGTGTGGAGGGGGGGGCTGCATCTCGGTCCAGGAAGAGCCCCGCGGACCCCAGCCCCAGCCCACACACGGTGTGAAGCGGGGTGATTTCCAGACCCAGAATACCAGCGGGTGCGCTCCCGTCCTCGCTGCTTCCCTTCTGACACCGCGCGCCCTGGCCGAGGGTCCCCGGCTCTGACCTCCGGCCTTCTCTGATCTCGAGCATCCTGGGGACTTCAGGTGTGGGATGCAGGCCTTACATCACCCGGCAGGCCCGACCGCATGACGTCGCTCGCTCCCTGGCAGCTGGCCCAGCGCTCGGTGGTTCCCACCACGCACCTCCCAGGCCGCCCGCGCACAGAGGGTCCCCGGGCAACCAGCTTCTTCCTGAGTGTTTTGGCCGGAAGACGGTGGACGCCAACACATCAGAAATTCCTTTCCTTTCTGTTCCTCCCAATCATCTCCCAAATCACCTGCCAAACGATCGCCCGGCGGTTTGGTTGCGGCGCAGGGGGTGCAGGGGAACAGAGACCAGGGGGCTAGCGCACGTGATGCTTCTGCGTCCGGAAGGGAGGCCGCCGAGCGCGTCTGCAGGTGCCCGGTGGGCCGCGGCGGAGGTCCCGGCAGCCGGTGAGCAATTGGGCCGCGAATGTGGGCACCACTCTTCATGGCGGGGCGGCAAGAGCCATGGCCCCCATGGAATTATTCAAGCTTATTCATTTCTTCCTTCTGGGTCAGTAACCCTTCACCGGCTGCAGGGGCTTGGTAGGTGAGCTCCACAAGGCCTAGAAGTCTCTTCGGAATCGTTTGATTTGTCCCCGGAGGCAGGAAGGGATTGCCAACAAACTGCTTGTTTTAGTTATTGTTGAAACAAGCATTTTTTGAATGTGCTTTATTGAAAAAGGACTTTTTTCTGGAACCTTTATTTTTCGAGATAGAGAAAGAGACAGCGGGAGCAGAGGAGAGGCAGAGAGGGAGACCCGGAATCGGAAGCGGCCTCCAGGCTCTGAGCTGTCAGCTCACAGAGCCCCATGCGGGGCTGGAACTCATGACCTGGGCTGAAGTCTGCGGCTTAACCCACTGAGCCACCCAGGCCCCTGATCTCATTTTAAAATAATTAGCTTAATTTGGCCAACTTACCACCAGGGAGTTGATATTTCCAGAAATGACATTGTGGTCCTGATGTCGTTGGAGTGAGCAAAAGTACAAAACAAGAGGGAAAAGTTTGTAAGAATATAACTAAATTTGTATTTCACGGCACTGAGGGGGAAAAAATGTAATAGCTTTCTTTGGAAATTGTTATTAATTTCCTAAAAATTTTGGAAATCTGGGTGCTAAAAATTCGTCTGTCCCTAGAATACACTTTTCATCCAAGAAATTGGGCGAATATATCAATTTAAAAGACTATCGAGGGAAAGTGTTCTTCTGTGTCAGTTTCTGAAAACCCACATCTTAAAATTAGAAACATACCTCTCAGTTATGAATAGATTTTAATTTCACATCCTTGCTGCCTTTTAAAAATGAAGGTGTACTCATTAAAATGCAAAGGTGGAGAGCGACTCTGGGTTGAATTTAGACTTTTCGCTGGATGCGAATGAAGGCGCAAATTGTCCAGTTTTGTGTCATTCTTCCCTTAAAATTCATATGGGAGCAACTTCAAGCCAATTCTTGAGATCGTATTTGTTTAACTGTTGTTTAATTTTGCTTTACGCTTCTGTGTGAAAAATGAAATCATAAGCAATATTTAAGGACTTTTTTTTTTTCTTGGAAAGAAATCTGAATGCCTTTCATTGGGCAAGAGTCTTGAACGTTCTGGCCCCAGTGCACAGGTCATGGTGCTTTCATTTCCACAAGAATGAGGTCTAAGATCACAGGTGCTTCTTTGGCAGAGTCTGTCTGAGTTTATCCTTGGAAACGCCTTTCTACACCCTTTCTCTCTGGTTCTCTTTCATTTCCATCCATTTAAAAGCAGTGTCAACAGGGTGCCCGGGTGGCTCAGTGGGTGAAGCATCCAACTCTTGAATTTCGGCTCAGGCCATGATCTCACGGTTTGTGAGTTCCAGTCCTGCATCAGGCTCTGCGTTCACAGTGTGGAGCCTGCTTGGGATTCTCTCCTCTCCTCTCTCTCTGCTCCTCCCTGCTCTCTCTCTGTCAAAAAATAAATGAAAAATGTTAAAAAGAAAACATTTTTAAGCAGCATCCTGCCTGAGCTACATTCTGTGCTAGGAGCTGGGACAGAGAGGGGGAATACCACCAGCCCCTGCCTTCAAGGGGCTCACCATCCAGTAGGAGAGGAGAGACAGCCAGCAGATGAACGGTTAAACCTGTTTCCAAAGCCTGAGTCACATGGGCTGGTTCAGGACTCCAGGCCATTTGTCTTTGTCTTCGCTGAGAAAAGCTTTCAGTCTCCTGGGGACTCCCATCCTGGCCCTGCCTCATTAGCCCGGAGCTCCTACCAACTGAGTTAACCTGTTCCACCAGGTCTTGATCTGAATGAAATGTAGTGTCTGAATGTTCTGAATATTATTATAACAGTTCCTCTGCATTACAGATCTTAGATGAGCGAGAGATAGCTCCTAAAATTTAAATCTCTAGGCTGTGAAAGACAGACGTCTCTCCTGAACCCGAAGGTGTAGACTTCCAAGGGGCGATTGGTAACTTTGAGCCATGAATAGAACTCAAGAAAATTTACTGAAACTTAACCATGTACTGTCATGTACCATAACAACAAATCACCAAAATGTTGTTGTTTCTAAAGTTCTAATGGGAAAAAGCCTTTCAGTTAAATAGGGGCACCTGGGCGGCTCAGCCGTTTGGGCGTTCGACTTCGGCTCAGGTCATGACCTCACCATTCATGGGTTCGAGCCCCGTGTCTGGCTCTGTGCTGACAGCTCAGGTGCTTCAGATTCTGCTTCTCTGTGCCCCTCCCCCCGCCCATACTCTGTCTCTCTAAATAAATAAATAAATAAATAAAACATTAAAAAAAAAAGCTTTCTCTTTGGAGTTGATCAGGGTACTGCTTGCCCTTCACCCTGCTTCTCCCAGTGGTAACATCTTGCATAATTATAGTACAATTTCACAACCAGGTTATATGCACGTGTGTGTGTGTGTGTGTGTGTGTGTGTGCATTTACTTCTATGCAATTTCATCACGTGTAGACCTGTGCAACCTGCAGTCAAGGCACAGAACTGTTCCAACACCGGAAGGCTCTCTCCCGCTACCCTGAACAGCCACGTTTACCTCTCCTCACTCCCATATCCTAACCTCTGCGATCAGTCACCTGTTCTCCATCTTGATACTTTGGTTATTTCACAAATGTCCTATGAATGGTGTCTTATACCATAGCATCTTCTGGGATTGTCTTTTTCTCACACAGCATGATTCTGCGGAGAGGTTCTTTCGAGACTCGGTTTATGAATAGTGCATCGCAATGTCTGGATGGACCATGGTGTGTTTCCCCATTCACCTGTCGAGGAACATCTGGGTCATTTCTAGTTTGGGGCTGCTATAAATACAAATGCCGTGTTCCGTTGGTATTTTTACTAGTTTTTGTGTTTTAGCCTTTCTGATAGGTATATGGTGATAGTTCATTTTAGTATTCATTTGCTTTTCCCTAATGACTTATGATAGTGAACATCTTTCATGTGCTTATCTGACATTTGCATTTCTTCTTCTGTTGAATGTCTGTCCATGTTTTTGGCTCATGTTCCCACTCGTGTATTTGCTTACTGTTGAGTTTTGAGAATTCTTTGGATAGTCTAGTAGTAGTCCTTTGTCAGATACGTGGTTTGTAATTAATATGTGTTTTGCTAGTCAGTAATGTGTCTTTTAGTCTTCTTAAAAAGGTCTTTTGCAGATCAAAAGTTTTAATTGTGAACAGGTACAATTTATCATTTTTCCCTTCTGTGGCAGGTGCTTTTGGCATCGAGGCTAATAACTCTTCATCCAGCCTTAGGTCTTGAGAGTATTTTCATATTTTAAAATTTTTTGTAGTTTTCCATATTATATTTTAAGTTCATGAGTTATTTGAGTTATTTTTGAGTTCGTTTTTGTATAAAATGTGAGGTTGAAATTGACATTATTATGTTTTGCCTACAGATGTCTAATTGCTTCAGTTACTGACAAAACTAGCCTTCCTCTGTTGCTTTTGTACTCTTGTAAAAAATCAGGTGGGCGTATTTGTGTGGCTCTGTTTCTGGGTTCTTTAGCCTCTTTCATTAATCCCTGTGTCTATCTCCCTGCCTTGACTACTGTCCCTGGATCGTAACTCTTCAAATCCAGTAGAATGATTCCTTCCACTGTATTTTTCTTTTATAAAATTTGTCTTTGCCTTTCCACAGAAATTTTAGAATTAGCATTTCTATATGCATAACAAAACTTGGTGGAAATGGAGGAAAACGGCATTAACCCGGTGGGTCAGTTCAGAGAGAACAGACATATGCATTAAATTGAGTCTTTCAATCCACGGACCGGAGCTATGTCTTCAGTCATTTGTGTCTTCTCAGGTTTCTTTCATGAGCATTTACGTTTTCATCATGTAGAACCTGTACATGCTTTTTAAGTTTGTATCTATGTATTTCCTTTACTTTGTCGTAATTGTAAATTTTGTTGTGGTTTTAACTTTGGTGTCTACATGTTTGTTGTTAGTATGGAAATGTGATAGATTTTGCAGGCTGATTGACTGATTTTTCTTCGGGATTTTCTATGTAAACAGTCATGTCATCTGCAAATAAGTACAAATTAATTTTTTTTATCTGTATGTCTTTGATTTGTCTTTCAAAGAACTTACCCTTTCGCCAGTGGTACCCATTCACCTATGGTAAGAGAAAATATCTTGGTCTTGCTCTTAACCATAAAGAGAGATTATTCTACGTTTGCCATTAGTGATATTTATTATGAATTTTTTTGTAAATGCTCTTTATTCAGCTAAGAGAGTTTCCCTCTGTCCTTGGTTTTCAGAGTTTTTAGCATGAAAAAAAAATGATAATAGATTTTCCTGATAGATTTTGTCCAATGCTTTTCTGTGTCCATTGGTATGATCGTATGATTTTTCTTCTTTATCCTACTGATAGGGTGAATTGCATTTATTGATTTTTGGATGTTGAACCCATCTTGCATACCTGGAATAAATGTTGCTCGGTCATTGTGTAGAATTCTTTTTACAGGTTGCTGAATTGGATTTATTGAATCTGTATTTTTCATGCCCTTTTGTTTATTTGTTTGTTTGGGTAATTTTTAAAATCAAGCCAGGCTGGAAAATACTGGTCTAACAAGTATGTGATTACAGTCCTAATCTATCTTTTAAATTAGAACGAATTTATTTGTTAGAAATCATTGTCCAGCAGAAGATTATTCTGCCCTACGTCTTTCTTCTGTACAATATCTCTCACTGCCATCAGGCACCAGACTCGTCCATTCAGCCAGTGACCTGTGTCTAATAAATTCATAGAGGGGTTTCTGTCACTGCATTAGAGAGAATATTTTCCATTCTGGGGTATTCAGGACATGTTTTTGTGATTGGCTAGACTGATCAGTTAGAGGTCACAACAGAAAAATATGGATCACTGGGAAATTCTACATTAAGTATTTTTTGTTTTAGTTTTTAGGTATTATATTTTTATTAAGTAATTTATTCACTCAAGAATTATTGATTTGTTGAATTTCAACAAAATGATATTACTTTCTGTGAGGATTGCAAGGTTGAATGAGGCATAGATCAGCCTTTCTTTATTATTTTCTTCATTTAGGTATTCCTACAATAGAAACATATTTGTGGCGCCTGGGTGGCTCAGTCAGTTAAGTACCCAACTCTTGATTTCGGCCCAGTTTGTGAGTTCAAGCCCCACATTGGGCTCTGTGCTGACGGAGTGAAGCCTGCTTTGGATTCTGTCTCTCCTTCTCTCTCTGTACCTGCCCCCTCTCAAAATAAATAAACAAAAACTTAAAAAAAAAAAAACAAAAACCCATGTTTGAGCCCCTGTGTGTCAGGACCTACAGTGGACCCAGCAAATAGAAAGGCTGCACTCTCATGGGACTTCCTGTGTAGAAGAGTGGGGGCGGGGCATGTGTGGTCATGGTGAGAGCTTACAGTGCAGTAGTTATGATATGGCATATAAATAACTACTCATCATACTAGGCAGAGGTATATGCATAACCCAAGGGGCAGTGCTTAGTGATTTGGAAGTTCGACAGAGGACAACATTACTTTTGGTTCAGAGTTGAACTTCACGGGGAAGGTATCTTTGGAGCTAGCCCTTAAAGGATGAGGAGCAGAGAAGGTGTAGGCAATGGGAGGGCAGAGGAGGGCATTCCACTAAGAGGTGGCATGGCCAAGGGTGGAGAACGCTCGAGAAAAATGGGGAGATAGCATGATTAGGGTACTACCGGGATGAGCGTTGTGACATAGGTTAAGAAGTTAGAAAGTTTAGACCATCCTCTGGGTTTGGGGAGCCACTGGAGAAATTTAAGCAGGAGAATGACATGAGCAGACATGTTTTATAAAGACTGCTCCATTAGCAGTGAAGAAAGCAGACTGGTGAGGGGGGCAGTGCAGACACAGTGAGGAGCACAGTTAAGAGACTACTGCAATGGTCCTAGTGAGAACTGATGGGCCCCGACTAGGCAATGGCATTGAGTACAGTGGAAAGGGAAATAGAGAAACGTTTGAGAGTGAAGACTCATTGCTTGGGGGGCAACAGAATAAGAGATTGAGGCAGGTGAGCTCACTAAAGGTGATGGCTCTAAGGTTTCTTGTGGGAACAAATGGGTAATTAGCGAAAGCATTATCCGGCTTTGTAAGTACCCAAAAAAGAATCGTTTTAGGAGAAAGCGAAAGCATTTGATTTTGAATATGCAAATTTGTGACCCCAAAGAGCAAAGAGATAAAATACGTGTGTCTATACATACCCACAAAATGAATCAAAAGGAATGAAACGTGGATTAAGATTGTAAAGAAATGAAAATTGGGGTTTGGAAAGATATGGGGAATATACGTATGTGTGGGTCTCATAAGACAAGGGCATTCGGTAAAATGAGGAATATGTTTATAGAGTCCCTTCCTATAGACAGAGAAAGAACAAAGTGAAATAAGACAAATCCCCTTTGTCTTCCCTGGTCTTGGGGTCTTTGCTTGATGTGAGCTGATGTCTAGATTGACATCTTCGCCAGGAACTGGCGACCTCGAGGTAGCTGGCCAGGCAAGCGTGCAAAATATCTTTGGCGCACACCTCCGCCAGCATAAAAACAAACAAGCAAATAAATAAAAACACAACTACCTCAACCAGTAAGTAAATGTGCATTTTTAAATGGTCACATTTAGCACCTCATTTAGAAAGACTCTTTACTTAAAGTCTAAAACTGGTAGTTGTCTTGAGTTTCTTCTGCCTCTTTTTCTCACTTGACGTATTAATGGCCTTGCACGAACCCCCTTGTGGCTGACCGGCCCCTGCCCTGAAACCAGCATCACCCCTCTTCCTGTTTCTGCGGGCCTTAACAAATAGTCTTGGAAATGGTCTCCTATTTGTTCGGCTATAGAATTGCTACTCTTTCGAGAAAGCCTGGATTAAAAGTCTGGCCCTTGCGTGGATCCGAGTCTGAGATCTCCACTTCAGGATTCCGATTTGAGCTCTTTGGCAGGTACCTCTGTAGCCCCGTTGGATCCGCTGTGTCAGATGCCCCTGACCAGGTGATGAGCCCCCGGAGGGCCTCACGCACGTCCCGGCGGCCACTACACCTGGGTCACTTAGCGGAAAAGTACCTGATCTTTTTCCTTTGTCCTTCATAGTGATGATCAGGTCTATGATAACCAGCCTTTTTCCTTTTTTCCTTTTTGTCTCTCTCTCTCTCGCCTTCTTCTTCATTACAATTTATTGCCATTGTTTTTTCTGGCTCTCCATCCTGAAAAGAGAGTTTCCAAGGGTTTGCGAGCGGTGTTTGTAACATCTTGGTTCCCAAATGTAAAGAAGGTGACGCGCGCCTTCCTTAAACTCACGATAATCTTCCCTCTGTGAGATGGAGAAGACCAGGGAGGGAAGAAGAACACTGCCTTGCTCTAATTTTCGTCACGCAGAGCAACGTCTCACCGGAAAACAACAAACCAGGGCATTGCCTGTGGACGTTCCTCTGTCGGTGACACCGCCGTATGGCAGGAGGTAGGGCGCCTGCTGCTTACTGACAATTTTCGATAATGTCACCACTGCAAACTGAGCGCCCCCGTCCTCCCGTCTTTTGTCTGTTTGTCTTTACTTGCACGCAGTCTGCTCGGATCACAAGGAATCCTAGAAGCCGGAGACCACAGCTCCTGCGGAATCTCTCTGGTCTCGACCCCAGTTGGAAGCCGCCCATCATAGCGCGGAGTCGGGTAATGGTCTGAACTAATCAAGAGAACTCAGAAGGTGGGCGCAGCTCATTAATCTGCCTGCGCTCGCTTCGGCAGGTTCCGAGCCCTGGAGTGTTAGCTATTTTTGTGTATTCTTGAGTGAGTCAATGACGGCAGAAGATCAGCTCCTATGAGCTTACAGGGATTTGATGTACAATGACATGTTTTCGTGAGTGACAGCATGACAGAAGCGTTCCCGGTATTCATTCCTGTCCTCTGAGAGGCAAGTGCCGGGAGAGAGCATCCCGCTTGCGGGAGATTTATAAGGGAGCGTCTGGGGTGGGCTGGGAGGGGATGGGAGGGGAGCACCAGCCGGTGAGGCGGGTGGCCGGTCAAGGCGGGAAGGTCCTCCACCTCGTTCCTGGTTGTGCTCCCTCGTGGACTGGGAGGGCCCAGGGGCGCAAATCCGTGGCACAGTCACCACACAGATGGTGGCGTGTGACAGCTGGAGGCGACCCGTCGCCTGTGCCGTTGGCACTCTTGGAGGGGGAGCCGGGCGGAGCACCTCAGGGCCTGGTTGTCCCTCCCCGAGCTGCGCCGATCCGCTTCTCCTGCACATCCTGGGAGCGCGTCTCAGGGTCCTCCGGAGTGGCTCTCTCTGCAGGGACGCAGGAGAGGGGCTCCTGCGACAAACTGCCACCGGGCTGGGGACAGCACCTTGTCCTCCCTACCCTGAGAGAGCACTTCAGCCGCCCTGGGGGGCTGTGTTCCTTTCCTGTGGCTGCTGCGATGGAGTATCACAACCCGGGGCCCCTAAAACAGTTGAAATTCGGTCCGGTTCCTGAGGCCAGAGGCCCAAAACCAAGGGGGGGAGCCGGGTCTTGCTCCTCTGAGGCCTTCAGAGAAGGATCCGTCCTGCCCCACCCGGCTTCTGGAAGCCCAGGCGCCCCATGGCTTGGAGCCGCCTCACTCCCACCTGTGCCGCCTCTGTCTTCGCAGGTCGCCGCGTCCCGTCTCCTCTCTCTTCTTATAAGGACACCAATCGCGTTGGATGAGGCCCACCCAGATGCGGTGCGACCTCATCTGAACTTGCTCATACCTGCAGAAACACTACTTCCAAATGAGATCACGCCCTCCGGTATCAGGGGTCAGGACCCTACCGTACCTTTCTGGGGGACACCATTCAACCTGCAGCTGCGGCCTGCCTGGTGGGATGCCTCGCGGCCTCATTCCCGAGGGCTCTGAACCCTCGGTAGTCACCCCCTTCTCCGGCCAAGGACGTGCAAGGGCGTGCGCCCGTGCACAGTCATAACTGGGTTCTCCCAGTTCTGCACGCGCTGTCCCTGCCCCGGTGTGGAAAAGCAGCCCCCCACCCCCCGCCGATTGGGCAGGGGCACCTCCCTCGTCAGGGCAGGGATGCCTCTTCTCCCCTCCGGTGCCTGGAGGTAAGAAGTTCGCCTGTCCAAGCAGCAGCCACAGCTTGTGGTGCGACGGAACCTCTTCTGTGACCTTCCCACCTTGCAGATTCCAGAATTGCCTGGATGGAAGCTGGACTCCTTCGACGGGTCATGGGAAGTGATACTAAATGGGTCCGTGCTTTCACTTCCGCTCCGTCCACGTAGTCTTACTGTGGAAGACATCCCGCCATAGAGGGGGCCCTGAATCGTGCACACACCATGTCCTGCTTTGGCACCTCACCCGTGCAGAGCGTGGCCTCCAGGCTGGCTCCACCCCTGCCCTTCAGCAGGCTGTTCCAGGGCTGCAGGAAGTCGACTGCCTCCGGACCCTGTGGCTTGTGATACAGCCGGCGGATTCCACGGTCACGGGCCCACTCCCACACCCACTCTGAGGGGAAGCGGGTCCTGTGGCCGAGGGCAAGTCAGTGGATATTGGTGTGGCTGAGGCTTTATGGACAAGAGAGGCAAACTCAAGCCCAAAGAGGCTCGGGAAGCTCACTCATACCCACTGCTTCTGCCTGGGTTGCTCCCAGATATATTATTTTAAGACAGGTTGTTGTTTTATTAAGTGTGGGGGGGGGGGGGGCAGCTTGTGTGGGACCTGAACACCTGAAGCTTTTGCAGGGAGGGGCCTCTGCAGTGTCTTCCTGTGTGGGGTCAGGCTAAAGACAGGGCACGGAAACCCGCAAGCTTGGAGATTTCAGGGTCCGCAGAGCAAAAATGCTCAGGGCCATCCGCCCAGATGTTCCCATCCCACGACTCAGGATATTCTATCTTTTCTCCACTGGGACATCTCCCTAGAATAATCAGACCTGACTTGTGTGAGTATTTAAACATCGATGGAACTCTCAACTCCAGCTAGGAAGTCCTGAGGCTGCTTTCCAGGCACATCGTCCCTTCTACTGCAGAGCATCTTAGTAAGCTACCAAACAGGCCTGCTGGCCCTTATACGGTTAGCCTTGAAGTGTTAACCCCCCTCATTTACTCATACCCATCTCTGGGACATCATTGCCACTTCATAAGCGCCAGCCAGCTCTGCTGTCCTCATAATACTCTTCCCTCTGTATTCTTCAAATGTTTGAATCATCACATTATCAACGACTTCCCCCCGACCAGGACATGTGGTCTGTAGATGGCCACCATTTTCACGACCTTCCTTTTGTGCGTGTCTGTCCCCAAATTGCCCTTTTTGATAAGGACGCCTACCATATTGGATGGGGACCCACTTTAATGGCCTCATCCCAGCTTGATTACCTCTGTTGACCATCATCTAACCCATGCAGGATGGGTAAAGAGGAAGGGGATACAATCAGTTAGGGGTGCCCTCAGATGAGGGTAAGTTCTGAGGCTTCTCCAAGGGGACAGGAAGAGAAGGACCAGGAGGAAATCTTGGCCACACCATGGGTGGGTCCCTGAGCAGAGGTCATCCCCCATTGTCAGCAGATACTACAAACCACCCCTTCCTTCTTGAGGGCTCGGTCTCCCTTGACTAATGTTTCCATTTCTAAAAAGGACTCTGAATCCAGTAGATTTGTGTCCCCCCCCCCACACACACACACACATGGAAAACGCAGTGCTTAAACCACAGCTGATTAATACGGGCGAAGTAGGTACAAGAGAGAATTAAAAGCAGTCACCAAGAACTCAGGAGTTGGATGCAGGCTCACACAGGTCAGGAGGTAGATACCAACGGGGAGGAACCCTGGGTGACTGAAGGGAAAAGGTAGATCGATGTCTGCGTGACAAATGGCCCAACCAGCTAGCTCTGGCTTTCATGGGACCAATTATTTGGGTTTTCCAGAAGCTGCCTTTACCAGATTGTTTGGTATCTGGTTTTTCATAGGATGAACATAAAGCATAGCCGTGTAATAGTTTTTTCGGGTTTTTTTTTTCTGTTTTTTGGTATTTGGTTTTTGGGGTTTTGTTGTTTGTTTTGCTTTGTTTTGTTTTGTTTTCAGGAGTTCAAGGTAACTGTATTCCCCAGGAGAGGAAAGCAGAGGAATCAATGCCTCTTTCTATTTGCCGTCAATGAATTTGAGTTGATTTGACACAAATGGCACTTTAGACTTTCTGACTGTGGCCCTGTGACAATAGGGGCCTCCGGAACCTTGGGTGTTCTCAAAAAGACGTCAACTTGTTTTCTGCCCCCTCCCCACTCAAGTCCTTGCGAGACTTTTCCTCTCCTTTTTGTTTCTCTTTGAGAAAGCTAGACAAAGTTTGGGGAGCTTTCTGTAAACTGTAATTGGGTACATTTTCAAAAGCAAAACCTTATTTCTTGCGCACACTGTGTTTTTCTTCCTCGGCTGTCGCACGTCAGAAGCCAGATCCTTGTTTGAAGTCTGAACGCGGAGGTTCACACATCGGTGTCTCCCAGTCTCCCGCCGGCCTCACCAGTTTTCTTCCCGATTTGCTTCTGTGCTCTCCCACCCGACACCAACCCCTGTGGGGCCAGGCTGGCTCCGTTCCCCCTTCCATCCTTGCCCTCCCTTTCCAGCATTTTCTACTTTTTATGCAAAAACTGAAGCGTAGAAGCCCAGTGTTGCCATGGGAGTGGTATTGCTGTGCGCCTTGAATGGATTTGAGTTCTAAACTTTGGGGGGAAAAAGAAAAAAAAGAATGGCCTCAAAGAAGCGGGAGGAGGGAGATGGCAGGAGAGAGAAAAGAGGGGGAAGAAAAAGGAAACCAGGGCATCGTCCTAAGAAGGGGAGAAAGCAGGAAAAAGCAGGGCAAAACCCCGAAAATACATTCGCGGTGACATCATTGCCTTTCCCACAGAGGCCATTGACTTGGGAGGCAGCGACCATTCACTGTCCTAAAGCCGGCTCGCCAGGGCCCCGGGAGCCATCTCTCTCTTCCTGAATGCCTTTTTTGTTGGGAAACAGTGGACTGTTTCTGAAGGCCTGCATAAATGACTGAGTAATTCAGTGCAGTTGCCAGGAAATCGGAGCCACTTGTGAGCTAACAATGGTGAACTTTATCTCCCGCCCCATGCTGGAAGGTGCAGCTGTAGGTCCGAATTCTAATAAGGGCTTTGCTCATGCCTCTGAGGTTATGGTAATATTTTATCCATCTTTTTTCATTGAGACCCAGTCATGGCCGCTATTGAGAACTGGAGGCAGGTCCTGAGGGGCGAGGGGGTCTTGGGGGGTGGGGGTCGGGGTGAGTGAGGGGAAGATGGGTGGTAAAACTAAGAGAAGGGAAGAAAGAAAATGGCTTCTGAAGGAGCTGGGTGGCTTTGCTTTTCAATATGAGATTCTACATTGATTTAGAGGCGGGAAGGGAAAATCTCACTCTGACCCATAAATCCCTGTGCCAGGAAGATTGCTTTAGGGAATTTTCCGGGTTTCAAACGCTGCCTCTCATCTCCTTCTTGGCAGAATGATCAGTAACCGAGGCCGATGATGTGCTCAGAATTAGCGTGAGGCTATTGGGTTTCCTTCCGCTTCCGTATTTGGGTTGGCGGATACCTAGGTGCGTTGGTTAGTGACGCGGTATTCCAGACATTCGAATAACTTGCCTTAAAAAACAGGTTTTAGCTAAGTGAAAACTCGAAGTAATTGTTAACGCCCCACCTCGCGGGTTCTGAGGACACAGCCCAGCGAAGAGCGTCAAGGCTGCGTACTTGCCGGGAGACCCTCGAAGGACGATTTCGAGTGACCGGTTAAATGACAGCAGGTGCTTTAGTGTTAATGGCCTTAGTCAGTCTTCATAACCACCCCAAGAGAAGAGTAGTATTATCCTATTTTGAGTTAGGCATACACAACACCTTTGTTACGCAGCTCAATTTCCCCCATCACTAAAGTCCTTTTCAGGTTTCTCATGATCTCAGCTTCTTATTGGGAGAAACGTAAGGCTAAATGGGTAAAAAGAGAAGGGGGACAGGGGCGCCTGGGGGGGCTCGGTCCACTAAGCGTCCGGCTTCGGCTCAGGTCCTGATCTCACGGTTCATAGGTTCGAGCCCCGCGTCGGGCTCTGTGCTGACGGCTCGGAGCCTGGAGCCTGCTTCGGATGCTGTGTCTCCCTCTCTCCCTCTACCCCTCCTCTGCTCACGCTGTCTCTTTCAGTCTCTCGAAAATAAATAAACATAAAAAATAAAGAAGCAGAAGACAGGTTGAGATGGCTTAGTGAAAGCAAAGAAAATATCACCTCTGAAGGGAAAACCCAACACTAAACGCTAAGATGCTTATTACAGGTCAGGACGTGGGGCTCCCAGCACCTGCTCGAGGGAAGTGAGCAGCCCCCGAGATGGGCTCCTTTTGGAGAAGAGGCAGAACACACGAAGAAGGCACGGTGGCCACCGGGAACAGGGCAGCGAAGGACAGAAGGAAACCAGGTGGGGGTGAAGGAGTCTCACAAAAGGAACTTATGACAGACCCTCCACACCGTCCGTGTTCTCAGCACCGCAGCCAGCACTGCCCATTAAGGAAACCGTGCAGAAGAGAAGAGACACACAAAAAAGTACGCTCTCGAACTGAAAATCCTTCCCATGAGATGAACAGGAATAGAAAATGCAGGTCGTATTCGTACAAAACTATCGTAGGAAAATTGACACTCTGAGTCAACACATAAAAGCTGATGAAAATTCTCTGGAAAAAAAAAAATCAACCACGAGGCAGGAGGGCATTGTAACACAACAATTGAAACTGGATTAAATATACCCAAAGACACATTTGAAGATACAAGGAAAACACCCTAGATCAAACCCTTAAAAATAGAAGTGGGGCACACAACAAAAAGATACGACACAGGAGTTAAAGGGACTCAGGAAAGCAACAGTAGAGAATGACACAATCGTATAAGAAATGAAAGCTTAGTGACAAGAATAGAATAGATTTGACTCAAAATTTAAGAAAGGCCAATAAAGAAAATGTGAAGGAAAACAGCCAGGAGAATAAAGTTAAGATACAGTAGAAAAGAAGAAGAGTGACAGAGAAAATCATTGAACAGAGAAGTAAGAGGCAAGCTCGTGCGTGTTCGGTTTAATTTTTCGGTGTGGCTGAGCCGTACTGCCCAGTTACTTAATTAAACACCAATCCAGCTGTTGCTGCAAGGCTGGCATTTTTCAGATGCGCTTATCATCTACAATAAATTGACTTTAAGTGAAGGAGATGATTCTGAATAATGTGGGTGGGTCTCATCTAATCAGGTAAAGGCCCTAAGAGCAAAACTGAGGTTTCCTGGAAAAGGAGAAATGCTGCCTCAAGAATACAGCATCTGCCTCTGCCTGAGTGTTCAGCATATTGGTCTGTTCTACAAATTTTGGACTTTCCAACCCCCCAATTGCATGAGCCAATTCCTTAAAAGAAATCTATGGGTTCCACTGGTTCCACTGAATTTATATTATATCATAGATTACATATAAATATAAGTACATGTTCAATCCTAATTCTAAAATCTTTCTTAATTGGGAAACACTAGAGCCATTCTTATTAAGTTCCGGAACAAGGCAAGACGGTCCACTATATCTGTTACGATTTAGCACTGTTCTAGAAACTTGGGGCAATGTAATTAACCCAGAGAAAACAATCAAAAGTGAAAGAACTGAAAACAAACAAACCAACAAACAAAAAACCTCTCTTTGCGGGTGACAGGATAGTACATGGTAGTATCCCTGGAAAATCCAAGAGTAAATAAAACTAACTTAATCAAATCTTAGTAAATAAAGAGGACACACAATTAATAAATAGAAATTAATAGCCTTTGGGGAGCCTGGATGGCTCAGTCAGTTGAGCATATGACTCTTGACCTCAGCTCGGGTCATGATCCCAGGGTCATGAGATAGAGCCTCCAGTAAGGCTATTCTCTGAGCACTGAGTGTGGAACCTGCTTAGATTCTCTCTCTCCCCCTCCCCCTTGCTCACACTCTCTGTCTTAAAAAAAAAATGGTGGAGGGGAATAGAGGCAAACTTAAACATAATTGTTTAATCCTGCCTTGGGGATAAAAACTGTATAATATGCCAGACAGACCCAATGGGGACGTTTCAACACGACCATCCTCCTATGACCCAGCCATACATGAGAAATCCAGCAAAATATAAAGGTGGTGTCTCAAATCACTGGGAGCAAAGAAGGACTTTTTCATAAATGACATTGGAATAACTGGAGAGTCATAGAGAAAAAGATGAATTTAGGCCCACTTCCCACACATCTTCAAGAATAAACCCTAAATGAGTTAGAGATCTAAATGCAAAAATTAAATTGTATGAGATCTAAAAGAAAGAAAGGTAAGTTCTTCTACAGCCTGACTGTAAGAAAATGTTTTTAACAACAATGAAAACTCCAGAGGCAATAAATGAAAATATTGATATGTTTGCCTATGTTACCCCCTCCCCCCCCCAAAAAAACACCCCTCTTTCTGCGGCAGAAAGCATCATATATAAAGTCAAAAGACAAATGACCAATTGGGGAAAAATACACCTAATATATAAAGAACTTTGATATATTGAGGTAAAGGGATCAAAACTCATACAGAAAAACGGCTATTAGTCATTCATGAATAGAAAATTGACAAAAAAGATACTAAAATAATATTTATATGTCAAAGATGTTCAGTTATACTCTGAGTCAGAAAAATGTAAATTAATACCACTAAGATGCCATTTCTCAACCATCTATTTAGACAAAAGAGCTGGGCGGTTTACTCTATCTTGGTTTACTCGATCTTGGCCAGGCTGTCTGGAAACACACATTGCTGGTGGGGATGAATATGGTGTGCTTCCTATAGGGGGGAATTTGTCACTGTCTAACACAACTGAATATGCGTTTATTCTTACCCAGAAATCTTACTTCTAGAAATTTGCCTGAAGATACAGCTCCAAAAATGCAAAAAAAAAAAAAAATGTTTACAAATGAAAAAGGAAACTTTTCCGAGATTATTTTTTGTATAGTTTTGAGATTTCAGACATGTTAATATTCTATCAATATTCGAAAAGAAAACAGACAAGAGTGGAAAGGCAATGGAACTGAAAGCAAGCTGAAACTCACGAGTGCAACTGTGTTTGAAATGAATCACAAAACCACACTGAGCCGGAGAGAAGAGACAGTCAGCTAATTTAGGAACAGAGTTGACCGGGGAGCCTCAGTCTTGGGGCAGGGGTTGGGGGGGGGGGGCCGGACGCTAAGGGCCAGCAAATCCTCAACTCTCTATTCAGCAGTTTGCTTTTCGTTGTGAATGTCTGAGTCAAGGCTGCAACTGTTTTAGACCTATTATGGTATCGACAGGTAAGTAAATAGATTGATCTTGGAAACCAGGTGCTTACTGTGAAAGAATGTATGTAGATATAGATAATAGATATAGTCATATAGGTCATAAAAATACATATAGAATGAAGATATGTGTATATTGTATATATAATATAATATTCATATATATGTATATTATATATATAATATAATATTCGTATATATGTATATTATATATATAATATAATATTCGTATATATGTATATTATATATATATTATATATATATTATATATATATATATATATAACATTTATATATATAAATGAGTTTGGATTTGACTGGAATGAATTGGCTTGGAATTTGAAAAATTGGTATACAGTCATTTCTAAAATAAGAGGATGTAAATGTATGCGTATGGGTCACATATGTGTATGTATATATGCACTGTACTTTGTGTTCATATACCCCCCCTCCCACCCAGTTCTGTCCACCAACAGGGTGCGGAAACAGAGGCACCTTAAAACAATGAGCTCACTCAGAACGCAACTCTTGGTTTCTGTTTCCATTCTGTTTTGAATGCAACCGAGGCTGGTCCTGGTGCTGGGTCAAGGAGGGTACAAGAGGAACCTGGACTGTTTTGTTACCTCAGAAAATAAAGATTTAAAAAGTGATGGGTAACTTGTCAAAAGGACACACAGCGTCCTGGGGCTCTCACCGATCTACGCGCACGATTTGAGCAACATGGAATTTGAGGATGGCGTTGAATTATAAATATTAGAAAAAAAATAAAAATCCATTGAGACTAGGTTGATAATACATAAATGAGTCCACAGATTTTTTTTTTTTCTGGGGCTTGCGCAAGATGGAGACAAGACCACTCATGAACCTAGTGCGTTTGGGTGTCCTGCCGCTGAGGGGACAGGGTGGGCGCGGTTATATACTGGCAGTTTCCATCCTTTGAGGGTGTGCCTGCTGGGAATTACCGGTTTAGAAAATAGGGGATGCAAAATATCTGAGGATTTCAAGTGCGTACTGATACCCAAAGTGTGTGTCTGGCACATTTCAGTTTACATAGTGGATCTGCATGTTTTGTCTTCTTGGTTTTCCCAACTGCATTTCAAGGTGAGATCTTCATCTTCGTATTTCAGATGTGGGGGTGGAGGCTGAGAACCGATTCAAGGCCACCAGCCATCTCATGTGCAGGGAGCCGGAAAGAGACCCCAAAGGCTCTGCTTCAGACAAGATATTGAGAGAATGGGAAACGGTGTGAATATACACTTGTTATATTCTGCCACACAGCTTTATCATCTCTGGGGTCCCTCTTCACTTACCTCTCAGGATTTACTGATGAGAACACTGAGTTCTAAATTTGACCTCTCCCCCAAATTCGCGTTTGGCAAACGTGAGGACCGAAGGGAAGTGGCAGATTGCCTCCTTGCAAATCATCTACCAAACTGCTTCCCCAGGAGACCCCGACCTCAGGGTGGGGGCGGGGGAGTGGAGAGGTAGGTATGCATTGCTGTTTTTATGTGTATTTTTCTCTTCGCTCCTCATATGTATTTGGGGATGGGCCTGGACAGCTCTCTTTTCTGCCTTTTTGTCAACAGGCCTGGGACCACACTCCCGTCTGGACGCCGGGTTCCTGCATCCTGTGATGACCTCGCTACCAAAGGCATCCAGCAGAATTATAAATTCACTAAGGGGTGAAAATGACCTGAAGCCACCGAGTTAGGTCTATTGCGGGATCAGAGAGTACAAGAAAGGGTTGCTGAGTGGCTCTTTCCAGGACCAGCATGATCCCCAAGAGTTGAGAGGTTCTGAGACAAACGTCATCTTCGCTCCCAGTGCAGAACTACAACTCTGTACGGCGGAAAATGGTAGAAGTAAGATAGCCGCGTTTGAGAGAAGTGTTTTCAGGACAACTGTGAATTAATCAATGAATATCCTCCTAAATGTCTTCTTTAATGACTGAGTCAGCTTGGGAAATCCATGTGATTGCGGGACTATCAGCGGGGTAGGTCTCCCAACTCACTATGGAATTTTAGAGAAGATTGTCAGTGTTTGAAGCTAAAGACATGGTAACTTTGACATCTCTTCAGAATAACAGAATTACCGGGCTCATTTCCCCTTTGTGACAATAGAAAGACCATGAATGATGACCGTGTGTAGGGGGCGAAGCCTTTTATTTTGCCCTCCGTCGACTACCTTGCAGAGCACATTGTATCTTGCCACGTGTTGATGTTTTCACGGGTGAGTTTGTAAAACCACCATATGGGTGTTCCCGGCACACGTTTTGGGAAACGGAGACGATACAGGCTTGCGGGCCGGCCAAAACATTGTCAGACCTAAGGTCAAATCCTTATCTCTGTCAGCTCTTTCTTCAGGATCTCTGCCTCTGACCTTCACCTGACAGAGAGCTAAATGATTTTAATTTCCCAATCCCAGCCATGCATGTAGAATGACACCTGTGGCATTTCACACACTGTATGCTACCCAACGACACCAGTACAAATCTCTTAAATCCCCCCAGAATATGCCGGTAGTTTCATCGTTGTCAATTTTGGTTGTAAGGCTAATGAAGATTACCGCATAGCCTTCTGGTCTTGGAGAATGTTTATACCATAGGAATATACTATGTCCATTAACTTTACATCAAGGGGGAAAGTTCTTCGGAAGAGAATGAGAAAGAAATCTGTAGCATGTGTAAACTCTGCCAAGAAGCACATCTTGTTTTGTGTTTCTTGTGGGAGGACTTTTTGAAGGGGAAAAAAATGTGAAATTCACTGGTGTGTGCCCAAGGGTAATGCTACCCTAGATCTTGTTGTCTGTGCTCTGTCCATTTCCCCCCCTGGATATCTTAGAGCTTCGCCTCCTGTTATCAATGTTCTTTCTTGATTCCTTTCTCCATCTGCTGTCAAGATTTCCCATCTTTCCGGCTTTCTTTATTTTTTTGAATAGCTTGGCAGATTTCTCTTTTTGCTGTTTATCTTTCTGCCTGGGAATCTAGTCAAAGAAACGGAGCTATTAAAAATATTCATGCTAGTCAGAAACACGGCTAGCATATTCAACTCTTTCTTCCTCAGAACATTTCATACACACTCACGCACACACACACACACACACACACACACACACACGTTCATTCTCTTAGCCTCTTTCAGATGATACTGGGCATTAGTAGTGAAATGGCCAACAGATTTTTTTTTTTTGAAGAAGGAAGAACAGAATTGGATAAGAGACTTGGGATGTCATAGAATGGAAATCTGGTCCTCAGGAGTTGATAGAGCCAGGGTCTATGAAGTGGAGTTAGAAGATGGGAAAGTGTGAAACAGAGAAATAGAGAAAAGTCGCGCATCATCCTGACTGATATAAATTTACATGAATATTCGTTATTTTATGTTTTTCCCGCAGTTGGGGTAAACTCAGAGCCTCAGTGGGGTTTTAGATCATCAGGAAATACATCCTCATCTGTTCTGAAAGTGGCATTGTCAGGGCACAAGGCCATGGAAGGACCGGAACTGAATCACTTGGCCATGGCCTCGGGGAGCCCAGGACAGGGTGACCCCATTGTGCATTGAGCTGGAGTTCATGATGTGCCATGACCCGATCTCAGTCACATGTCCATCCATTCACCAAATAAGATTACTCAGCAGCACTTCCTCATGGGCGGTTTGGAAAAGGTGACAGATTTTGGCTATTTACAAAGAAGCAAAGAGAGTGCTTCATAATTTATTGGCTACAGAAATGAGGGAGGAGGATGCTTTGACCATGGCTCTCTGGTCATCGCTTAGAAGAATGGGTGGATGATGATCCCACACATCGAACAGACAATGGCAGAGCAAGAGGCGAGAAGGAGTTTCACATTGAGCTGGCCAAGGGTGAGATGCCAGTGAGAGTTTTAACGGAAAATTCCAGAAGGGGTTTAGATATTCTAAGCTGAAACGCTGCACAGAGAAATAGCAATTGCGAGCAAACAAATAGTGGTTAAAACCAAAAGAGTGCATACATCTCCAGAAGTGAGAGCAGAAAAGACCGTGCCTCACTGTCCCCAGAACGACGTGACAAATGGATGGTGACAAAAGTCCTGTGGATAGAGGCATGACCAGAAAAGCGGAGAGAAACCAGGCGAGTAGGGTGTTCAAGAAGACCAGGGAAGAAAAGGATTCTAAGAAACAGTGCAAAATGTTTCAGAGGGGGCCAAGGCCTCGATGCCTGGAAATGGTCCCTTTCAGAACTCAGGAGTCACTGGTGATCTTGTCACGGCCCCTGAAGTGGGCGGAGGGGAGGTGTGCCGGGGGGGCAGGAATCCGAGGGTCTGGGTTCAGGGAGGCTGGAAGTTGATATATGGTAGTAACTCTGACTTGGCCCACGCTGGCCAATATCGAAACATCCAGTTCTGTTCTGCACAAGGGAGCCCTGTGGGGTCCCCTCCAATCCCATTTGCCAGAAATTCACCAGGCCGCTCTGCCAAGATGGGAGGGTCATTGTCCCGTTGCCAAAACAAGTTCCTGCAAGTGGGATTTTAACTTCTTTTGCAGATGTTCCATTTCCTTTATAAACATTCCGTTTCCACTTTGTTTGCATGTTGCTCTATATCACTCTGCTCCACCTTGCTTTTGTTTTCTAGCCAAACTTAGCTTTACTAACCCAAACTACCATCTGGCCCGTTGCTGTCAGTGACTTCATTAAAAAGGAAAAAAAAAAAAAAACCACAAAAAAAAAACCTCTCAATGAATGCCACTCTGGAAGTCTACGAACAATGGTGAATACCTTTGACTCATTCTTGACCCTTTTCCGCAGTCCTTTGGATCAGCTGTGAGCCGGCCTGTCGTTCGCGGGGGATCAGCAATGGCTCTGCAGCATTTAGCAGCAACTGTTTCCCTAAAATGCAGCCATTCACATGTCTGCCAAGCGTCTCTGTTGATGTGATTGGAGGAAAGGGAAACCCAGAAGCTCAGGCGTCTATTTCCTACCAACTTCTAAGCCTAAGCTCTGAGCTCCACGCTGGGTCCCATGGTTCTGCCCTTTCAACTCTAGAAATCTCTTGCTGGCAGGCTTCCTCCTGATTCTCCAGCACTTCCTGTTTCCCTCAACAGGAAGCACTGAGAGGAGTGTCCTCTGCCTCGTGGAGCTTCCACCGCCCTCCAGAATAAGGAAATGCTATCATGCATATCGGCTGGAGACCGAACAAAAGAAAACGAACCCGCCCAAGTAATAGTCATCTGGTGCGCGCACACACACACACGCACACACGCACACACGCACACACAGGGGACTTTGGGATTTCAGACACGCTCAGCTTTAGTGACAAAAACATAAAACCAGGGCCACTTGGACTCAAGTGGGTCTCATCTTCCAGAAGACGGTAGAATAATACAGTCAGATAGCATAATGTGAGAAGACAGAGCCGAGTGTGGGTCATGCTGTCGCGACTCGCCGAGCGCCTTTGGGCAAGCCGTGTAAACATTCCCCGCTGCAGATGCCTCCTGTGCCAAATGGGGGTGACGTCTTAATGGTCGGTGAGGGGATGAAGTGGGATCGTTCACACTGACGGTTTAGCACCGTGGCTGACCCACAGAAAAATGCAAAGTACTGGTTATGAGTTACCCTACGTTTCCTCTAGGAAATAATGATGCTTTAGAACCATGAAACATTCATCCCGAGTATGTGAAAGGTCATGTTATCTGAGGCAACACTATACAGAAAACCATAGGGAGCAGAGTCCGCGTTGAACTATTGATCGACACAGTGCCCAGTATACTGGGGAAGTGGATCTTATCAATAAACAGTTTGATTCAACGGAGCGTATTTTTAGTGCCTTCGGTGGAGAACAAGATACCACTGAGCGGATTGAGGTAGAGCTTTTCCCCTCTCTCCACCGGTCCAAATGTAAGAAACATCGGACCGTTTGTTTACAACAGAATCCTTGGGATTTTTAAACGGCCCTTCCGCTGGCATCTGGATGTGCAGCACGGTGTAGACGGAGCCCCTGAAATGAGCGAAAACCAGGCAAACTGCTTAGAAGAGGGAGCGGCGTGTGTCCGTCCAGCGTCTGTGACCACAGCGCTGATGTCGACCCGAGGGGACAGGCATCAGGTCGCTTCAGAGGCTGTGAGCTCCGCGGTCCACGTGAAGCTGCGGTGGCCAGAGGAGACTCCCCAAGGGAGCTCACATGAGTCACAGGCTGTTATCTTCAGCCACGTTCACACCCTCGAAAACACCGCAAGCAAAGACAGCTGATGTGAAACGAGAACTCTGATGTCACTGTGGAGGGTGAAGGAAAACATGTACATAAAGAATATAAATAACCAAGGGCTGGCCCGTGTATTCCTGCCCCCGAAAGCCCTTCAGAGCTGGTTGACATTTAATGCTAAGTATTCGTAACAAATGGAACTGTGACAATTCCCTAGCACTCTTGTTTCGCTCTCCTTCTTTCCCTCCCGTTTCCCCCTTCCCGTTTTTAAAGCTCTAAAGGATAGTCAGACGCCACGTACAGACTTGGGGGTCACAGGGTGATCTGCCTGAGTCAGAACCCAAGGGGCTTTGTAAGTGGCGCTCCCAGAGGCTACAAAGTGCTCTATTCAAATGGACCGTGAATGTAAAAAGAAAGCGACCCGTGGGTAAAAGAACAGAATGAGAGAGTAATATTTCTCAGTATCACGCTGAGACTCTCCAGGAAGGCTGGGAAACATCACGAAGATGAAAGGAAAGCAGGAAGAAGATTTTTGGCCAGAGCAGGTGCAAAACAATTAAGAGCGAGAAGGCTAAGAACGGGTCGCCCTTGAGCAGCTGGGGCCCGTAGGCCGCGCAGGCGGTGCGCCTGTCGGAAGTGCTGGGCCACCTGCGGAGCCCCCCCTTCCCCCCAATCCCTACTTCATCCTCCTCCCTCCCTCATTGCCCTCCCTCCAACCCCAGCCTAGGAAGCACGCTGGAGGGGGGAGGGGGGAGGGGGAGCTCTCAGTGTCTTCGTTTATTCCCAGCCACCCAACTCTATTTTATCTATAATAAACATGTATTTTATTATCCTTTGGGGCAGCATAATGAATTCCTACTAGGTTGCCCTGTTACTTTAAAATAATTTGGGAGACGGGGCGCGCCTGGGTGGCTCAGTCGGTTAAGCGTCAGACTTCATCTCGGGTCACGATCTCAATCTCGCGGTTCGTGAGATTGAGCCCCACCTCAGGCTCTGCTGACAGCTCAGAGCCTGGAGCCTGCCTCGGATTCTGCGACTCCTGCTCCCTCTGCCCCTCCCCCACTTGCACTCTGTCTCTCTCAAAACTAAATAAGCATTAATTAAAAAAAATAAGTAAAAGAATTTGGGAGAATTTCAAGTGAAGTCATCAACTTAGAACATAAAGACGAAGCAATTTGATTAACTTTCCATCAGGGGGTGTGGGGGTCATATGAACGAAAGGCATGATTTTTTGTGGATAGGAGACTCCCCTTGTTATAGTCCCCTGTTGGCCAGGCAGGCCGCCCGCATCTGTATGTTTCTAGTAAACAAATGTTTCCATGTGTGCACTAATTTCATATGTTGATTCACACATGTATGTCTGTCGTTTATATACACGTACATTCATAATCTGTAAATTTGTTTGGCATATCTAAAAAGCAAGTCAGGTGAGCTCTAGCTGGAAAAAGAGATAGTAAATAAAACAAATCCTAGATTCGTCCAAATTCCTTCCATCTCACTGGTGCCCCTGTCCTGCAGACCACCACCCTCTCGCACCGGCCCCGTGTCATAACCTTCCCCCACCTGCCCTCCTGCTAGCTGGTCCCCACATGGCGCTAGGGTAGTCTTGTAAAAAATGACAAATCATTACACCTCCTTGCCGAATCCCTCCCAGGAGAAGAAACCTATGCATTAAAGGAGACGTAAGTGAAATATCAGGCAGTTGCATGATGGGAACTTTTTTGAAGTCCTGATCCAAACATACCGAAATAAAAATTATGCACACGTACAATTTTAAAACATGAAGCCATATTTGCTAATATTTACTTGATACTCTTCAATGTTCAGATGTGATACGTGCTGAATCCTTTAGGGAGAAATGCAATGATCTCTGGAATTTGCATTAACATCCGGTCCGGATGGGGAGGCCTGAACGGGCCTTGGGAAAAGTGAGGATGGCCTGACTCGTTCATTGTTGAAGCTGGCTGATGCCTATATGAGATTCGTGGTCTTCTCTATACTTTGAGTTTAAAATCATCCGTATTCTTAAAACAAAAATTAGATAAGGAGAGCCCTTCCTGATTTACCGTGCACTTCGAATAAAACCCAAGGCCCCATGGTACTCGACCCAGTACCCATCAACTTCTCCTCATCTTCACGATCTGCCTGGGCCCCAAGCCCGCCATATTGGTTTTCTCTGACCCTTCAACACGTTCAGATCTTTCTTGTTCTGGGGCCTGTGCACTTGTCCTTCTATTGGCCTGGGATACGAATTCTCCAGCTCTTAACACAGCAGATCCTTCGTGTCACTTGGGACTCCAGTCAAAGGTCACTTTGTTGTCCCTGGCCGGCCGTGAGCACATGACCTTACAATCTGTCTCTCGTTGCGCTATTTAATTCCCTTTCTATGTTACTCTTACTTGTTTTCTTGTTCATTAAGGTCTTCCACCACCAGACTCGTGTCCCTCAGAATCTGGGTTCTTCTCCGACTTGTTTGCTCCTCTGCCCCATCTTAGAATAGAGGCTGGTGCATGGCAGGCATTTGACAAATATTTGTTGAATGAATAAATTAATGTTACGATCCCTGGTACAAAGCAAAATTTATTCCCGTGTGTGGAATAAATTTTTCTCTCTGTTCAAAATTAGATTGATAGGGACAGGGAAAAAAAAAGTCATTTCTTTTCTTATTCTCTCCCTCTCTTTCATTGAACATTATTATAAACAAATTATTAATAGACAAGAGAAGAGAAAATGTGCACACTCTCCCTGTAAGGACAGACTCCTATTTGTGGCAATGCCATCAAAAGGAGAGAAGTAGAGAATAATTCTTACGAAAAACAACAGCAAAAAGTCTCCGCTCCTGTGGTTTCTGTGGGTTCTGGTTGGTCGCTAAGACAAAATTCTCATATCCTGCTGGGTGGGCACACCTTCCGTACCCAACCTGCCCTAGCTTCCTTTCCTACTTTTCTTCCTTCTTGAGTCTCCAAGCAGCTGGTATAACCAACATTCCAAAAACTCTAATCCAGCGGCCAATAAAATAATAACTTGTCAGGGACGATACCTTGAATAATGAAAATAGACTTTTTCCTTCCAAAGCCAAAGTCTGTCACTGTTTTTGTCCCTTGTTCTCCAGACTCCATAAGCCTCCAGTCCAGCCCCTGCCTGTCTCCTCACAACCCCCCCCACCAACCCCGTGTTCCCTCTTAGTATAAATACAGGGTCATATCAAAAAAGTTTTCTTGATGTTCTACCAAATACCATTGAAAAAATAAGACATGTACGTGAGCACAATGTAATATCTTGTCAGTCAAAAGCATAGGGCACATTTTGCCTAAGGGGACACTATCATGGAAGCCAGGGGGTTAAATTCATTTTTAATTTGCCCACAGATGGATGCACCCAGTTTTTCCTTTATCTGAGAAGCGTACATCCATAGTACTGCAATAACAAATATTCAGGAAGCTGCATTCACTGTGAAATTTAACAAAGGGAATTAGCCACAGTATGTGAACAGTAACTTTAAATAGCAGAAGCAACAAAGAGCGCTGTGCCTGATAAAAGAAACTGGTAATTACAATATTAGTGCCCTTTCCACATTAAGTTTCTAAACTACATTAAAAGGTTGCTTACGATTCCACCCTTCCTTTCTCCCATCAAAATAGAGCAAAATAAAACATAATAGAGACAGACAAATTGTTTTTCTGGATCATTTTTCACAAAATGGCACACAATTAATGTAAACTGTGTTTCCACACAGAATACAAGTCCCGATCGTAAAAATTCATTTTAAGATCTTTTTTAAAAAATTGAAAATATTTTTATAGAGACGGTGTCGCCAATGCCACCCTCAAGGGAAGAAGAATAAGAATCGTCGTCTTTCTCAGCCTTCATCCGGGAGAAATGGACTGCAGCTTTCCTCTTTAATATTTAATCTAAACTTTATTAATTTTTTTTTTAAATAAAAGATTCCGTGTCTAATTTATGCTCACCTCCAGGAGTTCACGAACGCACGGCTTGCGTGATATAAGGCCTGCATCAAAGGCTGTATTATCTCGAGCTCTCTTTATTATCGTTTTAGCTCAGCCATATTTTTCTTTTTAAGCTTGAAAAGGCATTGATCTGAAAATCTGAAACAAGCCCTCGCAGGGAAACGGTCTCACGGCAAGAACACTGCAGCAGGGAACGCTCCCAAGCAGCAGGGCGTCTGTTCTCCCGGGACCCATAACCAGGAGCCTGGAGCCACCTTCCAGCCGACCAGAAGCGGGAAGGCTATCCCAAGGATGTCTTTCAAGCAACAGCTTTCAGACCAAGATGCCCCGAGTCTCTTATCGTTCCATTATGCTCCCTTCCGCTCACCTAATGAAATGGTTTCATTCCTGAGCTAACCATCTTAAGGAGGCCAAGAAGAGTCGTGTGAATATCCCAGGAAAGATGACCCGTCTAATAAGTGGGATGAAAATCAATACACTGGAGCTGCTTCGAAAATGAATCACTCAGGGGAGCCACGGTGAATCTTCAATCTTCTGACGGCCTGTCAAGTGGAAGATGAGGAAGACCCGCTCTCTCCGATTCTAGAAGGGTAGACCAAAGATCAACAGATGGAGATTGCGTGACGAGATGCCATAACTCAATATGAGAACTTTTTTTCTTTTTTACAATTAGTTCTGTCCCCCCAAATTAAATAGATTTTCCTGCAAAAGAGGCAGCTCTTGGTCTCTGGCAGGGCTCCCAGGGCGCGGACTGACGGCACTGTCAGGGATGCTACGGAAAGGGTCCCGGCGTGGGGCACGGCCGGAGATCCGTCCACGAAAAGCCCCCCTTCCCGTCCACGGGAAAGACTGATCCCAGGGAAATACAGGCCAGCTAGTATTGTGACAAGGTTGACCACTGGAACGTGAGCACAATGGTGGCTGCCATTTCTGCACCAGAGCAGGTAGGAAGCCTGGAGCTCTTTCCCGCCTTTTCTTCCCCCATCGGCTGTCTGGGTTCTGAAGGCTCAAGATATTCACAGCGGGATAGTCACAGCGGGAAAGGAGCCCAGGGCCATGGAGTCGGCCCACAGACCAAGAGCACACTCTGGACCAATACTGGACCAGTATTAGGCCAGTGTCATTTGGGGATGCATTTGTTTTTTACAGCAGCCGACATGCCCACTCAGTTCTCCCGCACGTGTGTTGCTTCGGAGAAAAATCTGGATTATCTGTGGAACGCGTGGATTATATAGGAATTCTAGAAATTTCTTTTTTCGGACCAGGAGCGTCCCCACGACGAGCGGTTACGAGTCTCTTTTGTTTCAACTCGAGTTACGATCCCCTGTCCGGCCTGCGCCGTTTTAGCTAAACCTTCTCAAGCAGTTAGGTAGAAGGTGTGGTTCCGCAGGCAAACCGTCCAGTTTTCACCCGTGTTCCACGCTGTCGTTTTCAGGGGAGCGTTCTTGAGCGGTGCTGGGGACACTCAACCCGAAATTTCTTCTGCTGGTGAGAGCTTGAGGTCACGGGCAATGAAAGTGACCCTGGGCGGTAGTAAGTGACTGGGAGCCAGAAATCGGGACTTTTCTCGAACAAAGCCTCAGAACGTTGGCCGCCTTAGTCTTGGCAAAGCGCTCAGAGAGGCACGGTCTGGGAGACTGGATTTCTTCTGCGCACACATCATTCTTTTCCTTCCCCTTTAAAGGCTATTTGATTTCCTTATAACTGCGAAGGCTGGAAGCACGCTTAGCACCAAAATAGCACCGATTGTGAAAGAGCGTAACCTTGGTTAAACATTCACCTCGTTTTACTGTGCTCTGTGGCCATTAAGTATGAATGCGGCGAAGTTGTTTGGGTTGAAAATATGGGTCATCCTTTGGAGAGTAGGGCCCTGAGGCAACAAGAGGTTAATCCTTTGTCGGCGGCCATGTCAATCCACGGCAGAACCAGGTTCAGAAGCCGACGTGTTTATTTCCCTTGGCTGCACTCAGTTGGACACTGAGAATGTTATTACTAAAAGATCAAACCTTCATCTCAAGCCAAATTCCTGCAGAGGGAGGGGAAGGGACGGACAGCCGGCTTGTTTTTCTGTTGTGTGCTTGGGCTAATCTATACATACGCAGAGACCCGTATTTAGAAAAAGTCTGTGGGACTGTTGTATTGGGAGCATCGCATGCACCCGTACAGTGCTGTGAAGATACCGACAAGAGCCAGAATTTCCCACCCGCACCCCCCCTCCTGCCCCCCCGGGTATTATCAGGGGCCGTAGCTCTCTTTGGTCTCCTAAATCTGCTAGGGAAGAAATCTGCCTGCTCCAGAAACTGATGCTGTCTGTCAAGGACACAAAGGGTTGGTGTCTTTCCCTTGGTGGGGCGGGGGTTTCTGTCACATCGGCAGGCAGACGTCTAACTCCTTTGGGGCCACGATGGGTCAATACCGTCAATATGGTTTGGAGTTTACATTCGGCTTTTCTTTGACTAAAGGGATGAGCGTAACGTATAATTGAAGCTTGGGAAACGGTGTCAGCACTTTTCTCTCAGAAAGTGTGAGCGGAGGCGGGTGGCCCGAGGGGCTGAACCATGTGACCTCTGAGCCCTTTCTGTGCAACTTTCTGGGCCGTTCAGCCTCCGCCCTGCACTGCGTGGACCGGAGGCGCGGCTGCTTTGGACTGCTCTCGACTCCCCTTGGCTCAGGGCTGGGAAGTTCAGTCTTGAAGGAGCCCAGAGGCTCAGAGGCTCAGAGTCCCCAGCCCCGAGTGACCCCGTTGTGGCCGAAGTCACTCACCGCTCCGTGGGCACCACTTGGGCCTGTCGCTTAGAGACATATGTCCACGTTCTTTGAGAGGGACCCTCGCGGGCCGGGCAGGCTGCCCCCTCCACGTGCTTGGCCTCCGTGGCCCTGTGCCCCAGCTGCCCGTTAGAGAAGGAGCCCAGATCCCCTCCAGGCACCCCCCCCCCCCCACCACCTCACTCCGTCTGAAGATGACACGGAGTTGGCTGTGCTGCATGTGAACGTGCGAACGTGTGACCACAGCTGCCAGGCAGCTAATCATCTCTTCTCCGAGGCCTGGTGACCCTGGGAACGGGGCGGACACACATGGTCCCGGCTCCCCCTAGTGGCCTGTGGGACCCCATTCGGAGCTGTAGGCCTCCCTCGGCCAAGCATGTGTGGGACACCCCGGATCCAACTCCGTCCCCGAGTCTCTTCCCACCCCTGGGGTCTGGTGCCCCTCGTACCCCACAGTACAGGCACCGGGGGTGGGGGGGGGGTCCCGGGAGCCCAGGTGCTTTGGAGAAAGTACCTTCTACGCCTGCCCGTGAGTTACATTTCCTGCCATGGTCTCTCGCTTTCCAGACCACAGCTGGGACTTTTCTCGGCTTGATGGGATGCTGGGAAGCAGAACCTTGAGCACCAGGATGGACCCCGGCACCCGTGCCCGGACATCCTTGGCGTCTTGGCTTGCATCTTAGACGGATGCTGTGAAAACTGTCCCAACGAATGTTAGCCCACACAGCGCCCCAGCAACCCTAAGAAACGCTACCAGCATCAGTGAAACCAACCAAAAGACGGGTGCCACCCACCCCAGAACTAAACCAGGAATAGCAGGGCTCCTGAGCCACCTTACTTCTGCTGCCAAGTAAGAAGGGCTTATTGGGGCAGCCTGGTGGGTGGCTCAGTCGGTTGAGCATCCAGCTCTTAATCTCGGCTCGGGTCATGATCTCAAGGTTCGTGGGTTTGAGCCCCGTTGTCAGGCTCTGTGCTGACAGGGCGGAGCCTGCTTGGGATTTTCTCTCTCTCCCTCTCTCTTCTGCCCCTCCCCTGTTCTCTTTCTCTGTCTCTCTAAATTAATTAATTAATTAATTTAAAAAAATTTTTTTAATGTTTATTTATTTTTGGGAGAAAGAGAGCATGAGGGGGAGAGGGACAGAGAGAGGGAGGCACAGAATCGGAAGCAGGCTCCGGGCTCCGAGCTGTCAGCACAGAGCCCGACGCGGGGCTCGAACTCACGAACCGTGAGATCGTGACCTGAGCTGAAGTCGGACGCTCGACCGACCGAGCCACCCAGGCGCCCCAATAAATAAATTTTTTTAAAACAATTAATGAGTCACTGGACTGTCCCTCTGTGTCTCTACCTGCATTATGAGCCTCCCTGAGAGACTCAGTAAGGATCAACTGAGATGATACTTGGAGACTGGGTAGGACAGTGTCCGCCGCTCGGTAAATCTCAGCCAAACGGCATCAGGAGAGCACCCACATCATACACTTCCATGAGCTTCTGTCCCGACGCGTTGATGCTTCAGGGTTCTGCGAAGGTCAAACTAATTTCATTGTAGATTTTAAGAAAAAGGCAGTGCTGTCTGCCGAGACTTTCCTCGACCGGTGCCCGCCTACAGTGTGTATTTATGGCCGATGTGGCCATTGGAAATAAGATGCTTTGGAGAATTGGATGCCTTCCGAGTGGAGTCATGGGATATTCTTTGTTTGTAGGCAGCTGGTTAAATTCTGACCTGAGTTATCTTGGGATGGCTTGTAAGTGGCCTGCGGGAGACGCATTTTGGGCTCGAGCCCGGTCCCTCCAGGACAGGTGTCCACCCGAGAATGTTGGCACTGGTTTAGGAAACTCTGGTGGGGAGACCAGGCCTCAGATCCATCAGTCCAAGGGCCCTAAAGATATCCCAGCCCCAGAAGGGCCTCGCGCGGTGGGCTCAGACAGAAAAGGAAACCAGCTCTGCGTTAAGGGGAAAAACCAGGCATTGACGATTCTAGAGCTTGGGCCTCTTGACCAGTCCTTAAAATTGAATGCGTTGGCTGGGGGAGAGGGTCAGCGCTTTCCGTAGAAGCTGTGCTGTGGGGACACACTGAATCCAGCTAAACGAGCCCCTTGAATCATAGGTCTTTGGGTGACGGGGTCGTAGCGTTTCAGCTTTCCCGAGCCACCAGCTCAGGCCCGCCGGTACTGAGTGTCTTTCCTTCCCCTGGCCTGACCTCATGTTGGCTCCCACCTGCTCTATCTCTGCATGCCGAGATTACATATTTTTCCCATGGCATAAATAAACTCCGTTGCCTTTTTCAAGGTGACTAATTGTAAAGACTCGTGGGACGTGGAGGAAATTGTTACTAAGTTTATCTGCTGGGGGGGGGAAATGCATTTTGTCTCTTCCGTATGAAATGAAACGGCACTGTTTCCTGCAGGGATCCTCGTGATTGTCCTTCACCTTCTTTAAAACAAAGAAATTCCCTGAAAGGCAGGAGATGTTTTCCAGTGACTTCTTACTCTTCCTTACCCCATCTCTGGCCACGATAGGGACGCAAATGTATTTTAAATACCAATAATTTGGGGGAGGGGGGGCTCCTGATGAACTCCAGGGTTTAGCCGGTGCCACGGGGACGGAGCTTTGGGAGGTAATAAAAGAAGGACCTCAACAAAGTCTTCAGAGTGACCTCTGTCCCCTAGGGGTAACGGACCAATGTGAACTTGGCCTCGCCGCCTCTCCCCTCGCCCCTGCGATCAGAGTGTCTTCTGGCTGGCTGCATGGAGAAGGCCTCGGAACGCTTCCTCTGTCACCTCCCCTTTGGGGGGGGGGGTTCTTGTTACCCTGGTTGACATCGGGTTGGTGCAGGGCAGGGGGTGGGGGCCGGATCACGGCAGGGCCCCTCGGGCACTCTTGTCTCCCCGATGCCGATGCCGGGCCGCACAGCTGAAGCACCTTATGAAAATAGCATTAAAATGTGTAATGTACCATAAATAAGCGGCGAGAGACAGCCAGGAAGCTGTGCTAATCACCGCTTTGATGTCGTATGAATTACTGTATTTTTAAGGGCCTCATGTTTCTGACTGCTTGTTTTGACTCGGCCGCCACCGCCTTCGCGAAGGCTCCTGGACCCCCTTTCCACCTCTTGTCCCCTCCGTGCTGACAGCTGTCGGCCCCTGACTCACCGGAAAACGATTCTCCACCCTTCCCCTCCCTCCCAGCTCTTTCCTGGCGGGGCTCCCAGCAAACCTGGCCTCCCCTCCCCCGGGAGTGGTGGGGGGGGGGGCGGGGAGAGGGCAAGGGCGGCCGTGGGGCGCCGGTCCAGGCCCTCCGGAGGCTCCCGTGTCACCGGCCCGCCGGTCCCCGCACCGGGCGGCCGGGTCCTATTTTTAATCTGGGGGAACCGGTGCCCTCTTAGTTGGCGGCGTCCGGAGGCGGGGGTGCCGGTGCAGCGGGCGGCTTGCGAGGGGAGAGCCCGTTGGCCGCGGGGGGACCGTGCAAGACGAAGGCCCCGCGCTCGGGGTCGGGGACCCGGGGCAGGCCCGGCTCACGTGTCACCGACGGCCGAGAGCGAGTCTCCGGGTCCTGGGGTTTGAGGAGCTGGATGCACTCGCTTGACCTCGTGATCACATGGATGACACAGGGCGCAGGCAGACGCGGGGGCTGTCTCCGCCTTGTAGCCACCCAGGTGGCCCCTTTCCGACCCGACGCGACTTCTCGCAGCGCCCCCCCCCCCCCCCCCCCCCCACGTGCAGGTTCCACCGAGGATCCAGCACCTTCCCCGCCCTGCGCCCGGGCCCAGGGGCGCCCTCTGGTGGCCGGAAGGGCTTGGCACAGACTTCTCTCTTCCTCATTCCCTTTTGGTCTCTCTCTCTCTCTCTCTCTCTCTCTCTCTCTCTCTCTCTCTCCAACACTATTAAGCATATTCTCAGCTTTTGTGCTTTCCTGTAATCCTTGGAGTGAAAAGTATTCGCCGCTGTTTGAAGATGTGCAGGGGAGACTTTTACCATCCCCAGGCAGGCCGTGCTCATCCCCTCAAACTCACACGTTGGAAACATTTCTCTCTCTCTCTCTCTCTCTCTCTCTCTCTCTCTCTCTCTCTCTTTATGTTTATTTTAGAGGGTGAACAAGAGCACAAGCAGGGGAGGGACAGACATAGAGGGAGACAGAGGATCCCAAGCGGGCTCTGCAAAGACAGCAGAGATCCCACCGCGGGGCTCGAGCTCACAAATCACCAGATCGTGACCTGAGCCGAAGTCAGACGCTTAACCCACTGAGCCATCCAGGCGCCCCCGGAAACATTTCTTTAAAGATTTCCCTGCCGAGGGGCGCCTGGGTGGCTCAGTCGGTTACACGGCCGACTTCCGCTCAGGTCACGATCTCACGGTTAGTGAGTTCGAGCCCCGAGTCGGGCTCTGTGCCCACAGCTTGGAGCCTGGAGCCTGCTTCGGATTCTGGGTCTCCCTGTCTCTCTGCCCCTCCCCTGTTTGCACTCTGTCTGTCTGTCTCTCTCTCTCAAAAATGAATAAACATTAAAAAAAAAAAACAAACTTTAGAGATTTCCTTGCCTTCAGGATGCCAACCCCTCATCCTTACTTATTCCTGTGTCTCGAAATTAAACGAAATCTCTTAAAGCTGTTTTTTTTTTGTTTTTTGTTTTTTGTTTTTTTTTTTTTGTCCTCCCTGCTTTGTTCAGATAGTGTTAAGAGCTGCCCTGTGGATACAGTCTGGAGGCTGCTGTTCCCAAACCTCCTGGTCCCACCTGTGTGTGCAGGCATCAGGCTCCACTTGGCTAAACCTTGTGGTGCAGAGGATGCGGCCTCCAGGGACTGACTCCTGGGCCAGCACCTTCCTGCCTCTCTGTACTGGTCCCTGTGCGGGCATCAGGCCCGGCTGCTGGTCTACGACCCCCTCCTGGTCGGTGAGGCCTCCCCATCTTGGCCCCGTGGCAGTGGGGCCGGGGAGGTCTTCCTGCCTTCACCCATTGTAGACACTTCCTTTTCTAAATCCCTTGGTGTTCTCCATTCATGCTATCTTGTATCTTGTATTTTCTGGTCAACATCTCCGAACTACCTCCCCAAGATGATCTCTCCTGGGTAGACCCCAAGCTTTTACCCTTTCCCCTACTTTTTTCCTCCGTGGTTAATAATAACGTCAACGACAGCGCTCTCAGTGAACAACTGCAGACTGGGGACCAACGTCATCTTGTGCCTCAGTTTACCTGATCCCCACTATGATTTTGCAGAATCTGTGTTGCTACTTTTATTCCCACCAAACCTCTGCAGTGAAGCGTGGAGAGCCTGCCCTTGGTCCTGGTTCTCCACGAGGAGGGTGGGGCTGGGGCTGTGATCCCGGCCACGGATTATGTGGTCTCGCTTGATCAGTCCCAGTGTCTTCGAAGCAAGGACCCTGCCATGGGAGTTCCTTCTTGTGGTCATAGTAACGCCCGTGATAAAGGGTTAGTTAAACTCCCTGTTTGCAAATGAGAGTATAGTAAAATATTTGGATAAGCAAAATTTTTTTTTAATTTAATTTTATTTTTTTAAGTTTATTTATTTTGAGAGAGAGATAGAGAGTGAGCAGGGGAGGGGCAGAGAGAGACGGAGAGAGAGAATCCCAAGCAGGCTCCGCCCTGCCAGTGCAGAGTCCGATGCAGGGCTCGATCCTGTGAGCTGTGAGATCAGAACCTGAGCCAAAATTAAGAGTCAGACGCTGAACCGAATGGCCACCCGGGCACCCCTTATTTTATTGTTAAATATTATATACTATTGAATGTTGGAGAAGATATATAGCAAACATAAAGCAAGATCTCTCTCTCTCTCTCTCTCTGATGTTGTCTCTCTAGGATGTTGTAGCCTCCAAGCAGCAGAGAAACAACCAAACCGGCTTAAACAGAAAATCAATTGCTAACCCCACTCGGAGGGTTTGGAAGGATGTTTACTCAGTCAGTGGCTCCAGCTCTAGTTAGTAAACACTTTGGGGCCTGCCTTCCTTCAAATAATGGTCTTATTCTCGAGCCGGTGGGAACCTAGGATTTCGCAGTTCTGAGACCCACTTTGGGGCAGGTGATGTTCGGAGCAGAACGGTCTTGCTTACAGAAGCTTCCCTGGAACAGCGGGAGGGAACTTTCTTAGGGCTCCCCATTCGGGCTTGCCTTTGTCCCAACATCTCACCTTGTGCATCCTGCAGTGGCCCGCCCGGTCCCAAGGCTGGTCCCCCGCCACAGCAGGGCTGAGCTCAGTGCAGGGACGAACATGCATGGCAGGTGGAGAGATCCCTGAGGACCGTTGGGATTTCACGAGGGAGGACGAAGGGAGGGTGCCGTCCGCCGGTGAGATTCCCGGCCTCGCGTGGCAGACTTCGGTGTTTGAATTTTGTTTTGGTTCCTCGCTTGTGGGGATGAGTTCACACATTTTATCAATCAGTCTCTCACATCAGTGGGATGACTGGGGTGGGGGGAGTGAGTCTCACGCCATGGCAGAAAGCCCAGCTTACCTCAACTGCTCTCTGGATTTTTCGGTCTCCCAGCTGTATTTTTGGTGCCCTGCCTTCGTCATTAATTCACCGTGTGCTTACTGAGCACGCAGCCCGCCTCTGGCCCTGCTCCAGGTGCTGGAGACCCAGCAGTGAGCGGGCTGCAACGTTCCCTCTCTCCCAGAGCGCATGTCTTAGAGAGGGGAAAGGTCAGTAAGCAGATGAGCAGAAGGGATCACTTTGAATGATGGGAAGTGCCATGTGGCAAACCAAGTGGGATGATGTGAGATGAAGGAACCAAGGAGAACGGGAAGAACAGGCAACGTTCTCTGCAGGACTTGTCATAAAACACACACACACACACACACACACACACACACACACACAATGGAGGGGCCTAGTTAAAAAATCATGAAAAATTTCAAGACAGCCGCTGTCCAGCATTAAGCCGAGGGCAGAGCCCTTCTAAGCCTGAGCCCCGCTTCCCCCGGCATCCACACGGGTCCTCTGCCCGCGACGTTGGCCCTGGACAGGGGACTGCTTTGGCAATATGGTGGTCAAGGAAGACTTCTTGCAGAGTGACATTGGGATGAGATTCTGATGAGCGCTGAATTCCAGCCATGATCCTGTGGGGATAAACAGTCTGGCTTGTCACGGGCACAGCAGGAAAGGGGCAGCCCAGGGAGAGAGGCCCAGAGCCAGGCCAAAGGGCAGAAATACCACCTAAGCACATCAGCTGGTGTAGACCAACTTCAGAGGTTCACCATCCAAGCTTGTGTGGATCTCACTCTCTGTCAGCGGAAGGTTTGAAGAAGAGGCTGTCGTGACTGCATTTGTGCTCGGAAAAATTCACTCTGGTGTCCGGGCAGGAAGAAGAGAGATCAGTGAGGAGACGATTCCAGTTACCTGCGGGGTGGGGGGAAGATCCAGACTAAAATGAACATCACCGAGAATCCTTGTGTAGACGGGCCAAATAAATGTTTGTATCCATGGGATCATATTTATTCTATTCATTCAAACATAGATTGTATCCACCGGATGTTCGTGGACTTGGGCTACCTGCACTATTTATCACACTAAGGTTATGTATTTACCATGTACGTGAACTATGATGTCACACAGTTATGTTTATTTAAAATCTGGAAACACCTCCAGTATTTCTGTATCAGGAGAACTCAGCTCTGCTCAGGTGGATCCCTCCTCCTCTCCCGATCTGATGCCTTGTGGGCTTTGGTCCAACTTCCACCCTTCCGGGCCCTAATCCGGAACGGTGGACGGCCTGTGGTCCCTCCCACTCGTTCATGCCTGCCCCGCACTCTCCAGGAGGCTGCTTTGCCAGCCCTTTGGCCCAGGAAGACCTCCTCCAGGACTTTCTGCCCCTCTGTCGCTGAGGCTGTCACTGCAGCCCGGACTACGGCCACGGGCTTTTCCTCCAGGGCTCCAGGGTCTGCGTGCTTTCCCGGGGTCATAGTGTCAGCTCTGGGGCGCCAGGGTCTGTGTGTGTGTTTGGGTGTCTGCAGAGACCCCCCGCCACCCCCTGGGGCCCCGCACACACTTTGCTGGACACAAAGAACGAAAGAGTAGCAGTCAGTAGCAGGGCGGGGTGTGGGTCCCGACCCCCTGGCCCAGGATCAGAAGGCTCAGTTTCTGCAGCTGAGTCTGCTGTCGCTAAGCTCAGGTTTGCCGTCTGTATTGGGGGACGAGGGTGATTCCCATGTCGCGTTCGTCTGCCAGGGGAGCCCTGAGCACGTCCCCAGACTGCGGGCCCAAACGCAGGGCCTTACTTCCCACGGCTCTGGAGGCTTGGACATCCGGATGTGGACATGGCTGGTTTCCCCAGTGTCCTCTCTCCTTGTAGATGGAGTCTTCTTCTCCCCGGGCACGTCTGTGTCCTGATTGTCCTGACTGCCGCCTGTCGTGGGAGCACCAGCCTGATTGGGTTAGGACCCTCCTCCAAGATCCCATGTAACCCTATTCACTTCTTTATTTTTTTTCTTAATTTTCAACTTTATTTATTTATTTTGAGAAAGAGAGAGAGAGAGAGAGTGCAAGGAGGGGAGGGACAGAAAGAGAGAAAGAGAGGATCCCAAGCAGGGTCCGCACTGTCAGTCCAGAGCCCGATGCGGGACTCAAACTCGCAAACTGTGAGATCATGACCTGAGTCGAAACCAACCGTCAGACACTTAAGCGACTGAGCCACCCGGGTGCCCCAAACCCTAATCACTTCTTTAAGGACCCTGTCTTCATTGGGGGGGGTGAGGACTTCAATGTGAACCTGAGGGCACACGGTTTAGCTCCCAGCACCCCTCATAGAATTACTGCATGTGTCACTTGTGGCCACTCACATGAAGTTCTCTGTACCCTCTGCATGCCGGGAAGTTTCTCTGTGACATTCAAGCTAAGTGTGAGCCACAGAGGAAGTGGCACAGAGGGGGTCCGCCCTGGCTCCTGTCGGAAGTGCGCCCGACGGAGCTCAGGCAGCCAGTCACTACCTGCACCACTGTTTGCGTGGCCCTGAGTCCCCAGCTGATGTTGTGTTAGCCATTTCAGGGGGGTATATCTTGTCCCCTCAGAGGATGCATTCTTGCTGGACGGGACAGCTCTTTTCTGTTTGCAGATCTCTCCGACTGGTGTTATAATGAGGACACCTTTACTAGTCACAAATTGAATGAGATGGGATGAAAATCACTGGTGACATTTGCTCATTATTTCCCTCTGCACCAGCTGCATGCGGGGTGGGGGGGGGGGCGTACAGGGAAAGGCCGACAGTACGAACCCCAGATCCCATTTGTCCCGCCTCCTTCAAAAGCTCCAGGGAAAGCATATGCAGCTTCTGGAACCGGTCAGAGCTGAGTCCCTCAAATCTGCTCTGCCCTGCTCTTGTCAAGTGACACGACTTGTCTGAACCTCCGTGTTCCCCTCTTTTTTATTTTGTTTTATTTTATTTTATTTTATTTTACTTTATTTTATTATTTTATTTTATTTTATTTTATTATTTTATTTTATTTTATTTTACTTTATTTTATTATTTTATTATTTTATTTTATTATTTTATTTTATGAGTTTATGATTTTATTTTATTATTTTATTATTTTATCTTATTTTATTTTATTATTTTATTGTTTTATTTTATGATTTTATTTTATGATTTTATTTTATTTTATTTTACTTTATTTTATTATTTTATTATTTTATTTTATTATTTTATTATTTTATTTTATGATTTTATGATTTTATTTTATTATTTTATCTTATTTTATTTTATTTTATTTTATTTTATTTTAATTTTTTTAAGTAAGCTTCATACCCAGCACGGAGCCCAACACAAGGCTTGAACTCACAACCCTGAGATCAAGACCTGAGCTGAGATCAAGAGTTCAGACGCTTAACCGACTGAGCTCCCCAGGTGCCCGGTGTCCTCCTCTTTAACCTTGAAATCCCCTTACCTCTTCTGCACTGTTTGTTGGTAGTTTCGGAGACCCTTACTCTGACTACCTGCGACAATCCAGGGCAGTTGGGGGTGTAAGCGATCCTTTGGGGGGTCCCCCCATACACCTTTCCTGCCCACATTATGGGCCTCTCGTAAGCACCTACCTTACCGCCTAGTCCAATTAATACATTTTTGCGCCTTAAATACACCATGTAATTTGGGTCCACTATTATTCTGTCTTTAGATTCAGATTTACTCTCAGGAAAGAGAATTCAAAACGGATGGCCTTCTTTAGCAATGGAGACATTCTTTAGCCAAAGGAGGCTATAGAGCCTCAACGTGCCAGGCGTCGGAGAACCCACAAAGAAACAAAACCAGAAATCCCTGCCTTCATGGAGCTTAGATGGTGGGGGGAGTGGGGGGAGCGGTGTGGGAGAAACAGTAAACAAACAAAAAACCAGATGGTGGTAAGTGGTAGGCAGGGGGATAAAATGGTGGGATTTGGACGGGGCCGTTGCTATAGTAACTGGCTGGTCCCTGGGGGCCTCACCGAGGTGACTCCTGAGCAGAGATGGGAGGCGGTGGAAGGAGTGAGCTTCCAGGATATTTCGGGAGAGACTCCCAGGTGGCCAGAACAGGAGCCTAAGAGGCCAGAGGTGGGAAAAAGCACAAGATATCCCAGAGGTGGCCTGTGGCTGCTGGGGGTCGGGGTAGGGGGAGCCGTGCAGGTGGAGTGGAGGCCCGGAGGGCTCTGGCAGCCACCTTGAGTGAGCACAGAAGGAGCTAGAATGACCACAGCAGAGGAGGGAGGAGCCTGACCAGTGCCTGCAGTGACCGCAGGGAGGGCAGGCCGCAGGAGGCAGGGGGCCCAGGTGGAGACTGCAGGGTCAGAGCAGGAGGACGGAGGACGGAGGACCTTCCTTTCTCTGTCCCCATGGGAGAGAAAGTCTGTCGGAACCCACTTTGCTTCAGCTTGGAGAGCTGGGTGTCGTGTAGAGACCCGGTCACCGCGAGGCTCTCGCTGACGGTAACCTGGCCCACCTGCTCCTACAGGTAAGATGCTCCCGTGTCTCCTCTTGAAGACGGTCTCCTTGCCGAAAAGCATTAAACCTACAGCACTCTGCACGGGAGGGCTTAGCACCGCCCTCTTCGCACCAAAACCCCCGCGACAATATCACTCTCAGCGACAGGTGCCAGATCTGTGCGTCCGGATCGGACTTAACGCGTGTGAATTGCTTCTGCTGCTGAGACCACACCTGTCCGTCTCCATCCGGAGACCGTCACAGGGCGATCGATTTCTTTCATTTGCAGGTACACACGTTTGCAGGCCGCGGGGGCAAATCATTCTCTGAGCCTTTTCCGTCTAAGCTTTTCACTTTAAAAGGCCGTTTGTATTTATCAGGATTGTGCCTGACCCGAAAAGCTTTATCTTCCAAGATTCCCGTCCCCCCCCCCCTTTTTTTTTTTTTTTACCTGTTATTAGGTACTAAATATCTCCTCGGAATGAGAAAAGTTGAATTTAGAATGTGGTGGCAGGGCAATAGGTAAGAGAAGTATGACATCCTCTAGTCTGGCCCAGCTAGAGAAACGCTTTGGAAACAATTTTGTCTGTCTCTCCGAGGCCAGGAAATAGGAACAGTACCCTCCAGACGTGGAGGAAAGAGCAGGGGCCTTCTGACTCTCTTCTCCGTACATCTGCCTGCCACTTTTCTCTGTTTTCTCTTCTCGAATCCAGACCCATTTTTTTTTTTTTTTTTTAAATGCAAAAAGCCTGGAGGAACATTTCCTTCTGAAAGGAATCCTGAGATGTTGACGGTCCCTCCCAGGATATGCAGTGGTTTCCGTTCAAGCGTCTGTACCCCCGCCCAGCTGGCATTTCATCTTTACGTCTGAGGATAAACCCAACCATCCCCCCAAGGTGAGGACCACCCTTCACTCTTTTTCTGATCTGCTAAAGGTCCTTGTCTCAGGTCCTGTACGCAGGGAGCCCTCGGGGGATGTTTGGGGATTGTATTTGAACCTACCCTCCAAATCCAGGTCCCTAAGACTGGTGCTCAGTCCGCACGAGCCCAGAATCTCAACCCCTTGCCCCCCAGTGCCTACCGTGGGACTTTGCATGTGGTGGGTAATCTTTTAAATAAAAATCGTGTGATTGTAATCGTCTCGGCTCAAGAGTTACACCTCCGCTTGAGCTGTCGGAAGACTTACTCCAGGGTCTCTAATTACCTGGAAGTGCTAAAGTGGCCAAGAGCTCAATTTTCCTTTTAATCTGCATTTTTAAATTTTGAGAGCCTTTTGAGTCTCCGTATTTTGTGAGCTCTCGCTTCGGGGCTTGTCTAGATCACGTGACGGGGTGTCCTACAGCCGATCCAGGTGCAGTGTTTTCTTAAAAACCCTCATTATTGGGGCGCCTGGGCGGCTCAGTCAGTTAAGCGTCCGACTTCGGCTCAGGTCGTGATCTCGAGGTTGGTGAGTTCGAGCCCCGCGTCGGGCTCTGTGCTGACAGCTCGGAGCCTGAAGCCCGCTTCGGATCCTCTCTCTCTGTCCCTCCCCTGCTTGCACTCTGTCTCTCAAAAATAAACATTAAAAAAATGTAAAACCAAAACGAAAACCAAAAAACCCCCCTCATTATTGATGAATTTAAAGTTACAATGGGCCGGGTGTCCGCAAAAGATGAATGGTTAAGCAGGATTTGTGGAAAGCATCAAACTGTACAGATGGATACAATTCAGAAAAAGGAGAGTCGGTGACAACCCATTTTGTGTTTGGCTGGCAGTTGAAAGGAGGGTTTAAAATCATGTAAAGTCCCCAAGGCACCCATTAATAGCCTATTTCGTGTCTTTGATTCCTGCAAAGTAAAGATATTATGCTTCAGAGTCTCCTAAAATTAAGGAGACATGGGTGAAACGTATCACATTTGATTTACACATACTTTAGTTTTTTCATGAAGTCTGGTTAAGCTTGGAGCTTTTCTGTTATTTTACTGTTTGCATTGCTGTCTGGAGAGATGTTTGCCTACGTTTTAGCCTGTGAGAATGTGTTGTGGTTTTTTTTCCCCCAGACCAGAAAACAACCCAAATATCCTCGGTTTTCTACCCCAGAAATTCTTGGTTAAGTTCTCTCACTCACAATTTATTGCATTCAAGAAGGATAAAAAGAAGGGGGGAGGGGCAGTCCCTGGGGGCCTCTCCTGCCCAAGTGAACTCAGGCAGCTGGGGGTTCGGGAACTTGGGGAGACTTGTACCTACAGCCACTCCCTCCCCCACCCCAGTGGAAGGCCTGGCGGCTCCTCGTTCTTTCCCGTTCAATCTCCTGGCCTCAAACTCTGCTTTCTTTTTCTCTGGGTTTCCAACTTCCCTGTGGAGAATTAGCCCTCCTCCCCAGTTCTTTCTCGCCTCAAGCAACTCTGTCTTCTTTCTCCCATCGCAAGAAAAATCTCAAATGTATACAAAGCCCCAAGTCCATTTGCCAACATCATCCTTCCATCGATCCCAGAAGAATAATTTTTCTCAGAAAGTCCACTTTTTTTCCATCCTGGAAATTACAAGTTGTTTCCTGATCATGTATATGCTCATGTTATTGGAGCGCAGGGAATCTCAATCCTCAAAGATGCCATACATGTTGAATCATGCATCTTTTATTCCATCCCTAAGTTTTTATCAAATTCCCCTCCTCTGTGCAGAACTGCCCTCCTTCTGTGATCAATTCGAAAGACCAAACGGGGTTATTTCATATCACCTTTTAGATACTTGTTTTCTGAAAGGTAGAAGCAAAATTGATTTTGTTGACTTGGGCATAATTGTGTTGAGCTTTTCCCATGGGAAGACACCAACATTTAGGTGTGTTTCCATCTTGGAAAAAATGGAGTCACTGCTGAGTGCTTCTTTCTGTTGGTGAAAATTGATATCGAGCTTGAAAAACGATGCAAACTTTCTAAGGTACGTCTTACCCTGTTGTACTGGGATTGTCTGAAACTCATATGCCGCCGTTATCAGACTATAATTTTCTTGTGGATGGGACTTTTGGATTTCCCTCTACGTTCTCACACATTGGGCCATAGTAATCCTTCAATTAATTTTTTTTAAATAAATAAAAGAATGATTTACCAGATATATTTGAGCAGAATCTAAATAAATCAGTGAGTGAGTGAGTGAATGAATGAATGTATCTGGGATTTTTTTCGATTGATTTTGATGCCAAGCCAAGGTTTGGTTCCAGCCTGAGGCCATTTTCACTTCAAAGAGTGTCTACTTCTGTCCTCAGAATCCATTCTTTACATTTATGCGTGGAGGGAATTTCAAATAAAATAGAAGTGTCTGCAGAGGGGCTGAACACTCCTCATAAAGAGTGAGGAGAGATAGGAGTGGGAAAGATTGTGGGAAGATGTGGGCCAAGCAGCTATAGAATCTGAGGTGGCAGAGAATCTTGGGGATGGCCAGAGAGCACAAGTGCATGGCATGGAATTCAGAAGGCACAGGATTCCATAAGATGCTGTGATTTCTAGAACAATCCACTCCGGGTCATATAACATGATAACTGAAGTCTTGGATTATGAAGTTCATGGGTGGGATTGAAGGTGGAGGAGAGAATCTAGTAGATATTTCCAGGGCTTCTAAGAATACTAGAAACAAGGGTATCAGTTTTGGAAAATAAGAAATTACTATCAATTATGGCGAAAGTAGTGTGGTTTGCAGAGTGGAAAAATACATGATTAAAACATTAAAACAAGTAACCAAATGAGAAGTTGTCTGTTCCAATGTAGAATTGTATGGTTTTCACTAAATCAAAAATAAATCTCTCTCCTCACCCCTAACCCTCACTCCACTTAGCTGTTCCTAGGACGAGAATGATTCTGAGGGTTCTAAATTTTTAGGATCGTAGGGTGCTAATGATAGAGAGGAATTCGGAGAATATCTGTTCACTTCTCCTGGGAAACAGACGGAGGCGAAGGGTCTCTGCTTCGTTGGAGGTGGAGACAGGACTCAGATCTGCGTCTCTTAACTGTTTTACCCAAGTCCCCGCCCACGTCCGTCGGTGAAACTGCTGCCCTTGGCCTGAAGTCGCCCCATAAAATAAATGGTAAGTGATCTGAACTTTCCAATAACCTGTGGGATGTGTGCGTGTGTGAAACTGAGCTGAACAAAGGCAGAGGCATGTTGTGTCCCCCTCCAATTCATATGTTGAAGCTCTAGCTCTGAGCTCAGAATGTGACTTCATTTGGAGACGGGGTCTCTATAGGGGGAAGCAAGTAAACATGAGGCCATTGCCATGGGCCAGAGACAGGGCCCTGGAACAGATCCCACAGCCTCAGAAGGCAACAACCCTGCAGACACCTTGCTTTTGGCCCCGCCGACCGGGCCAGTCTGTTCTCAAGCCACCTAGCCCCTGGGACTTTGAGACAGAGGCCCCAGGAAGCAGCACGTTAACGGCATTCTTAGGTTTATTGGCCTCCCTATCGGAAAACATTTGTCCAAGACCAGCATAAAGCTGACGTGAAAGTTTCTCTTCTTTTATCATGGTAAAACATACAGAACATGAAATTCGCCATTTTATCCATTTGTGAAACGTACCATCAGTGGCACTGACCACGTTCTCCGTGTTGGGCAGCCAGCACCATGATCCGTGTTCAAAACGTTTTCATCATCGAAAACAAACTCTAACCATACAGCGTTCTCAGTCCGTCCGCTGGATTTATACAGGCTTGCTGGATCTATTTCTGCACCTTCCCGATGGTGCTTGTGAGAAGTAGGCTTGCATCTGTCATAAATGCCATTATAGGGGCACCGGGGTGGCTCGGTCGGTTAAACACTTGACTTCGGCTCAGGTCACGATCTTGCGGCCCGTGGGGTCGAGCCCCGCGTCGGGCTCTGTGCTGACGGCTCGGAGCCTGGAGCCCGCTTCGGATTCTGTGATCCCTCTCTCTCTGCCCTTTCCCTGCTCATGCTATCTCTTCCTCTCTCTCAAAAAAAAATGTATAAATATTAAAAAAAAAAAATCAGCTCCATGATTGTCAGCTGGGCCACCAGAATGCATGGCACACACTGGAAGATGCTGTCTGTGAGTTCCTCCACCGGCTTCCTACGGGATCCCATGCTCTGCCCGCCCTCTGCGTGCACGCTGTCCCCTTGCCTCCCCTCATTCAAGCCTGCTTTGGCCACAGGGCCTCTCCCTCTGGTCGAATGGTCTCCCCAGATAGCACTCAGCACGTGCCCCCATGTGCTCTGAACTCCCATGTCACCTTCTCAGAGACGCCTTCCTGACCACCCATCTCAAACGCACAGGCTAACGCAGGGAAGGGGCAAATGTAAGAGAAGACACACTGGGATCCTGGCTGTTCTCTATCTCAGGATGCCGTGGCCTTCTCTCCTTGTTCTAAGCGAGTTCTGGTTTGGAAGAGAGGGGTGGCTTCTGGGAGCTACCGGTGCCCTGTCCCCGCCCACAGACACGGCAGCTTACTCTGCCCCACAGCCAGGAGTTCTCACTTGCTCGTGGTCACCAAGGGCACTCAGTCCAACGGAGAGGCAGGGGCTGCCGAGGACGGACGTGCGTGTGGCATACATCACCTCTGCTCACACCCATGCCCCACTGCCCCTGAGACTTTATCGACAGATCACGAGTTCCAAGATAAAAAGACGGATTTTAGGCTGGTGATGGCATTGAAGGGAAGTGCAGGGCCCATCAGGCAGCCTGCATGGACCCCCAGTGGCGGAGGATGACGCACACAAATCTATAGGCGCATGCCCTCCCGGAGTTGCCCCAAATCGACAAATGCACCCCCCTCACCTTCTTGTTTTATCTTCGAGTCAACACATCGCTCTTTGTTCAAGACCAGTTTCTCAGCCTTGCTTTTACAGCCAGCTTCCTCTCAGGTTCTGCAAGGTCTTGCCTAGATTTAATCCTGCTTCTCCTGGCTTTTCCCCCTTTCCCCGGCATCACCTCCACATCTCTTAACTCGTTCAAGCCTTCCTCACCCAGCAATGACAATGGTCCCCGCCGAGAAAGCCTGCCATGTTCCCGTGTGTCTCCCCTGCCCCTGCAGCCAGGCTCCGGAATTCTCTCCCTCGCGCCCTCTCCGGAACTAGGCTACAGGACCAGGTTCAAGGTCATTGCTCTGTGTGTTTCAACGTCTATTCTCCACAGTCACCCTGCTTGAGTTCTGGCTCTCATTCTGCAGGTCATGATCCACGTGGGCACTGGTGAGTCAGGAGAGAAAGGTTCTCAACACAAAGTCACATATTCTTTTATCCCAAGGGTGTCACTTGATTTCTCAAAGCCCAAGGGGCTGCAGCAAATCCAGGGCACTGACTGGTTGTATTTACAGAACAAAGATGCAAGGAAAAGTAAAACAGTGACTGAACAGTTGGGTGTTTGGAGTTTAAGACAAGAAACCATTGAGATCGTGAGGGTGCGTGGTATCTGAAGTGGGATCTTTAACCTGATATTTTCAACCTGTGCCCTGCAAGGGAGCCCCTTGTAGCCACCCGCCTCTGAACTTGAACTTCCCAAAGACCTCCTGTCCCATGGAAGGGGCAGCTCTTTGTGTCAGGGTCCAGGCTTACTCAGACTCTCCTGAGACTCCCGGTGGAATTGGAAGCTGTCCTTAGGGAAGAGAGGAGTTACCTGAGGGCTGGCAGGAGGCTGCCGGTGGGGACTCCTGAGAAGGACCTCAGCAGTCACTGTCCAGCCAAGTTGAACGGAAATCAGGGTCAAACCTCAGGATGTCCGAGCCATGAGTCAGATCCTCTGGAGGACCACTGGGTCCTGACTGGGGCTCCCTGAAAACAGTGTCTGAGCTCATCAGACCCTGTTGACACCCTCAGGGAATGGCCACAGTCAGGTTGGAAAGACCAGTGGGGCAGCTCCTGGCCTCCCGGGGACCTGAGCGCTGTCTGTCTGTCTTCTTCTCTGTTAGGTCGTGCAGACCCTCCTGTCTCCGACATCATCTCGGGAAGGAGACTGAGGTAGGATACGACCTTGAAGGAGAGGGTGTGGTGGGCACCAACTGGGCACAGATGGCCTTGTAGGGATGCCACGACCTCCTGGGACACACAGCACCAATGGAACCAAATGGCACCTTGAAACTCCCACTTACCATTCAAACTTGTGCACGGCACCACCCTCGTCTTCTGCTTGCTGTGAGCGTGAGGTCTCTATCGACCACCGCTCACACCTTCCCCACGGGTCACCCAGAAGACGGATTTCTCTCTGTGGGCTGAGCATATGCTGCGACTCTTCTCTCTTCACCGCGCGGACACTGTTCTGACAGCTCAGGCAACGCTTGTGCCCTTGATGAGAAGGTCTCTGGGCAAGTTGGTAGGGAAGTCCTTTGCACGAGCACTGGGCGGGGTTAGACAGTTGGAAAATCCGCATCTCTATCTGGAAAAAAACAAAACAAAACAATGGAATCATGCAAATTTTCTGGTTCAAAAAGTCCTTGTGTCCTGACAATATATTATGGGATCAGCTTTCTGCCTCAGTCTTAACTCTGACCAGGACTGCGTTTTAAACTCCACTGGGCTATTCCCACGGCCGGAGGTAATAGTTAACAGTTGCTTTGTTTGAAAATACTTGATCCAGGGGCACCTGGGTGGCTCAGTCGGTTGAGCATCCGACTTCAGCTGGGGTCATGATCTCGCGGTCCGTGAGTTCGAGCCCCGCGTCGGGCTCTGTGCTGGCAGCTCCGAGCCTGGAGCCTGTTTCAGATTCTGTGTCTCCCTCTCTCTCTGACCCTCCCCCGTTCATGCTCTGTCTCTCCGTCTCTCAAAAATGAATAAACGTTAAAAAAAATTAAAAAAAAAAAGAAAATACTTGAGCCAATTGCATTATACAAAACGCATAAAAGGAGATACTTTTTTTTCCTAACATTCTTTACTTAAACTTTTATTATTATTATTATTATTATTATTATTATTATTAATTTTTCAATATTACTGGTTGAGATTCTGAACTTTCTTCTGGCTCCTGTTTAGATTTTAATCAGTATCCTAAGAGTTTCCGACTGTCAGTACGTATTTAGATAGACAAGGGCTTGTTTAGTTGGGTGTTTGTTTAGTTCATCCTGCCTATGATTCTTATTTCTTTGGATTCTTCCCTTATCCACACAAATAATTGCATTAGCAAAGCACTAGAAGCTTCTTCCTTTCAGGAGTCATTGCCAAATTATTTTCTATAAAAACGTCAATATGCCAGCCCTCTGTACTTCCCTTTAAAATTTAAAATAATGCAAATCCCAAACATAATTATAGAAGGATGGGATGGTAAAGGAGTATAACAAGAAAATGCTTTTAAAGCAACAGAGTTCACATAGCTGTGTTTAAGATGGCGACATCACTTCTTGTTCATCACAATGAATTCTAAGAATTACTTTATTCTGGATGGTTTACAGAGTTTTCTGTTAAACTTTAATTTTCACAGAACCAAAAGCCAAAGATCATTTCTTAGTCACACTTTAAATCACCTCCAGAGTATCTGCAACCCTTCAGTAAATGACCAAAGGAATTCCCTAAGGTAGGGAATGAGGTGTGGACAAGGCCATTGAAAGAGTCTTTCCTTATTTATCACAATCTGTGGCCTTGGGCCAAACTTTTGATCACCTTGGTTTCCTTAATCTGCCAAAACAATAGGTTTTAATCTTGCAGGTTTCTTTGCCCCAGAAGTGATTCTGTGACTATCAGTTCATGAGTACAAATCATTATATTTTAACATTTTGTTGTGATAGGAAATACTAGCATGTAAGCCTTATTCAGCCGAGTAGAATATTCTAATAGCTTATTATATTTTAACATTTTGTTGTGATAGGAAATACTATCATGTAAGCCTTATTCAGCCAAGTAGAATATTCTAATAGCTTGCTTTCTACGTATTGATTCCATAGGATGTAGACATTTTTTGGTTTCTATATAGTGGGTCTAACTCACCATTGAAGACACAGGGATTTCTAAACTGTGCTTAGCATTTTACTTTTTTGAAAAGTTTTTTAATGTTTATTTATTTTTGAGAAAGAGAGAGAGAGTGAGTAGAGGAGGAGGGTCAGAGAGAGAGGGAGACACAGAATCCGAAGCGGGATCCAGGCTCTGAGCCGTCAGCATAGAGCCCGACACGGGGCCCAAACTCAGGAACCGCGAGATCATGACCTGAGCCGAAGTCGGACGCTCAACCCAGACGCCACCCAGGTGCCCCTGTGCTTAGCATTTTAGACATAGCACCTGAACAGTCTTTTGAGACCTCATGGGTGTGTGACATGTGCAATTGCACAGACCCTTCCCTCCATCCACGGCTCAGAAGAAAACCACACTTAATTTAATGCTCTGTTGTTGCTGTCCAAAATTCTTAACAATGTTGTCTTTGCACTTGTATTTTGTCCGTGAGCAGGGAAGGTACACGCAACATGTGTGTCCACTGTGCCACACTGTCCCATTTGCATGTAGCACTTATAACGTGCCATTGGAATTCCCATGGCCCCACAATGTGTGGGAGTCCAGGAGACCCAAGGCAAGTACAAGGTATGTCCGTGACGTCTATGAAAGTGGAAAAGGTCACTGACAGCCCCAGAGACTTCCCTTTTGAACAAGGACTTGCTTCAAATGGAAAATGGTAGGGCCATTCTAAGAAACAGAGCGGCCAAGGTCCCTATCACGTCCCTTCTAACTGGTGTTAATTTCCTGCATTAACCAAGCAGTGGCACGGCAAATAATGACATAGAAGGAAAAAGAAAGATTGGGTAATCTATGGTTCCTTTCCCTTTCTGTCTTTCCTTCCTCACCAGTAAGCCAAAAGCAGAGGGTGTTGGTAGAATCTGCACATAGCCAGGGGAGCCTGGGTGGCTCAGTCGGTTGCGTGTCCGACTTTGGCTCAGGTCACAATCTCATGGCTCATGGGTTCGAGCTTCGCGTTGGACTCTGTGCTGACAGCTCAGAGCCTGGAGCCTGCTTCGGATTCTGTGTCTCCTCTCTCTGCCCCTTCCCTTGCTCACACTTGCTCTCTCTCTCTCAAAAATAAACATTAAAGTTTTTTTTTTTTTAAATGTGCATATAGCAAGAAGTGAAATAAATACAGTTGGCTTGGTTTTGTGCAGCGTTTCTGGTTTTGTGCAAGGTCTCCACTGTTCTGATCAGAACAAAGTACATCGTCATGTACACGCTGGGAAATACGAATGTGCATTTCAGTGATTCCGCCTACGAGTTAAAGAGCTTATACTTTCATTCAGACCTGGCACAGCTTGATATAAAGATGAGAGGCAAACTTCACGTTAGTAACGAAGACCTACTTTAGGGTTACTTGTCGTATCAATAAAAACAAGTGAAAGAGATGCCACGGCCTTTGCGGAGAGAGACCACCGAGGAAAGGACAAGCGCTTACGTTTAGCACCTTTCATGGCACTTTTGAACCAGGGTGTCCCGTTGCACTTTGCTCCAAGCTAGGACAGGACACCTGAGTGACAACCCAACTCCTTCCAGTTGACTTGGTTCTTGGAGCCTTGGCCTTACCTATGGGGAATGGATAATCTGGGCCACCGCAGTAGACTTACGGAAAAGGCTAGAAAAGTTGTTTGTACCCCTACGACCAGATTGCTGCTCCCAAGCTCCTCCTGCCTAGAATTTCTCAAGTTTCCATTGTCCATTACTCCCTTTCCAAAATGTGGGAGGGGGCGTGGAGAGGACCCTCCCCTATTTTGTTGTACTCATTGCTTAGGTCATCGTCCCGTTCAGAAGTCCTTCATGCACATGCACACTCACACACGTGCACGCACGCACACTCCCACACCATGCCTCGCACTTCAGCATGACTGCCGCCATATTGTCTCCCCACAAATGCACCCCACATAGAACTTCTCTGTCTTCTTTTCTTTCTTTCTTTCAAGAGACTAACCTTGGGTTAGGGAGATGGGCTTCTTTAAACCTTACAGTTGAAAGAGGGTGAGTATCCTCGCAGCACCTGAGTGGGAAGTGTCTCACAGCCAGGATGGGCCTGAGCTGTGATCTTCATCGTGGTCCTGCCCAGTCGCCTGTGAACTGGTTTCCTCCTCGGCCCCCAGAGTGTAGTTGCTGCCTTTTGAGACGGGGATCAATATTTATGCTTTACACAGGTTTCCCCTTTGTGGTTCTTAGCACACCCATAAATTAATAGATACGCTTGTTAGGAACTTAAAAAACAAGTGATGAGCTTGTTGATGTAAATTGTTCCTCAGCTGGAAGTCCAGCAAAATAACCACACAGTTTTCCTTGTGGACAGTTGCATCTCCTGAAATCAATTATTCCCAGGATTTTTCCACAAAAACAGCTGACTGTGACTATCGGTTTGTTAGCTAGCACGAGTTAGTTGTTTTCTAGCTGATTACTTATGATACTGGCTTTGCTTTCTTCTGAAATACGGTACAGTCTTCTGACGTAGGAACATTAACTGACCTCCAACTGGAGAGACCCCTCCTCCATTGTCCCATCTTCTTAATTGAAAAGCACATTTTGAACGCAATAAAAGAAACGAGAGAAACGCTGCTTCGTATTCACTTAGTCTAAAGTCAAGTGGATAGAAAGGGCCTCGTGCCAGAGGGGAAGTCATTCTTACGTCTGCCGTTCACACGCAGTAAGTGTGTGTTCTCAGAGAGAAAGGAACTCACTGACATCAAAATCGGCCAGGGACAGCGGGGACACTTAGCTGTTGGTTATAAAATGTCTCAAGGTGGATGGGCTCCGTCCCACCGGCAGAGGCAAGGAAGCAAGACCGTCTCTTCTCCCCCCTCCGCTGGCTGGTCTTGAAATTGCTGATGCCTCGGATCCATGGGGGGAACAATATCCCTCTTTATACCCTGAAAAAATACTTTCCAATGAACTGGATTCCATTCGTAATATGCATCTCAAATGTCCTTCCCTTCATGTCCCGGGAGGCTCCTCCTATCCATTTTGAGCTCCGGTGACAGCCGTAATGCTTGTTGGCAGAACTGTTGTCTGGTCCAGCTTGGTCGGTTCTACACACGTTTACTCATGTTTACCCTCCCAGGTGCTCCAAGAAAAGGGTTGCTTTGATGTGATGCAGATTTCTTTTTTCTTCCACTTTGGAATGAGTTTAGAATTTGTATTTATTTGCAAGTCAGGGCTTCTGGGGAGACCAGAGCCCCTGTTTAGTGCGGTGGTTGAAGATGTTTCTTCAGGCCACCTGAAGGGGGCTGGGTCATTTCCGAAGCAAGAAAGTAAGAGAGCTTTCTTTCTCTCTTCGCTTCTTTCTTTCTTTCTTTCTTTCTTTCTTTCTTTCTTTCTTTCTTTCTTTCTATGTTTATCTCTTTTGAGAAAGAAAGCATGCACAAGTGGGAAAGTAGCAGAGAGAGGGGGGAGAGAGAATCCCAAGCAGACTCTGTGCTGTCAGCACGGAGCCAGACCCAGGGCTCCATCCCCTAAACCTTTAGATCGTGACCTGAGCCAAGATCAAGAGTTGGACGTTTAACCTACTGAGTCACCCAGCTGCCCCGAGAGCTTTCTTTTTGTTGAACAGAAGTTGGACACAGTAATCCAAGTTGGTACCATGGAACAAATTTCAATCTCTCCAGGTGAAAGATAAGAAGAGACTGCCATCATTCTCCAGGACACTGCTTTCCACCATCCATTTTGACAAGAGGGTCTATTGTACCCTCTGTCCACCATTATTGTCTTCCTTTTTTTTTTTTTAATGTTTATTCATTTTTGAGAGACAGGAGAGACAGCAGGAGTGGGGAAGAGGCAGAAAGAGAGGGAGACACAGAATCCAAAGCAGACTCCAGGCTCTGAGCCATCAGCACAGAGCCCGATGCAGGGCTGGAATTCACAGAACCGTGAGATCGTGACCTGAGCCGAAGTCAGCCGCTCAACCAACTGAGCCACCCAGGCTCCCCCATTATTGTCTTCTTGTGATACTCAGCCTTTCACCCTCTGATGAGTGGTCATAATGAGGAGAGATAACAAAAGATGACACAGAGATGCTGTATTTCATACCTCATTACCGGGAAAGATTGTCCATGATGCGGAAAAAACTAAAACGCAAGAGATTATCTACTTGATTTATGGAAACCGTGATTACTGTGATTGAATCATTTGGCAGAATAACTATGCATTGTATTTGAGTGTCAACAAATAAATTACTTGCTATTTGCTTACTCCTTAATTGCAGTTAATGCCAACACCTTCTTCCCATCTCCTTCCTACTTGCAGGACTATTTTTGTGGTGTCATTAAGTATTGAAGGCATTGAAGATACGCTTTGTGTTAGGTTGTGGTGAGAGAAAAGAGTGTCTGAGTATCGGCACTAAAGAGAAACATGACTAATTTCTACCCAGGCATCCCTGATGATGTAGAGAAGGAGGAGGTGTTTGCCAACATCGCTGCTTTCAAAGGCAATTTAAGTACATGTGCTTGTGTTTCTGTGAACAAGAGGAGGGAAATGGATATTAAAGCTATTTTTTCACGCCTTGAGGAATGCTGTGACCACCCCAGTCTTCTGTCATTTTCTGTAATTTTTCAGCCAACTAACAACAAACTGGTACCAGGTGATGCCAGCGAGAAGCATCTATGGCTTATTACAGTCTAATTTGCTCAGAGAATAAATTTCTCGTAAGGGGGAACACCAACACGTTTGAAAATAAGAGTCATTAAAATTGGTTCAGACTACTAAAATCTCCCAGGGGTCACCAAGAATGAGTTTGGGTCCCGATGCAAAAGGTGATTCAGGATTTGTGTTGGCGAGTGACCAGGTGAGGCCTGGCTCCATCAGTCATTTGTATGGCATTGGGATGCCCTTGAGACCTTTTTCCGGGAGGGAAAAGTAAAACAAAGTTTGGTACTTGGACTCTAATGAAAACCCTGTAGCATCAAGAAATGGGAAATACAACACCGTCGCTTTTGAAAAGAGATCCTCTGAGGGTTTCACGGCTACAAACGGACACCTTTTTATGCCCCTCACATAATACCGGCTTCTCTCTTTTCCTAGAACAAACCCTAGTGTAATATTTGTGTGTATTCTTCACATCCACATTTTCATGTTTTAATTAGGTATCTATTTAGTTACCAACTGCACACGGTATTTTTTTGTATATTTAAATATTCACAGAGCTTCATGCATTTAGGTGTTAGCGAATCAGGAAACGAACATGCTTGCTGAATCTGTAAAAATAATACAATACATTAATTTGTTACTTGGGTTTTGTGGCTTGAGCCATTGGCTATTTTTCCAGAGGCTGCAATGCGTAGACATCTATAATTCTTTTTTTTTTTAATTTTTAATGTTCGTTTATTTTTGAGACAGAGACACAGCATGAGTGGGGGAGGTGTAGAGAGAGAGAGAGAGAGAGACCCAGAATCCGAATGAGTCTCCAGGCTCTGAGCTGTCAGCACAGAGCCCGAGGTGGGGCCCGAACCCACGGACTGTGAGTTCATGACCTAAACTGAAGTCGGACGCTCAACCGACTGAGCCACCCAGGCGCCCCGAGACATTTATAATTCTTAAAAGAAACTCTCTGGCTTTAGGTATATGTTGTCCAGTGTGGTAGATGTTAACCACCTGTGGCTATTGGCTAGTCCAAACTGAGATGTTCTGTCCATGGAAAATACACACTTATTTTAAAAGCTTAGTATAAAGAAATAATATAAAATGCATCCATATTTTCTATATTGGTTACGTGTTGAAATGAAACCATTTTTGACAGACTGGGTGAAATAAAACACACTATTACAGATAATTTTACTTTTTTGGTACTTAAAAAAAATGTTTATTTAATTTTGAGAGAGAGAGAGCACGAGCAGAGAACCGGCAGAAAAAGAGAGACAGAGGATATGAAGCAGGCTCTGTGCTGTCAGCACAGAGCCCGATGTGGGGCTCAAACTCATGGACCATGAGGTCATGACCCGAGCCAAAGCCAGACGCCTAACTGACTGAGCCACCCAGGTGCCCCCTTTGTTGTACTTTGTAACGTGGGCACTAAAATTTTAAAGGTACGCTTGTGCCTCACCTTGCATTTCGAAGGAGCCCCGCTCCTTGAGACATCCCTAGAAACGTGAGTCCTGCCTGTCTGTGTTCCTCCTGATGGACTTCTGGGTTTCTCCTCATCCCGGTGAAGGTCTGCTCCCCAGAAAACTGGTTATCACCGTGCTGCGAGTGCAGGGATTTCCCGATACTGCCTATGGTCCAGAGCTTGGAAGGTCCATCCCAGAGAACGGTCCCATCCGCCATTGGCAGCCGTGGCCTGGGTGAACAACTCCGACTATACTGCTTTATCCTGGCCCCGCGATTAGTGATTGTTTGCATCTATTAAAAAGCGAGCACGCTCTGGAAATTCAGGGGATTTCATTCCGGCCATGTTTCGACTCACAATTACTACATTCTGTAGTTTTAATTAAAAGTCTCCTGCACTGGGGTGCATGTTCCCGGCCATGAGAGATTGCCTAAGCAGGGACAAAAGAAAGTTCTGGTTACTAATGGAATGTGCATAGCCTAACCACAGTTTCTAATTATAGCACACTGAAAATTAGCCAGATCGCTGCGTAGTATTTTCACTAATAATTGTCTTTATACGTGTTCTCTTACGGAGACAGCTTCTTGTATGCAATTTCTTCAAGTCTGGGTAGTATCTTGGGGAAAAACCTGAACTCTGTCTATAAGTATTCTTCAATATTGAATTCATTCAGTCTTTACTTCTGACAAGTTGATATGTTCTTTCAAACACATTTTGCATATTAGCCACATTGTAAACATAAGTCCGATTCGGTACCCCCAATTTGTTTACCACTCACAGATTCTTGGGACTTTATCTTTGAAGTTTTGTGCTTATTTAATAACCTTTTGAGAGCTTTATCCAATGTGATGTGTGTTCCTTTCCTAAAAGTCATACACTTTGGGCACTGAATTTCTAATTTTAAGGGGTGCCTGGATGGCTCAGTTGAGTAAGCATCTGACTTCCACTCGGGTCATGATCCTGTGGTCCCTGAGTTTGAGCCCCGCATCGGGCTCTGTGCAGACAGCTCGGAGCCTGGAGCCTGCTTCGGATTCTGTGTCTCCCTCTCTCTCTGCCCCTCCCCTGCTTGCTCTCTGTCTCTCTCTGTCTCTCAAAAATGAATAAATGTTAAAAAAAAATTTTAATTTTAAAATTCAGCTAGCCTAATAAGTGTAAAACTACCTACACATACTATTTATGTGGAGAAAAGATGAGCTACAAGAAAAAAACTTTATAATAACACTCACACTTTATATGGCTTTTCTTGCACTGTAGCATTTAACAGAAGCATTTCAAAAGGTAAAAGTGTGGGGCATCTGGGTGGCTCAGTTGGTTAGGCATCCGACTTTGGCTCAGGTCGTGATTTCGTGGGTTCGAGCCCCGCATCGGGCTCTGTGCTGACAGCTTAGGGCCGGGAGCCTGCTTCGAATTCTGTGTCTCCCTCTCTCTCTCTGTTCCTCCCTCTCTCATGTTCTGTCTCTCTCTCCTTCAAAAATAAATAAAACCATTAAAACAATTTTTTTAATAAAAAAAGGTAAAAGCATAGCTATGCACAAAAGGGTAATTTTTTCTTAAAATGAATTTGCAGTTGCTGACAATGACATTTAGAGATATTATTCTCTTTGTGGCCCAGTTTTATCACGAAAGTTCCAGATTACAAACAAACAAAAAAAATCAGGACTTGGAATTTCTGTTTCTGACTCAGAAGGGTGGCTTATAGCAGACCACAATGCCCCTGACAAGTAGTAGAAAAAAATCAAAGAAAGCACTAACCCTCTGATTGAAGGTACAGTCATTTCTGCGTCAGCCAGAACTTGAAAGGCTACCACCGAATGTCAGCCAGCATTTTATGCCTGTAGTTTTCCTCGAGGTGTCCGTCACCTGTAATGTCAGGCATGTGTCTGAGAAACTCGGCTGCTCCGGAAGAAGGTGACAAGTAAGAGACAAAGAAACCGGCAGAGGTTTTGATAATTTTGTGGTGCTTGAGAGAAAAACAGTAATAATAGCGATAGAAGGTTCCAAAACCCTAGTACGGGAAAAAGATCGGGGAACCATGTCAGACACTCGACCTGTCTATCCCTTAGCCAAAGCCACCCCTAGCAGGAACCAAAGATCTTGGAAGAATATTTCTAAAACCTGGGACAAAGTTTGGCACGTTCTTCTGGTTCCCAGAAGACCGAGATTAGGAAGAAGATCTACCAGGGACGAGAAGCCACGGTCAGCATCCTTGACCTCGCCAGCTTCCAGAAGGGTTGTGCTCTGAAACCAGAGGTGAGGAACCTCTGACACCAAAAGTGTCAGCCTATACGCACTCCGTGAGGTTTTCATTGGATCAAAGTGATTATCCCCCTACTCTCTCTGGCTGGAGGGAAGGGTCGGAGCCATGAGGAGGAAAATAAAATTATTTTATATGACAAGGAGAGCCAAATATGACCAGCCACGCCAGGAAATAGGACTAAATTATGAAAAATCAAGTAAACAAAAAATAAAAACAAAAAACGTAAAAAATGAAACGAACACAAGCACAGGTGATCCCTATTTTACAACTGGCAGGCAGTAACTTCAAAATAAACCACGAGTAGCTTTTTTCATAAACCTGAGGGGGAAAAAAAGATGAAGGAGATATATAAAAAATGCATACTATTTTACCCGGAAATATCCAGCTCACCAAAAAGCATATGGAATTTCAAGAAGGGAAAATAACTTGAAGGCAAGTTGTAAATAAGCCGATTTGATGCAAATTAAAGCAGCAGAGGCCAGGGATAGCGAGCCCGAAGGACAGGTCCATAGAAAACGTGCATATTAATAAGGGAGCTAAATACAAAAAGGTCCACAGTATAGACAAGAGCATAAAAAAACTTATGCGACATAGTGGAGAAAACTCTAACATCCGTTTAATTGGAGTACCAAAAGCAGTGTGGACAGGATGTGGAAAAGGCAATATTTAAAGTTACAGTGGCTGAGAATTTTCTAAAGCTATTGAAGTCACAGATTCAAGACGCTGTGTATAACCCAACCTGGATAATTATAAAGATTAATGAAAAACAAAGAGAAAGAGAGAGAGAGATTTTAAATGCACCCAAAGGAGAGAAAGGGTCATATTACCTTCAAAGAGGCAAAGATTAATAGTTGGCTTTTTGATCAGAAAAATGGAAGTGCTAAAAAAGGAATGAAAAAACATTTTTAAAGTACTTGAAGACAGCCACTAACAACTTATAATTCTGTTTCCAAAATTGAAGTGAAATAATTTTTTAAACAAATAGTGGGAAAATCAAGAATCTTTAACAACGGCATTAAAATACCAACAAGTGAAAATTGCCGTAATTCTTGGGTAAAAATGGGACAACTATGAAACGTAAGAAGATAGCACATTTCAAGCTAAATACATCAGTAATTTTAATACATAAATGACTAAGGACTCTAGCTTGTTATAGTGGTAGGATAAACAAAATTCTCAATATCTTGTTTATAAGATAGAAAATCAAGATATGCAAACAAAAGGTTTCCAATCCAAGTGTTTGTAAACAGCATAGCCTTTAAATCGAATCAAAATACAACTGGTTTAGCTATTCTAATATCAGAGAAGAACCCAGTAGAGAAAGCTGTGGCAGGAAGCAGGATTGCAAATCACAGTGGGATCAATCCATCAGGAAAAGGAATGCATTTTAAATCTCCACACTCCCCAAATTATAGCTTTAAAATACATACAGCAAAAATTGGTAGGAGCAAGAGGGAAGATAGATAAAGTCACAGTCACAATGGGAAGGTTTATTGTATCTCTTTCACAGCAGGTAGTGCATGTGATAAAAAAAAAAAGTCAGTAAGGATACGGGAGAACTGCTCAACATGTTAATAACTTACAAATGGACATGTATACAATGCTAAGCCCCCAAATGACAAAAAAAATTTTCCGAAAAAGAGCTTTATCAAAACTGACTTAGGAGCACCTGGGTGGCTCAGTCAGTTCAGTGACTGACTCTTGATTTCGGCTCGGGTCATGAACTCACTGTCATGAGATCGAACCTCTGGTCAGGCTCTGCACTGAGCACAGAGCTTGGGATTCTCTCTCTCTCTCTCTCAAAATAAATAAATAAACTTTAAAAATAACCGACTTATGACTGGGTCATAAAGCATGGTTCAATACCACTAAGTATTGAAATCAAACGGAATATGTTCTCTGACCACAGTGGAATTAAGTTGGGAAATGACAGCAAAAAATAAATAAATAAATAAAATTCTTAATTAAAATCTGAAATTAAACAATCAAATGTTATATAAGTGATGGGCAAAATGCACACTGGAAATCTGGAAGTATTTTGAAAGGAATGCTAAAGAAAATACTACATATAAAAACTTGTAGGACACAGCTAGTGCTCCCGAGAGGGGTTTGTATGGATGTATCTTAAAAGTATGTATCAGAAAAGAAAAAAGTCTGAATATTTACGATGTACGTATCCATCTGCAAAAATTAGAAAAGGTAGCAAGTTCTACCAAGTAAGATAGGAGAGAGTAATAAGAAGAATTAACAAAATGAAAAATATAAATACAATAGAGAATATCATCAAACCAAAAGCTGGTTCCTCTAAAAGACCAAAACAATGGACAGATCTCTGGTAAAAAAAAATATATATATATATATACATATATATATATATATATATGTATATATATGTATATAATATAAATATATATAGTGAATAAATATACAAATTACCAGTGTCGGGACTAAATTTGGTACAGCACTTTAGACAGTTCAAATTTTAAAAGATGCCAAGGGGACGTAATAAAGTTTGTCAGTAAACTTGGAAATTTAAATGAAATGAACAAATTTCTAGGAAACATAACTCAGCCAGAGTGAATTAAGGTGAATATATACTTTAAAATCTCCCAGAAAGAAGGGGCACCTGGGTGGCTCAGTCGGTTAAGTGTCTGACTTCGTCTCAGGTCATGATCTCAGGGTCCACGAGATCAAGCCCCGTGTCGGGCTCTGTGCTGACAGCTCGGAGCCTACAGCCTGCTTCGGATTCTGTGTCTCCCTCTCTCTCTGCCCCTCACCCATTCACACTCTGGCTCTCTCTCTCTCAAAAATAAATAAACATTAAAAAAGTAAAATAAAATAAATCTCCCAGAAAGAAATCTCCTGGCTCAGTCATATTCTAAATTGCACTGGAGGTCCCAGACCTTGCAATAAGGTATAGAAACAAAACCAGAAATTATAAAAATGGAAAAGGTGAATTACTGAAATGAATAAATGAAATTAATAAAATCGCTCGGGACAAGGCCATGCTACACAAAAATCACTTTTTGTATATACCATTGAAAAGTTTTAAATGATATTATTTAAAGTTATTAAGATTCAAAAGATTAAGTGGCTGTATTTAAGGAAAGATACATAAGTGCTCTACGCAGAGAGTTACAAAATACTATTGGGGGAAATTAAGAAGAAATACAAGAATTAAGAAAAATGAAGGACAAGGGTGACAAACTATGCCACGTTCATGTCTGTGAAGATCCCACGCTGCTCTCAATTCCATAGATAGGTCTGTAGATTCTGCGTTTCTCCGTAACACGTATACGGCTCAGATGGGAGTCAATCCCAACTTCACCCAGAGGTGTGCCACCAGGAAGGCTGTAAGAGGACCAACATTTAAAAAAAGTTTTTTTCAATCTTTCTTCATTTTTGAGAGAAAGAGAGAGAGCGACAGAGCAATTCCTCTGGATAGGAATGTTTAACACCCTTTCCCTTACACGGAAACAAACTTCGATCTCCAGGGAATTTTGTCTTAGCGTATCGGCTTGAGGCTTCTGTTTGATAATAAATATCATGTAAGCCGGAAGAATGCTCACAGTCTCCAGTTAATTATTATAAAAACCTTGTCTTTAACATAGCAGAACCTTCATTTTTACATTGTGTAGAATAGACACGGATAAAATCAACCCAATTTGAATGAAATTATCCAGGCTTAAGTTAAATGGCACAGCCTTCCATTATGGCATTTGAAACTGGACTTTGTTCTGCCAGAAGAGTGTTCAGTCTGAAACTGCCAGAAGCCGGGAACCGATGAGATCCCGCTGTGGCCATGATCCGCTGGTCAGCCTTCACGCTTAGCTGGTGGACTCTGTCTCTTCACATCCTGGCAGACTGACGAATGTTACGGAGACATTTTGACTATAATTTCAAGTGATACAAAATAATTGTGGGGCAATTTCAAATTGGATCTAGATGGAATTCGAAATTTTCTATACCGTTGCGTGTTTCTCTGGTGGGCTGGAGGAGAAGACGCATGGCAGTGGGGGTATGACTGAGGAAGTCCAAAGGAAGACAGAAGGGGACGTCCCTGCAGCAAAATGCGGGCAGAGCTGGTGTGTATTTTGAAGTCCAAAGAGCAAGGTCCCAGCTCCTTCAAATTGAAACAGTTGTTTTCCGATCGCTGAATATCTATCGGCCGCTAAAATGAGGGTTCGTTACGCTATTCAGCTTTAGCAATTTTCTCTTCCTATCTGTAAATGGGGGGAAAGAGGAAAGAATGGGTTTCGTAGAAGCTTAAAACAACACAAAATCGATACCTCACTATTTTGTGGCTGGAATCAAACTACGAATCTTATCTTGGCCTAGATTTCATTTGACTGTACGTTATTATGGGATTAATAGAAGGAGAATCCTTCCGTCTCTTGGCGTGGGATTACAGAATGCAACTTGCGGTGAAACGATAATAATAATATTTATACCAGCGAGGTTATCGAGGGCTTACTGCACGCAGGGGGAGAGTTTTACACGTGTTATTTTAATTCTTCCCCAAACGGGATGGGGCAATTCGCATCGTGGAGCGTGAGGGCGGTAGGTAACATGGCTAATAAGTGAGTTGTGCAGTTATGGATCAGAAGCAGGGAGTCGGGCTCACACCAGAGATTGTCGCAGACAGGGGTGGCCTCATTCAGACACCGTAGAAGTGAGTTCTGTGACGAGAGAGGCCCTGAGTTTTGCTATGGGGGCGATGCAGAGACAGACCTCAAAATCTTCCTTCCAGGTAGAAGGCGCCCCTGCCATCCCGTGTTCGGGCTTCACAGAAGGCTTCAGATAAGAAAAGCAATTTTATTTTAAGTCAAAGCTATTCTCTGACAGACGCTCCGAAAGCATATTAAAGTGTTATAAAACCAACTGCTCCTATTTGAGATTGGTATTTAAGGATATTTCAAAAAATGCCTCTGAATTATATTTTAAGTCTTGGTAATGATGGAGAATTAGTCATCGGAATCAAATTTAAACAATAAAGAATTGATTTTCTTTAGATACACAGATCCACATGGGAAGGCTGGCACGGGTTTATGCTGCCAAGGATCAAAACTCGTCATCTGGCGGTGCTCAGAGGAAGTGTAGACACCAGAGCGCGGAAGTAACTCCCCTGGTGTTTTTCCAAAGTTCCTGGTCCACAGGGTGATTTAAAGCTCTCAGAGTCCATGTGCAACCAAGCCTTGATTCTCTCGGATCCCGCAGATGTAAGTCAATTACAATTTTCTTCAAAGCCTCGAATTTGCTTTCTTTTGGAAGCACTGCAAGGGTCGCTTTAGACCTTACCTGTGATCCCCAAATTTCTGTCATTTCTGTGTCTCAGCCTGTTCAAATCTGTCTCCGTTTTCCAGCACTAACACAATGTTTTGAGAAGCTATATCTCAACGTAAAATAACATGGCACATACATATATATGAATGAATAAATGAATATTTCTTTGTCTCCAAGCGTAAAATGTCAACACAGGTGCACAAAAAACATAGTCACCCTTAACGCCAACGGCCCTAACAGAGAAGAATGTCACACAGCAGCTTTCATCAGGAACCCTGGTAACTCCGTGACCTTGAATGCTGGACCGTTTTCCACGGTGCCCTTAACTTCAACCATCTTGCCTGGATCGCTCAGTCGTTCGGAGGGAGCGTAGGACAAGGGAGCTCAGTTGTTCGGAGGGAGCTTAGGAACTATTTCTATTCTGCAGCCACATTCTAGAATAATTTTCAAACAATATACTTAAACTCACAAAACTAGTTTAATTGTAATTTTTTTTCAACATAACCGTTGTTAAAAGTCACGAAGGAGTACTTCCATTGAATTAGGAGTTGAATCATCTGTCTAAAGGCTCACAAAACGTTAAAAGACACTTTGAAAGAACTTGTTCCAAGGGCATACAACTTTGACCTAAATATAAATGTATCGAGGAGAAGTGGCATGATCCGATATAAAATTTAGTGTAATTACAAATAAACAACATGAATAACACAATAAGTAAGTAACGTAATACGTAAATAACATACCAGAGAATAAAAATGCCAGATTTCATAAAGGGCATAATGTTACTACATAACAACATTTTATGGTTTATTATATATTTCCCAGTAAAAGTGGTCCAAATTTATAATATGCTTCATGGGTGAGAATCTAGCACGAATGATTTAGTTTCCATAGACTTTCCTGTATTCTCATAATGTATTTTAATTTCAGACGGCGTGCCCCTTGGCATTTGCTTCTGAAAAAGGAGGTTCTATCCTGTTCCTTCGAAGCTTTAAAAAATGTCACCGAGATACTGTCAGGGATTCCAGGTCCAAGACTCACATTTTGGTCTCCCTCACATTACTTACCCCTTGAAAGCAATTTTCGCAACTGGGAGGCGCCTGTCTTAGAAACCTGCGTTCCCCCGCTCTTCCCCTTTTGCGTGATCCTACTTTGTTTCTGGTTTTCTGCTTCTGTGTGATATTTCTGCTGCGGATGGTTTCAAATGCTGTCTGGCAGCCGGTTGTCACGCAGCCTGTGACTCTACCTGTGAAGATATCTATGGAAACACGGGTGAAACCCCCGGTGGCGGTGAAACTGAGACACACGGCGCGCTGCGCAAACCTGGGAGGATTCCCACCCCGCAGAGGGTTGGCATCGCTGGCTGACAGGTGCACGCGAGTCAGGACATGCGCAGTTAGGGCAGATGGCGAGCGCGGAGCCTTTCTTCTAGGCTCACATCCGGCAGAAAAGGCTTATCGGCACCGACCAGCACCCTGAAAGGCTGACGGTCTAATAAGAGTAACCAGAGACTCTCATCGAATCATCTCAGGTCACGCTTATACCCATACTGCCGTAGAGAGGCCGAGATGATTCCCATCTTGTGGACTGAACACGTCCTGAGGCTTAGAACGTTGCAGTGATTTTCCCCCCGAGGTCCTAGAGGTTGCAGGTGATGGGAACTTGCACGCTCTGAGCTTCTCGCTAATGTCACCGCTCCGCCTGCTATGTTCCCCTTCACCACGGTCCTCCGGAGGGCAGCTCTGTGCGGCCAGACTCCTTTCTCGGGGGAGAGGATTGACACTCGGGAGTCTATCCAGATGCTGACTCCGCAGGAAGCCTCCCACCTTCCCGCTGCGTTTCCGGGTTTGCTGAGGGGATTTCTACCCCAGACGTGTGTGATCACTTGCTCATCACGCGTTGATACTGAGCCAGCCCGTCCTTTCGTCCCGTGACTTCTCCGACTTGCGTCCTCAGTGTTTGCATTTGTCCCTTGGTTATCTGGAGTTCACCTTCGGCAGATTGTCCAGGAATGGCATAGCCATCGAATATTTCTGACTCCCTGCACATCTGAGGAAAAGCTCCCTGTCACCTTCTCACACGTATGGTAACCGTGAGTCGCTTAAAATCCCCCTTGGCCCCTGGTACAGCGTGTCTTAACATCTCTTCTCGCATTTTGTCTTCTAAAGAAGTATGATGCCAGTTTTCTCCTTTTCCCTTTGGAGACAGGCTCATCTTTGGCTTGAATTCTTTCCCCCCCTGGTCTTTGTAACAATTTTTCTCTTCACCCTTGTAAATCATAAAATATGCCAGACTGGGAGGAAACACAGCTGTCTGTTCAGTTCAGACCGAGATCGAACACTTTCTCGATTTCCCTTGCCTTTTTTTCCAGCTCTGGAGCATTTTCTTCCACAACGTATACCATTATCGCTCTTGTCCACGTTGCTCTGAATTCCTTGGGAAAACGTCAAATCCTTATGTGGGATCTCCTTTCTTTTTCTCCAGGAACATCAGCTGGCTTTTCCAAAGTCTGTGTTACTCCCAACTGCCTTGTGTTTGGGCCTTAGTTCACACGTCTTATGCATCTGCTGCTTGGTCTCCAGTAAGATTTCCTCCTGTTTTGACATCTGCTTAGGCTTTGGGGGTGAATAAATAAACTTTTAGTTTTCAATCGCGTTGTGTTAATTTGAGCTCCCTCCGGAAGCAGATCCTGAGAAAGGACTGGTGCCCAAGCAGAAGATTTGTGAGGTGAAGGCCGCCTGGTGAGTGGGGGGGGCGGGGGGCAGGGAGAAGGGGAAGGGCAGGTGGCCCGTGGGCTGCCAGGAGAACCCACCTGCCGCCAGCCCTGCCCCCCCCCCCCCCCGGTGTCACATGAGGGACGAGGGAGCTGGGTCAGCCGTCTTGAGACCCGATCCCAGGAGAGCTTAGTGCCCCGGCACTTTGGGCCTTCGCGGAGACAGGCAAAGGGACTTCAGCATCAGACAGAAGCTCGTGCAGAGCAATGTCCACGCTGCTCGGGAGGTGTGTGCGTGCCAGGTGACGGAAATGGTCAAATCGGGGGCATGACGCTCCTGTTGCAACCGTCCTGGGGAAAAAAACCTCTCTATTTGGGCCCATAAAATATTTCTCTGGGAATGCGCTCCCCTTACACAAGTTTATTATGAAAAAGGTTTAGAAACAATGAAATATGGTGATAACCATATTTAACTCGGAAAAAAATGAGATTCATTACTGATGTGACTAAGTTACTGTTTTACATTTTGTTAATATTTATTTATTTATTTATTTATTTATTTATTGAGAGCAAGTCAGGAGGGGCAGAGAGAGAGGGAGAGAGAAATCCCAAGCAGGCTCTGCGCTGACAGTGGGGTGCAAACTCAAGAACTGTGAGATTGTCACCTGAGCCGAAACCAAGAGTCAGGTGCTTAACGGACTGAGTCACCCAGACGCCCTCTTACTCTTACTTTACTGTATTTCCCATTGAACACATTTTGCATTTTATCTATCTATCTACCTATCTATCACCTATCTATTTATTTTGCATTTTAAAAAGCATCCCATGCATAAGGAAAGTGCACCTACCAATGAATTTCCATGAATTAAACACACCCGGGTAACTAACATCCAGATGAGGAGACTGACCACTAACTGCATTCCAGAAACTTCTCTGTCCTGCCTTCTCGACTCTAGCTACCCTCCTTTGCCCAGGACAACTAGCCCAATTCTTACTTTTATCAGAAGAGAGTAGTGGTGCCCAATTTATCACCTCCGGTAAATAGTTATACCGAACGCACTCTTTGGTTCGTGGTGTCTTTGTCTAACGCCACGTTTTATGCATAAAGTTGCAGGCAATTGAGCATTGTTTACTCCCCATCCTGCATAATGTTCCCATAAGTGTACGTATCATCATTGCTTTACCATTCTGGGCTTAAATGCCAGAATTTAACTGGATTGTTGCCAGCGTGGGGCTATTCTGAGAGGCATTGCTACACACCTTCCAGTTCACGACCTGCTGGTCGTGTGCATGGCTTTCTGCTGGGTCTAGACACCTGGGGGTAGACTTGCTGAGTGTCAGTGTGGTGGCGAGTCACGGTGCACGAACGTGCTACGGTTTCTCCACGGTGGCCTTTCCCACGTGTGCCGCCGACGGTCCAAGTCGCGCTACATCCTTGCCAACACCGGCGTTTTCGTCTTTTTGCTATTAATTTTAACCACGCTGTGTGCACGTGGTGGTGTGGCAACGGGCACTGATCTGCACTTTCGTGTTGACCGATGAAGCTGAAGACTGTTTATTTGCTTATTGGTCACGCGGACATCCTCTTTAGTGAAGAGTTGGCTCGATTCGCTTACGCATTTTTCTTTGGGACGCCTGTAACTTTATTTTTTTATTTTTATTTCTTAATGTTTATTTATTTTTGAGACCGAGAGAGACAGCATGAGCAGGGAAGGGGCAGAGAGAGAGGGAGACACAGAGTGTGAAGCAGGCTCCAGGCTCTGAGTTGTCGGCACAGAGCCCGACGCGGGGCTCGAACTCACGAACTGTGAGATCATGACCTGAGCCGAAGTCGGACGCTTAACCGACTGAGCCACCCAGGCGCCCCTGTAATTTTATTTTTTTAAAAACCGATTTGCAGTAGTTCTTTACATAGTGTGGATACAAGTCCCCTGTCAGACTGTGATCTCGCCGTGCCTGTGCACTGTGTTCGTGGTGTCTCGAAAAAACAGACCTTCTGACTTTTAACGTAGGATGACTTACCACGTTTTTCCTGTATTGTTAGGACTTATTTGTGTGCTGTTTAAGAAATCTTTTCCTGGTTCAAGGTCACAAAACTTCTCTCTCTATTTTCCTCTGAAAGCTTTATTGTTTCCCTTTGCCAATGAGATCTGAAATCTATCAGGAATGGATTTTTGTGTCTGGCATTCAAATACATTTTGTCCCCCGTGTGGAGACAACATTGACCCAGCGCTATTTGTCGGGGCGACCATCGTTTCCTTGCTGCACTACTGAGGTGCCTTCGTCGGAAAGCAGACCCCTGTGCCTGACGTCTATTTCTAAACTCTAGCCTGTTCCATTGGTCAATTTGTCTATCCCGACCATTTTAATTGAGAAATCCCATTAAAAATGGATTTCTTTTTGTTGTCCCTCTGTTCATCACACATAAACTAGATTGTCGGGGAAGAGGAATTTTCTGGAATCGAGAAGGAATGGGATACATTTTAGCAAATGTGTACCAATTTTGGTTGAAGCGGGAAGTCAAAACCAGAACATCCAGGACCTGTGTTTGCTACAGAGGTGGACAAAAGGCGGTCAAATCAAAATCGAAAGATCCGGACTGATTGCCTAACCATATATCACCGTGGCCATTCTAAGAGCCCATGGAAGTTGTTTGTTTGTTTGCTTGCTTGCTTGCTTGTTTACAAACTGCTAAAAATGTCTTCCAAAATGTTCATCTTAACGACCCAGGTGGAGACATTGTCATCTGCTAAAACAAAACACAAAATGCAGACATTAAGGAAGAGAAATGTTGGAACTTTTTCGAAAAAGGTTAGAACATAGTACTCACTGAGAGGGCATACAATTCTGCATCGTAAGGCTTTAAAATGGTATTTTAATAAATTGATTTATTTTTTTAATTTTTTTAAACGTTTATTTATTTTTGAGAGAGAGAGACAGAGTGTGAACGGGGGAGGGGCAGAGAGAGAGGGAGACACAGAATCGGAAGCAGGCTCCAGGCTTGAGCTGTCAGCACAGAGCCCGACGCGCGGCTCGAACTCACGGACCTTGAGATCATGACCTGAGCCGAAGTCGGATGCTAAACTGACTGAGCCACCCAGGCGCCCCTGAATTGATTTATTTTTATTTGGAAAAACTTAAAGCCATAGAATTCTTACTCCGTAGCCTGCAGGCCTCCTGTTTAGATTTAATTAGGTGTGGTTGCTATGAGTATTTGTCAACCATAGTAATCGTTTGGCCAAACAGGGTAAGTTGTTAGAATCATTATTTTTTATAGAAACATATACCGTGTTACTGAGCTCTCTCTGTCTCTGTCTCTGTCTCTGTCCTTCGCTATTTGTTTGTCTCCCTGGCTCTCTGTGTCTTGGGTGTGTGTGTGTGTGTGTGTGTGTGTGTGTGTGTACATATAACTGATATACATGTTGGGTGTTTTCAGTGCAGTTGGAAAATGTTCAAGGACTCTAAGAGAGCTCAGGAGAATCTTTGTATCCAAGCCGCAGATGCCAGGGAAGCTGAATGAGGTGTGCAGGGCCGAGCGGAAGAGGAAGCCTATAAATCTTGTTTTTAAATGAGGCGCAGCTCAGAATGAGGCACTTGTTTTCCTTAAGAAAATAGAGGCTGCCTGTGAACGCAGCCGCAGAGCTGGGGCTGCAACAACCGGGGAGCTGGGGAGGAACCGGGGCCCCTCGTCTGGGCAGAGAAGGGGGGTCTTAATCAGGGTCGCCAGCCGGTTCGGTAATCAGCGGAGCCGGGCGTCCCTTGATAAGGAGGACCTGGTGGCAAAAATGATTTTAGAAAATCTCACCCGGAGTGTTAATCAGCAGTGAGCAGACTTTCGGAATACCGTTTACGACCTGGAAATACCCACCTGCTCCTTCCCGTAAGAAATTTTGTACGCCTCTGTCCCTTGTTCCCTTGGACGTAGGAGACAGGAAATCAAGAAAACCGGCCCCCTGCGCATTTCTGAACCGTCTTTCCAGGGGCAGCTCAGGGCACCTGGTGGGGGCCCCGACAGACAGGTGGCTCACGGAGGTCACCCTCCAGGAAGGTGAAGGGCCCCCCGGCCTCTATTCCCTAGGAAGGGGGGAAGCAGCCCAGCTCTCAGTGAAGGACAGAGACGACAGATCCAAGCTGGTCTGCAAAGCGTGAGGCCATCATCCGGCCATGCCGCTTTTCTCATTTTATGTGTTTAGGCAACGTGCAAACTCAATGGAGAGTTCAGAAGCATGACACTTACGGTGGCTTCACTTACAAGTGAAGTCTCTCCTCTCTTTTTTGTAGTAGAACCAATAACTGCACTCACCCCTCGTGATTAGCGCCCCCCGCTTTCAGCCAAGGTGGCCTTCCTGACCCAAAGACGGGCGACCCCATTCAGGTGCCGCCCTTCTCCCCGCGAGTCAGAAAGAAGCCAGTCTTGGTGGGCAGAGCCACAGAGCGGTGGTCCACAGTGCGGTTGACGGGCCAGGCAGGCAATTTCTCTGGAGGAGTCAGATAATACCATTAGGAAAGCGCTAAATTGAGAAAGCGGGCTTTGACCGAGAGGCGGTGGGCCTGAAAGAGAACTTCCTGACCGTGGCGTCCAATCCGGGCCCCGTGGACGGCGGACAAAGGGACTGTCTGCTCTCCCCCTACAGAGGCCCAACGGCCCAGTGCCAAATTGCCCACCACAGTTTGCACGTTCCTGCCAAAGTCCTGTCCCCTGCATAATAGGGATGTTTGTCTTTGGGAAACACTTCGGTTCTGCTGCTGGGGTTTCTAGGGCATGAGAATTTCCAGTCCTGGAAAAGGAATAAAACACCCCGTCCTTTTCTCTGCGTGCAAAGTACAGAGGCTGGCTGCCCCCAGCGAAGGGCGGCTTTGTTTCCCGCTCAGAGAAGGTCTTTGATCCAAGCCAATGGAACAAAAGCTGATGATCTCACCTTTAAATAGAGGGATCTCGGCAGAAATGTGGGCGCTGGCGGGGGGCGGGGGGAGAGAGGGACGCAGCCCCAGGACGCCCCTCCGAGTGTGCCAGGGTGGCCCAGCCGGGAAGGAAGTCCTGACACTGGAGACATTCTCCACGGCTACTCGCATTTATGGAAAAGAGGCTGCGATGAAACAACCATATGAATCCACCCGGGAGGCGGAGGACAAGTCCCCCTTTCCCACCTCGCAGTCCGAGGCAGGCGTCTGTGGATGTGGACAGATAGGTTGGCTCTGGGAGACTTTCCCCATCTTCACGACCTGGAGCTCAGGGCCGCACTCTCCAATGCCAAGGAGCGGGCTGGACTGGTTCTGGGTCTCAGCAAGTTGGGTGCCAGGCCACCGGAAGGGAGGCCAACTGCCCGCTTGCAAGAGAGCCCCCTCCCCAGGGCCTCTGCTCTGTCGGCACGGAAGCCTTGGCTTCACTAACTTCAACCTTGGACTTCATTTCATCAGCGGAACATTGGGAAGAAAGCTTTCGTTTGTGATACTGGGAAGGTCGCTGCTGCGTGTTTCAGGTTTTCCATTTAGGAAATGGAAGGAGCCAACACCTCTCACTTGCAAAGATAGGAAAACCCATAAAAATCTGTTATAATGTCCGAATTCTAACTATAGACATGTGTGTACGTGTGTATATGTGTGTATGTAAATACATAAACACTCGGCTTCCAAGCTTTGAACAAGTGTAAATTTACTCTGTGTGTGTTCTAATAATTATTATCATTAACCATTTATTGACAAGCGTATTTTAGGCATTGTTATCTTCCTTTAAATACGTTGTCTGGGGGCACCTGGGTGGCTCAGTCAGGTAAGCATCTGACTGTGGCTCAGGTCGTGATCTCACGGTCCGTGAGTTCGAGCAACCGCTTGTCATGCAAGGGCTACTGTTCCTTCATTAAAAAGGGTCTGTTGAGAGGCTTCTGGGTGGCTCAGTCAGTTAAGCGGCCAACTTTGGCTCAGGTCACGGTCTCACAGTTTGTGAGTTCGAGCCCCGCGTCGGGCTCTGTGCTGACAGCTCGGAGCCCGGAGCCCGCTTCGGATTCTGTGTCTCCCTCCCTCTCTGTCCCTCCCTTGCTTGCACTCTGTCTCTCTCTCTCTCTCTGTCTCAAATATAAATAAGCATAAAAAAAAATAAATAAACGCATCATCTCCTTTCATCAACCTAGCATTCCTAGGAGGCAGGCATACAATCCTCATTTTATAGGTAACAAAGCAGAGGTCCCAGAAGTTTATCCATGTGTATGTAGTAAGTGGGGGTTCTGAGATCCAAAGAGTAAGATTCCAAAACTTGCCCCCTTACTCACCATGCTGTACTTACAGTGAAAATTCCGGCACCCAGGAAGAAGACGCACGGGGGAAATGGAGGTCCATGATAGCAGGAACAATTTTAAAAGCCCATGATGGTTTTTTTGTTTTTTGTTTTTTGTTTTTTGTTTTTTGGGTTTTTTTACTACTGATACTGTAACACAAAAGACGCATCTCTGGCTTGACACAAGACCACCATCCCTGGACAATGACGCGTGATGCAGCGGGTCACGTGTTTCACCTGAACAAACGGGAGGAGTGAGGATTTTTTCTGTCCGAACGGTGCTTCGGAAACCTGGCTTGGGTCGTAAACTCCCTTCTTTAGAAATCCCAGGCTGTGTGCCCCGAACGCATGGATCCCTAATCAACGTGGAAGCGTCGACTTGGAAGCATGGATAGTTGGTAAGATGACTTAAAGACCAACAAGCAGGAACAATCCTAAGCAGCTCTGCGAGGTCGGAGAAAGTCCGTGTTCTGAAGATCCAGAAAACTACCAGGATGAGCTCAGCTCTTCTGACAACGTGTTGCAGTAAACAGAGGAACACCCGTGTTGAGATTACGCAGTTTGGGGGCACTCTTTGGGTTCTCTTGCTTCACTGTGAATCGTTACACTTTTTACGACACTATGTTTATTTTACAGACAAGGCCTTATATTCAAATTACGACTTGAATGAGATTTACTCAGTTCACGTCTCACTTTAAGAATGTCTCATGATCCAAGCTCATATTTCTAGCGTAGACGAATGGCCCAGGCCTTAATGGCAGGTTAGAAAAGACTCGGTTCATTCCGTCATCCAGACATATCCTGTGTCAAAGTTATTTTTGATTTCATGTATTTCTCATCGCTGGGCGGTTTTGGAAAAGGACCTGGAAAACATGAATGTGTGTGTGTGTACATTTTCCAAAGTAATAAAACTGATAAAGAGTCCCTGTTTAGCCCCGAGCCATAATTTAATATTTCAACATTGATTACTGATGGTATGTTTTCAGTGACACGTAACCTACGTCACATGGGACAAAAGGAGGTATTTCAGGTTCTTCTAGAAATTCTTGCAAATTCTGACTTACACTGACTATCAAATTGGGTTGTCTGTAATTTCTGTTTTTTAAACTTTAAAATTTTTTTAAATGTTTATTTTTAAGAGAGAGAGAGAGAAGGAGATGGAGCATGAGCAGAGGAGAGACAGAGAGAGAGGGAGACACAGAATCCAAAGCAGGCTCCGGGCTCTGAGCTGTCAGCACAGACCCCGACTTGGGGCTTGAACCCATGAGCTGTGAGATCATGACCTGAGCAGAAGTTGGTAGCTTAACCGACTGAGCCACCCAGGTGCCCCGGGTTGTCTGTAATTTCTATCCTGTTGTTTCCTTGCTAGTTTGTTACGGAGTCTCAAGAAGTCAAGGGGCACCTGGGTGGCTCAGTTGGTTAAGCATCCTACTTCAGCTCAGGTCGTGATCTCCTGGTTTGTGAGTTCAAGCCCCACATCGGGCTCTGTGCTGACCACTCGGAGCCCAGAGCCTGCTTCGGATTCTGTGTCTCCCTCTCTCTGCTTCTCCCCAACTCACGCTGTCTTTCTCAAAAATAAAGAAGCTTTAAAAGAAAATTAAAAAAAAGAAGCCACATATGTATGAAAGAAAGAAGCCTTTATTTACCATGAATTTGAGAGGAAATTATTTTCTTCTTTTCATCTGCAGATAAGCATTTGGTAGCATCTTTTGAAATTGCAAAGGGTGTCTTCTCAGTAGAAGGCCTTAAGCAGTTTCTGCAGGCTTCCCGTGAGCAGAGGGTTTTATTATTAGTTTTAATTGTCATCCTCTTATGCTCCTCTCCGTTTGAGGTTAGAGTTTACTATTTTCTACGAATATAATGTTCCAGCAGACAAAACCGAAAGGCAGTGTTTTGAAAAACGACAAGCGGAATTTTTAATCTGAAGGGATTAACATAATCTGGGCTGGACGAGAAAGCTAAAACTGATAACTTCACACGGAGATTTTAACATTAGTATCAGTGGTGTCTTATTGTTTTATTATCTATCTCCCTTACGGAACAAAAACACGGTTACAAGTTCCTTAGGTTGATTCTGTTTACACTCAGCAGGTGTTAATAGTTTTATAGCTCAGGCTGCTTGCTCCAAGACGTGCCAAGAAGAACGTGACCATTTTGAGTAAAAAGGATGTCGTTTTTAATTTTGTATATGAAATGTTCACAGAAGGACTTTTAGGCAAGCTCAG